>NC_136920.1:61691401-62028452 GCF_949752795.1 Hyperoodon ampullatus | reverse complement strand
CAGTGCTTTAGGGTAGTCTTTGAAACAGAACTGGGAGACTTTACAGCTAATTTGTTATCTTTGCTATTGCTACTTCTCTTGCCTGATAACAGTTTATTTCTTCATTCTTTTGTTCCTTTAAGATCATTCATTACTGAGACCTGTTCAAGGGCTAGCATTGTGGCCAGGCTTAGATCACAAAGTGGTTTAGGTAAAAAATGCCTTCTCTTATGTCAGGAAAGCCATTCCTGGTTTTCTTTCCCTGGAGACCCCCTACCTTATCTGCTCACAAATGTAGCAGAAGTACTTCCCCTCCATGAAAACTTGAAGAATGCTGTAATAAGCACCTTCTACTCTAAAATTTAAAAGCACTTTAGTATTCCACTATAAATAATCATGAGATATATTGGAATATTTTTCTTTATGTGTGTGTGTGTGTGTTTCCTTTCTGCATATTCTTCCTCTAGACAGAGGGTGGGCAAACTACTGTCCATGGGCCAAATCTGGCCCATTGTTGTTTTTCTGGGACAGTCTACAAGCTAAGAATGGTTTTCACACTTTTCAATAGTTAAAGAGGAGACTTCCCTGATAGTGCAGTGGTTAAGAATCTGCCTGCCAGTGCAGGGGGCGTGGGTTCGCTCCCTGGTCTGGGAAGATCCCACATGCTGAGGAGCAACTAAGCCCATGTGCCGCAACTACAGAGCCTGCTCTCTAGAGCTTGTGAGCCACAACTACTGAGCCCACGCGCTGCAACTACTGAGCCCATGTACTTCAACTATTGAAGCCCACGCGCCTGGAACCCGTGCTCCGCAACAAGAGAAGCCACTGCAATAAGCCTGCACACCACAACGAAGAGTAGCTCCTGCTCGCTGCAATAGAGAAAGCCCATGCACAGCAACGAAGACCCAACGCAACCAAAAAAAAAAAAAAGAAGTTAAAGAAAATCAAAAGAAGAATAATATGTTGTGACATATAAAAGTTACAGGAAATTCAAATTTCAATGCCTATGAATAAAGTTTTATTGGAACACAGACATCCTCCCTAGTTTATGATTGTCTATGGCTGCTTTTACACCAGTACGGCAGAGCTGAGTAGTTGCAACAGAGGTTCTATGACCCTGGAACCTAAAGTGTTTTCTCTCTGGCCCTTTGCAGGAAATATGTGCTGCCCAGGGCTCTAAACAGTGGGAAATACATATTACCTCAAGGGAATTTAGGATTATGCTAGTAGGAGGAATGCAAATAGAAGCAAAGGGCTAATGTTTAGAGTAGTGTGTGTGTGTGTGTGTGTGTGTGTGTGTGTGTGTGTATAACTGGGTGTAGTGTTTATTTTCAAACAAGCTTTGGGGAATAAAAAGGGAAGGGGATCAAGGCATGGAGTTTATGCCATTACAATAGATAGGGAACAGAACAGGGATAGGCAGGTAATTCAAACCCCACATCCTTGCCCTGGAGAAAGTAGGTAAGGATCATGGGGACTTCTAATAGCAAGGAGATGGTAGTGATAAGGTAGGCTGGGAGTCTGGATCGGGAGTGACTCTTATTCCAGGGTCAGCACCAAGATGCCTGAGCCCGTACCACCTCCATTAGCCAGAATCAGGAAGCTGCGCAGAAGCCATGTCCTGTGGACTGCCTGTCAACAGTCACATGACCACCCCATGTCACCAGTGTTGGCTGATGATCTCCCAGTCATCATTGGGAGGAGGTTCCCCATCCACTATGCGTACACGTTACTAATGATGAAGGTTACCTGTCTGTGTCCTGAGACAGTGCTGCACCCCAACCATACTGCCCCATGTGGACACCCCACTTTCAATGACTCAGGATATTTTGAGCTCCACTGAAGCAGGTGATCAGGTCTTTGATACCATGGGTGGAGTGAAATGCCGGAGGGACCATCCTGTACTGGGGTGGGGCTGAACGGGAGTGGAATCCGGTCCACAGCCTATGGATCATTTACATTTATTAGCATCTCTACTATCCATAGAAGTTAAGCCACGGTGGCACTTTTCAGCCAGAAAACAGGAATTTAATTAGAAAACCAATATATATAGTTGTGCGGACATGTGCACCTGAGTGGTGAGCCTGGATGTGCTCACCACTCCCCACCACTGCAATAGCTCTCTGACTTTATTAATACCTTCAATCTGTCATTATTTTTTTCCCTCTTTTATCCACCCCTCCTGGCTTCACGTTCTTTCTAGATCATAGTCTATAATCCAACATTATAATGATTCTCCAGACACCTGCAGCTCCCTAGCTCCTCTTCCCTCTGTCCTTTTCATCTGGCTTTTCTACTACTGAATCCTAGGGGCTGAAATTGTTATAGAAAATTCTCTAGGGAAGAAGATTGATATGATGATAAATTCATAATCCACAGCTTCACATGGCCCATCAGTACTGCCTGGCAGTTTTTCTGCCTTTCTCTAGTCAGCTTGCCCTAATTTTTTCTACAGCTTGTCCCATAACTTTGTAAATCTTTTTTAAAAAATTGGATTATAGTTGATTTACAATGTTGTGTTAGATTCTGGTGTACAGCAAAGTGATTCAGTTATATATACATATATATATATTCTTTTTCATTATAGGCTATTACAAGATATTGAATATAGTTCCCTGTGCTATATAGTAGGACCTTATTGTTTATCTATTTTATATATAGTAGTTTGTATTTGCTAATCCAAAGTCTTAATTCATCCCCCTCTTCCACCCACCCCTGCAGCCTTTCCCCTTTGGTAACCATAAGTTTGGTTTCTATGTCTATGAGTCTGTTTCTTTCTTGTAAATAAGTCCATTTGAATCATATTTTAGATTCTACATATAAGTGATATCATATGATATTTGTCCTTTTCTGTCTGACTTACTTCACTTAGTATGAAAATCTCTAGGTTTATCCATGTTGTTGCAAATGGTATTATTTCATTCTTTTTTTATGGCTGAGTAGTATTCCATTGTATATATGTACCACATCTTCTTTATCCATTCATCTGTTGATGGACATTTAGGTTGTTTCCACCTCTTGGCTATCATAAACAGTGCTGCTATGAACATGGGGGTGCCTGTATCTTTTCAAATTAGAGTTTTCTCTAGATATATGCCCAGGAGTGGGATTGCTGGATCATACGGTAACTCTATTTTTAGTTTTTTAAGGAACCTCCATACTTTTTTCCTTAGTGGCTGCACCAACTTACATTCCCACCAACAGTGTAGGAGGGCTCCCTTTTCTCCACACCCTCTCCATTTATTGTTTGTAGACTTTGTAAATCTTTTTTTTTTTTGCGGTACGCGGGCCTCTCACTGTTGTGGCCTCTCCTGTTGCGAAGCACAGGCTCCGGATGCGCAGGCTCAGCGGCCATGGCTCACAGGCCTAGCCACTCTGCGGCATGTGGGATCCGCCCGGACCGGGGCATGAACCCATGTCCCCTGCATCAGCAGGCGGACTCCCAACCACTGCGCCACCAGGGAAGCCCTGTAAATCTTTTTGTATCTCTGATTCATCTGCTCCCACACCATGAAGTTGCATTTAAGGATTTTGTCTTCTATTTCACAGATAATTTAGGAGCCACCACAAAGAAACATCCTTGTTTTTGCTATAACAAATTAAAAGTCTACTCACATCTATAGCTATCCTCTCCCTTTCCCTTCTGTTGTGTCCTAACAGCCACAGCAAACATTTATTTAGCACTGTATTGTGTGTGCATCTACTCTTACACTATTTTACAGATGATGAAACTTGGGTGCAGAAAGGTTAAGGAACTTGCCTAAGATCACACAAGGTGTAGAGCTCAGTTCTGAACAGAGGAAGTGTTCCTCTTTCTACCAAAGGCCAATAATTCTTTTATTGTTCTCTGTTTCATCCCATTCATAGATTCAAGCACCACAGGATATGGGAGAGTGGCTACTGGAGAACAATAACAGTCTCAGCCACACTCTCTCTCGCTCTTCCGGTTGCCGACCCCAAGTTCGTGTTCCCAACGATGAGTGAGGCCAAACGAACTGAAACGTTGGAGTTTGGAGCAGAGAAAGGTTCATTGCAAGGGCCATGCAGGGAGAACGAGACATTCGTGCTCAAAGGGCCCAAACTCCCTGATGCGTTTCAGGGAAGTTTTTATAGGCAAATCTGGGGAAAGGGTTGCAGGGTGTGTAACCCTCCTTTGATTGGTTGGTGGTAACTTAACTGGGTGGTGTTCCAGAAAACTCAGTCATCACCCTTCTGGTTCCATCTGACCTGGGATCCTTGTGCTTGAGCTCAGCCTCAAGTTACCATCCTCCCCCTGGTGGGGGCCTTAGTTCTTGGAGAAGAACTCAGAGATACGTATTAGATTGCTCTGCACCTCCCCCGCAGAGGAACCAGGCCCAGGCCTCATTTCACTACTGTTTTTTTTCTTCATTCCCTTATTCTCCTAATTAGTAACTGTTTGAATCTGTCCTTTGGAAGGTCATCTGGAGGCTGAAAGTCTATTTCCTACAAACAAGAAACAGGGAATACGGAAAGGTTTTTATGCCCAGGAGGTCCCCAAAGTGTCCACCTCGGTATCAACTCCCCCTTTCCTTTGATTCTCCTCAGTCTTGAGGGGAACAGGTGTTGGACAAAAAAGGGAATAATATTTTGGATAGAGAGGTTAATCAAAAACTGAGCAGAGGAACTCGGTTTTAGAGGGACTCAGTTTCATTCCCTCTCTGACATCTTCAACCTCTTCTACTCAACCCCAAAACACAATTGACACTCCATCTTTAAAAATTAAAATAATGCAGGGCTTCCCTGGTGGCACAGTGGTTAAGAATCCACCTGCCAATGCAGACAGCACGGGTTCGAGCCCTGGTCCGGGAAGATCCCACATGCCGCGGAGCAACTAAGCCTGTGAACCACAACTACTGAGCCTGAACTCTAGAGCCCACAAGCCTCAACTACTGAAGCCCGTGTGCCTAGAGCCCGTGCTCTGCAACAAGAGAAGCCACCGCAATGAGAAGCCCGCTCATCGCAACAAAGAGTAGCCCCTGCTCGCCGCAACTAGAGAAAGCCTGTGTGCAGCAACGAAGACCCAACGCAGCCAAAAATAAATAAATTTATAAAAAAAAATTAA
Organism: Hyperoodon ampullatus; assembly: GCF_949752795.1. NCBI lineage: Eukaryota > Metazoa > Chordata > Mammalia > Artiodactyla > Ziphiidae > Hyperoodon > Hyperoodon ampullatus. The sequence goes on along the minus strand of NC_136920.1, from coordinate 62,023,390 downwards.
AATTATGCAAACCAAGACAAAACAAACTCGGTCTTCTCTCTGGACCTAACCTGATCTCCAACCATCCTTATTCTTCTCTCTTAAATACGGAGCATCTCAAGAGAGCTCTCCATACATGCTGTCTCTGCTTCCTCACTTATTTATTCTTCAAAACACTCCAGTCTTGTTTTGACCCCACCAACCTACCAAAAAAGCTAAGGCACCTATGACCTCTACATTAACAGATCTAATACACACTTTTCAGTCTTCTGGATCTGCCAGCATAATTGGACACTTTTTTTTTTTTTTTTGCAGCACTGTGCCGCACGTGGGATCTTAGTTCCCCAGCCAGGGATTGAACCCGTGCCCCTTGCAGTGGAAGTGCAGAGTCTTAACCGCTGGACCACCAGGGAAGTCCCAGAGTTGGACACATTTGATTCCTCTGTCTTCAAGCACTATCTTCTCTCAGCGTCTCCGTCATCTCAGCTTTCACTTTCCTCCTCTTTTGCCCCCTTGTCTGATCCTTCTCAGCCCTTTGCTGTTCCTTCTCCCCTCACTCCTCTCCAGAGCCCTTATAACTTTGACTTCCGGTTCCTGCACAGGAAGCCGGGCTGAGCAGGAAGTGCTACAAACACAAGGTGACAAGTGCTCTTCACCCATATTCTGATTTTACCTGAGGGGTAAAATGATCTTGGTTTTACAAGCTACTTGCTAACCCAGCCTAGCATCAGTGGAGGCTTCAAGGTGCAAACAAAGTAACCTGGGTTGATAGCCAAAATCATGGTTCTGTTCCCAGCTTCAAACAGAGCCCCGAACTCTAGATCCTATTTGACACTCAGTCCCCTGTCTTATTCTCCTTTAGGATGACCTTCGTGGCTTTATGCTATTTCCCTTTAGACCGTGCAACTCTGACAAAACCAACCTGCAACACAGTTTCATTCTGCCTTGCACTTCCTCTTGAGCAAGGCAGCTAATTTCAGCCTCTATCACCTAAAAATATAAGAAAGTCCACTGTCTAATGTAAGGATACGTGCCATAACAGGGTCTTCTGCCTGCCTGGCTCAGAACTTTACCTCTTGGTATTTCCCTTATCTTTCTTGTCTTTCTTGAATCTAAGCCAAGAAGGTAGTATATTATTTTCTGCAAGTTTTTTTCCTTTTTATTTCTCTCTTTAAAAAAAATCTCTTATCTATTCCTCCTTTTGACACTGAGAAGCTACCAGTAGCCAATAATGGACTTTCTTTTGCTTTTTACCTGCTACAGGACTCCAGCCAAAAGCAGGCTTCCTGCTTTAACTTTCCTGTGTTAAAGCAGACACTTTAACACATGAATCACACAAAGATACTTAGGAGCCTCTGTGGCCAAAAGCCTGTAGTCCCCACCTCACTAAAGAGCTGGCTGCTTTCCCAGAGCTGGGCAGCTGTGCAGTGTGGACAGGGCAGGTGACCTTCCAGAACTTGCTGGGCCTGTGGTATTCTTTCTGTTGAAATCTAATTTGTTGCTCTCACTGTTTCTTTGGATGCAAATGGTGGAGTTCTAATTTTTATTTGCTGCAGTCAGAGATTTAATGTACAAAGTCTGGAGGGGCTTACAAAATCAGATTCTAGAGCTGGGCTCTAGTATCTTAGCAGCTAAGAATGGGGAGAGGAAGCCTGGAAGGACCAGAAAATTTAATCAAATTATCACATGACTCTGAGACAGGTACTATAATGATCCTCAGTTCATAGGAAACTGAGACTTACAGAGATTAAATGACTTGAATGAAGTCATGCAGCCAGTGAGTGGTGGAATTAGGCTTGGGACTTGCTTCCAGGTTGTCCAGAGCCTGGCCACGCTCTCAGTGATTCCATGGCACTGCCTCTCTCTGTCAGCATTCCATTGTGAAAATCTTGCCAGTCACACAAGCTATGAGATGTTCAGATTTCTTCCAATTTAGGAAACAGTAGTTTTCAGGGTGCCATGTAAACCTCTCAGATAGTGTGCCTTAGGGACGGGACTTTATTGCAAAGGTGGGAAGCGTGTGTGTCACTGCAACGCCTACCAATAACATAATGAGTAACTTTACAACAAATAATTGAAAGGTCTTTTCTCTACTCCTTGCCTGGGTAAGAAGACAGCCGGAAGTGTAAGAAATGACTAAGGAAGTGGTCCGATTCCTTAGCTTAAGGATGGGGCTTTGGCTCTCTCTCCCTGGACAGGCAGATTTGTATCACCATAGTATGAAGATGTAAATGAAGAGCGTGTGGATGGGAAGTTGATGATTTGAGGAAAGTTAAAAATAGTGCTGTGGATAGCTCAGAAGCCATTTGATTCGGGAAGCATAGTAATGTTGCAGGACAATTTTGTGTTTATAGGACTATTATGACTCTATTTCCATACTTGTATATTAGGATAAGTAACACTAGCTGCTATAAGAAACGTCCTAAAATATCAGTGACTTAACGTGATATAAGTTGTCACTGTCCAGCGTGGGTCTGTGGTGAAAGAGAAATGAGGGGGACCCAGGTAGAGAGAGGTCCTATCATATTCAACTCATGACTCCTGAAGTTCCTGTAGATGTGGAAATCCAGACATCAGATGGGGCAGGGGGAGGCGGCAGGTGGGGGTGGGGGAGAGGATAATGCAGAGGATCCAGGCTTGGAAGCAGTTTTTATGCACCAAGTTTGGAAATAGTACCCACTGTTACTGCCCATATTCCTTTGGCAGGAAGTGGGAAAAGGAAGCCTGGGGAATCTAGTTTGGCTGTGGGCCAAGGAAGGAGAGAACAGGGCTCTTGGAGAGCACAATGTGGAACTCTTCAGTGCCAGGTCTAATTAAACTTATCTTGATATTCCCTCTCTGCACTCACCCCCCTGCACAGTGTCTGGCCCACACAAGCTCAGAGAATGGTCTGAATTTTTGAATGACTTAAGGGCTTGAGCTTAGATAAGAATTCAAGCTTTCTATTTTTACTTTGGTGTTCTTTAACTACTTGTACTTACCTGACCCAGATTGTACAAAAAGGTCACTGTGTTCAGGGGAGGGAGAGGTCAGTACGGGCTAAGTGATCAAGAAAGGCTTTGTGGGGGTACTTCCCTGGCGGTCCAGTGGTTAAGACTCTGCACTTCCAGTGCAGGGGGCGTGGGTTTGATCCCTGCTTGGGGAACTAAGATCCCACATGCCGCGTGGCCAAAAAAAAAAATAGGCTTCAGGAAAAGCAGTACCTGAACTGGGCCCTATGGGGTGTATAGGATTTGGAGAGACCAAGCAAGAGGGGCGGCATCCTCCAAACAAATTTGCAAACGTAGATTTGGACTCAGACAACCATATTTATTTATATTTTTTATTAATTAAAATTTTATTAATTTTTAAAAAAGGTAACATGTTCACATGGTTCAAAATTCAAAAGGAACAAAAGGATACAGAATAAAAAAAAAATCTTCCCCCTACCCTGTTCCCCTTCCCAGAGGCAAACAGTATTGCTAATTTCTTTGGTATCTTTCCAGAGGTGAACTTTGAATATAAAAACAAATATTTGGGAGTGCCCATCTCTTAACAATTTCACTATAACAAAGCATTATCTTTGCTAATCTGATCAGATATAAAATATTTCTGAGTTGTTTTAATTTGTACCTTTTATTTATTTTATTTTATTTATTATTATTATTATTATTTTTTATTAGTTTCTGCTTTACAACAAAGTGAATCAGTCATACATATACATCTGTTCCCATATCCCTTCCCTCTTGCGTCTCCCTCCCTCCCACCCTCCCTATCCCACCCCTCCAGGCGGTCACAAAGCACCTAGCTGATCTGTCACAAAGCACCGAGCTGATCTCCCTGTGCTATGCGGCTGCTTCCCACTATCTATCTACCTTATGTTTGGTAGTGTATATATGTCCATGCCTCTGTCTCGCTTTGTGCACCTTTTATTTTTATGAGTAAAGTTGAGCATCTTTTTATATTTAGGGCCATGTGTATATTCTTTTTTTAGAAAAATTTATTATGTATTTTTGGCTGTGTTGGGTCTTTGTTGCCGCGCGTGGGCTTTCTTTAGTTGCAGCGAGCAGGGGCTACTCTTCGTTGCGGTGCGGGGGCTTCTCATTGTGGTGGCTTTTCTTGTTGCGGAGCACGGGCTCTAGGCAAGTGGGCTCAGTAATTGTGGCTCGTGGGCTCAGTAGTTGTGGCTCACGGGCTCTAGAGCACAGGTTCAGCAGTTGCAGCTCACGGGCTTAGTTGCTCCGCGGCATGTAGGATCCTTCCAAACCAGGGCTAGAACCTGTGTTCCCTGCATTGGCAGGCAGACTCGTAACCACTGTGCCACCAGGGAAGCCTGCTTACGGTGGTTTTTGCAATACAGAATTTCTATTTTACATTGTTAAAATTTTGATATTTTCTTTTATGGGTTATGAGTTTTGTGACATATCTAGAAATATCTTCCATCCTCCAGGATTCATTTTAGAAAAATCCTGTGCTTTCTTCTGAAGGGAGAAAATAGGGACTGTGGCACACAGAGATCCTGATACAGATTTAGGGCGACCCAAAGGGGCAGCACTCCTGGCCCCAGCCAGTCGCAGGCACCAGAGGAGACAGCAAACTTTGAGGAAGGCACTCCAAAGCAGGGATCCCCTGAGTCGTGGGATTGGGGCAGGGGCTTTGCTTGTAGGAGTCTAAAGGCCATAGTAGAAAGCAGAGATTCACTCCTGACCAAGAAAAAAAAATTAGATAAGGGTAATCTAGCTGTCCACAAAGTGCTAAGGAAGATCTGCTGCCTATATTGGGATCTTTTTTGGTCGGCTTGAACCAGGCATCCCTGCACCTCCTGAGGACCAGGTGATCTCAGCCACGCCTGCGGCCTCACAGACTCTTTTTATGCTGATGATTCCAGATTTATATATCCAGTTTCTACTGCTGAGTTCAGACATCTCTAACTTAACTATGTCTAAAATGGAACTTTTGATCTTGTTTCCTGGATTTGGCGGTGCTCCAGTCTTCATTATTTGTACCAGAAACCTGAGTCATTTTTGGCTTCTCATTTCCCTTTTTTTCAGTACGCGGGCCTCTCACTGCTGTGGCCTCTCCCGTTGCAGAGCACAGGCTCCGGACGTGCAGGCTCAGCGGCCATGGCTCACGGGCCCAGCCGCTCCGCAGCATGTGGGATCTTCCCGGACCGGGGCATGAGCCCGGGTCCCCTGCATCGGCAGGCGGACTCTCAACCACTGCGCCTCCAGGGAAGCCCTCTCATTTCCCTTTATCTCTAACTTTTATTTATCACCAAGTTATGTCTACTTCTCCTCCAAAGTCTATCCTAAAACCTGCTGCTGCTAAGTACCTCTGCAGCTCCCCTCTTAGCCGAAGCCACTATCATCTCTTGCTTAGATTGCTTCAAGGTATCCTAACTGGTGTCCCTGCTTCCCCTCCTGCTCCCAACCCCATGCTGTTTCCCACAGTCTGCTCCCTCCATGTCTCTCTTCTCCCTCTTGCCTGCTTTTCATTTTATGTGCAGCTGTGTCGGTGTGGAGTTCTCAGAACACCCCCCTGGCCCTCTCTGTGCATTTGTACCTACAGTTCCTTCCTCAAATACCTTCCTATCCTTTGACCCTTTGGCAAACTCCTACGTGTCCTTCAAATCTCAGCCCAAATGCCTCTTCTGTGCTGCTGTACGCTGCACACCAGACTCCAACCCTCCTTTGCATGATTCCATGTAGAAGCTCATTTAATGTTTGCTTGAATAAATAGATGGACTCGAGTGGCATGAGGACTGAGGAGGGAAGGGCCTGAATTGTGCTGGGTTTGGAAGAAAGAGAGACAGGGAGAGTCTGCACTAGTGAGATAGGAAGACAGGAGTACAGCCATTTTGGGAAAGGATTGGGGAACAGCTTTGGACAAAAGAGGACTTTCAAGTTAAAAAACAAAGTCCCTGGGGACCTGAGCCCTGGAAACAAAAACCAGGCTCGCAGGAGTAAAAGATTAATTTTATCTCCGTCACACTAACAAGTATACCTAGTTGCTGCAAGACAAGAAGCTCAACTATAAATCTTAACCTTATGTGTTCCTGAGCTTTCTTGCACAAGATGCTCATGCATTCCATTCCCCTCACAGAAGCACTCCCAATTCCTGATAGCCACCATGGAGCCACCTGCTGCTGGTCAAAGAATTTTGACGATTTCTGGAAATTATCAGTGATCACAAGATCCCTTTTGTTATAAAAGCAACTTGCCCCTTCTGTGGGAGTTGACATTTTGTTTTTTTCTACCTTCTTCCTTGTACACAAGTTATCTCTTTTATTTATTTATCTATCTATTTATTTATTTATTTGGCTGCATTGGGTTTTGGTTGCTGTGCTGTGGGTTTCTCTAGCTGCGGCGAGCGGGGGCTACTCTTCTTTGTGGTGCGCGGGCTTCTCATTGCAGTGGCTTCTCTTGTTGCGAAGCACAGGCTCTAGGCGCGCAGGCTTCAATACTTGTGGCTCGCAGGCTCTAGAGCGCAGGCTCAGTAGTTGTGGTGCACGGGCTTAGTTGCTCCGCAGCATGTGGGATCTTCCCGGGCCAGGGCTCGAACCCATGTCCCCTGCATTGGCAGGCGGATTCTTAACCGCTGCGCCACCAGGGAAATCCCACAAGTTATCTCTTTAAAATAAAAAGCTTTGCTTGCCTAAGAGTCTTGTGGAAGGGATATTCATTTCTATGGTATTGCTGTCCAAGAAGCTGAGAAGGGCCCCGGTAACACTAGGGTCTGGGGTGGGTGTCAGGCCTAGCGGGATGCTGGGTCTGAGGAGCCCTCAGCTTTCTAGGACTGTGATGGGACAGAGGCCCTGTTTGTGAGGGAGAAGGGGTGAGGCGACCCAGACGTGTGACCTGGTGTTGGGAGCCAGCAGATGTGAGCCCCAGGTGAGGGCGGGTGGGCTTCTCTGCTCTGGACAGAATCTGGTCCTCTCAGGCCAGGGTTCCTGGGATGCGATCAATTGCCTCAGCAGGGCCCACTCTCCTCATGAGACCTGGGCACAGCTGTGGCCACGTCTGAAATAGGGACCCAGGAGCAAAGGCAAAACAAGATGGAAAACCCTGGTGACCAGAGGCCCCTGTCTTGGCCTCTCTGGAGACTGGGGGGAAGGGGGAAGGTAGCTGGGAAACCAGGTGGGATCTGCTCAGCTCTTGGGAGCCAAGAGCCTCCCAAATGCCACTCTATATGCCCACTGGGCTCTGAGTAAGGGTCTCTAGTTACTGAGGGGCAGAGGGTCCTGAATGAGGGGACTCAAGGTCACTGAGGGGCCCCGGTCACTGAGGCTTGATCGAGAGGCTCTTGTCTCTGGGACTCATGAGCTGCAAGTCCTGGTCATTGAGTGGCCTGAGAGGGAGGCCCTAGTCACTATGGGGCTTGAGTGAGGGATTCTGGGCATTGAATCTCAAGTGAAGGTTTCTGGTCATTATGGGGCCTGAGAAAGAGGCCCTGGTCTCTGGGGGAGGGGATTGGGGGCTGAGTGAGGGGCCTGATCCCTGAGGACCTGTCCTGGGGACCATGGCCACTAAAGGGCTTGAGCAGGGGGCCTTTGAACACTGAAGTCTGAGTGAGGGGCCCTGGTCACTGGGAGCTTAAGGGGGAGGACACTCTATTAATCCTGGGCTGAGGTGTATGGGGGAGGCTTCCCAGGGCCCCCAATCTGTTCAGCATGTTCCCGGCCTGACCAGCATGGCCCATGAGAACCAGCAGATGGCACTGTGGCCTCACACATTGCCTGAACTCAGACTGGGGATCCGTCCTTGGGGTGGAGAAGCTCAGCTGAGATGGGCTCAGGCGCAGCCTCCTCCACCAGATTCAGGAGCTGCAGGGGCGGGTCAGAGGGGAGGTGGGGAGTTAGGTGGACTCTGGCCAAACTCCATGGGATGATGGCCCAAGGTAGATCCCCTGGAAGCAGAGAATTCCGTGCTGTGGGTTAGGAGTCCTGAGTATGTTTCGTACACCAAGAGCCAGGACAGGCTTGATCAATAGCTCCGGAGCCTAGAACAAACTCTACTCCAAATCTGGCCACACATACCCAGATGTATTATCCCCTCTGGATTGGTTCAGATGTCCCCGTCCATAAATCCCAGACAAACTAGGATCCATCCTGAACATTAGAGAGGTTGTTTCCCAGAGCATTTGGTGTCCTGTAAAACCCAGACAGAATTAGAGACTGTACCTTGTCATGGTCAGAACTTGTCAGAGCCCAGAACTTGTTGATACCACACATCCCAGGGCCTGGTCATGTTCCAGAACTGTGTCACGTTCCAGGGCCTTGTCATACCCCAGATACAGTTACAGAGCAGTGCTCTGTCATCCCGTGGATAAAAGCACCCTGCAGGGCCCTGTCACCTTTCATACACAGAACAACCCGGGGCCTGAACTGTCCGTCTTTATATACAGGCACTTCCCAGGGTGCTGTCACAGCCCATGCTTGGCCCTGAGCTGTGATAGTATCTGCGATGTGATAGCTGAGCTGTGACATATTGAGTACATGACCAAACACTGAAATGTGCCTGGATTTGAGTGATGACAGGGGCCTGGGCTGTGACTTTATTCAGAGACTGCAATAACTGGTCTCAGAACCTGTACTTGTGAGTCTGGCCGTCATCAACAAGAATTCATGATTAACATCTATAATGATCATGGCGACAAGTGCTGAGGAGGGTACAGTATATAAAGCAGTGCTTTGCCAACTATTTGTGGTGGAAGACCAGTTTCATTTTTTAAATTTCCATTTTGGATCTACTACAGACTGACACTTTTGTAAAGTGCAATTAAATTGCTAGAAAAATGAAATGGAAAAGAGCCATACAAGGTGAGTTACATCATGCCTTCCCACTGTATTTCTAACATCACAATATTTGTATGATACTGGAACCTGTACTCATATGTTATGTAAATAATATGAAACTGTATATTTTTCAAAGGTATTTTTTAAACTTTGGGGAATCTTGTTAAGGTGTTAAAGGAATAAAAGAGCTGAAAAAAAAAGAAAAATGCCATATAAAGTGTAAGCCCATATTTTAAAAAATAGAGGTTTTATTTTGGAATTATTGTAAATTTATAGAAAAGTTGCAAAGAGAGTAGAGTGAGTTGCTGTATAGTCCTCACCCAACTTCCCCAATGCTAACATCTTAGATAACTGAAGTATATTTGTGAAAACTAACAAATTAACATCGTACCATTAACTAAACTATGGACTCCAAATCTTTGGAGTTCAGCAGTTTTCCTGCTAATGTCCTCTTTCTGTTTCAGGACCCAATCTGGGATACCACACTGCATTTAGTGCACTTTTTATTATTAGGTTCCAATGACATATAATTATTCTGTCAAATTGATATAAAAGTTTCTAAGCACTTAATCTCTGAACTGTCTCTTCATGGACTGGTAACAATCTGTGGCCTGGCCCTGGGGTGTTGGCCACACCTTGAGTAGCACTGGAATAAGGAATAGTTGCCATATTTATTGTGACCCATCAAGGGCATGAGAAGGGTGGACGTGGCCGGCATGAACAACTAAGGCACAGGGTACAGAGGAAGGAAAGATGGTAGCCAGATGGGTGGGCCTTGGGCATGGCCTATGTGGAACAAATAGGAATGGGAAGCTTTAGGGAAAGAAGTCCCAAAAGATACCCAGAGAGGCTGTGAGCCTGCATTTGTGTGCACTGTATTGAACTTCGGTGTGATGTCAGCAACAACCCTCAGGTCCTGATGAGTATTTATGAGCTCACTGAGCTATGCAGGTGTCTGGGTGGTGAACTTAGGACTTGAAAAGACAACATTGTGTATGGGCTCGGAGATTCCAAAGTCTGACCTGGGTCCCTGCCAGTCTGAGGACTCTGGTGAGTCAGCATAGTCTTAGGATGACCTAGGTCTAGGATTGCACCACAGGACACCAGGAAGCACAAAGGCTCAGGGACAGCGAAGTTCCCCTGGGGAAGGAGAAGGAGACCAGGAGAAGGACACGTGCGCTCCAGGGCCTCCCTTCATCCTGACCATGTTGTGACCCGAGCCCCCAGCAAGTGGGTAGCATAAACATTCCAGGCCTTAGTCTCCCATGTATGCAGTGGGGTAAATAATTCATAACCTCAAGGAGGAGTCTGAGAATGAAAGAAGAATCATATGGAAGTATCACCATGACACCCGGCACAGAGCAGGGGCTCTCCTTTCCTGCTCACTGCAGCCCAGCTAGAATCTTCAGTTTCTTCACCTTCCCCTCTTTCTTTGCCTGTAGGAAGCTGGAATCAAGGTTCTAGTAGGGGTTGTCTGGCCCATGTCCCATCACACCCCAGATTCTCCAGCCTCCTCCTCTTTACACTCATCCCTCAGGTGTCAAAAGGAAGCCTTCGGGCCCTTCCCTCCATCACCTCCAAGATGCACAGCTTGCTGCTCAACACTTTCCATTCTTGATCATCATTGCTTATTTGATCACAAGTAATTAATGGTGGAAACTGAGCCTGTCTTATTTCCAACGCCAACAAGTGCCTGGCCCATAGTCGATATTTCAAAAGTATTTGTTGAATGAATTATTGGGAGGAAAATATGTGATTTTTTTCCTTTAAACAATTTTGAGTATAGTTAACACAGAGTAATACAGAATGTACAGTCAAGTGTCAAAATAATCGTTGCTTGGAACTGAAGAGGTTGCCTGGAAAAAAAGATGGCCCTGATGGACATGAATTCAATATACCATAAAGTTGGAATCAGAAATTTATTGGTAAAGGAAGAAATTTATTCCATACATGGGCTGGGAAAACTGGCTAGCATAAAAGAAAAATAATCCGTCTTTTTCTCACATTGTATACCAAGAACTTTCCTGATGGGCTAAAGAGCTTTAAAAACCTCGGAAGCACTAACCTATTTATCAAATATCTGGAAGGAAGGAATTTTCCATCTTAGAAGCAACAGAAACAGTCACAAAGGAAAAGGTTAACTGATGACTATATAAGTATTTTAAATGTTTGCATGTTAAAAAAAAAAAAAGAAAGGTAACCCAAATAAAAAGGCAAACAAACTGGGGAAATATTTGCAGTCAGCTGCAGTAAGAACTTTCATAAACTGATTTTAAAAGAATACACGGAGGGCCTCCCTGGTGGCGCAGTGGTTGAGAGTCCGCCTGCCGATGCAGGGGATACGGGTTCGTGCCCCGGTCTGGGAGGATCCCATATGCCGCGGAGCGGCTGGGCCCGTGAGCCATGGCTGCTGAGCCTGCGCGTCCGGAGCCTGTGCTCCGCAACGGGAGAGGCCACAACAGTGAGAGGCCCGCATACCACAAAAAAAAAAAAAAAAAAAAAAAGAATACACGGAGACCCCAGTGAATAAATAGAGTATGTGACCAGATGTTTTCCCAAAAAGGAAAGATGTGGAATGGTGTTTAATCATGATAATGAAAGATAACTCCAGGAGGAAGAGGTCCATTGTGGCCTGAAGAGTCAGGGGAGATTTCACAGGTGAGGTGGAGTGTCAGCTTATGTGAAGATAAGTGCTTTATGGAGATGGAGGGAGGAGATGTCACACACTTGGGTGGCATTTCCTGCTCACTAGCCTCTCCTGGCTCCCCTCTGACTTTGCAGGGCTTTTGAGGCCGAGAGCTGGACACTCGCCTTAGTGTCTCTTTGGCCACCATTATCCATCAGTAAGGGAAAGGACTGTATCCACGGAAACAAACCACCATGGAACCTCAGGCAGGCCTAGCAGAGGGATGTTCTGAAGAGAGAATTCTGTTGCTGTAGGCTTTGGGAGCTGGCTGAAGACCCTGACTTTCCCTATCTCACCTATCCCAGCAATCTTGGAGTTTTCTGACTTAAAATCCAGCTGCCAGCCCACCTTTGCCCCCAACGCCTAATCTGAGTTAAACTGTTCCTTTTTCACAACTCTCTTGGGAATGCGAACAAAACTGTCATTCATTTCTCTGAAACACAGCTCAAACTGGCATTTTCATTTTAAAGTCTTTTCTTTCTATGACTTAATAGCAACATTCCATAAAAAAATTAAGCAAGCAATACTTATTCATCGGAGGAAATACACACATAGCTGGCAATTCTGAAAGTTTTTCTGAAGAACTGAGAGGAAGAAAAAAATAGAAAATATAAATAGTTCACCAACAGTCACATTTCCAAGCAGAGCATGAATATACCACGATAAGGAGACCCTGCCCTACCGCTAGACTTTCTGAGCCTGTGGGCTGGCTTCCTCTCCAAGTTCCCGACCTGACTAGGTCTGGGCACCTGGATTCCTTCCCCACTGGAGAGGTCTCCTGACAGCCTTGTTGCCTCCAGGCTGCAAAAGCCAGACTCGTACTTGCAGCTCCCTCCCGCTCAGCCTCCCACTCAGCTCTCTTTCTGGTCTAGGAATGTGACTCACACTCAGCCGCATGGAACAGCCATCCTCAGTCGTTTCTCCGCCCACCGTGTGGGATGGATGACATCCATATTCAGACACACTCTCAAAGGTTAAACCCAATTTTATCTAAACCCAGGAAGGATTTGGGCAGGAAGTGAAAGCCAATAGTAAAAATAACCATTATGTCTCAATGCAGTATGATGATTTGAAATTGGCACGGCCGTTGGTGTGTTAGCAGTCTGCCCACTCTAGTCTGCTGCACACGTACGTAGCACAGGCTTTGGAGATGCGATTCCTGGGTACTGGCTGTGATGCTACCTCTTCCTCTCCCAAATTAGTGAGGGTGACATCATTATAGGGATAACCTCAATACTGGGTCACCACTAAGTCTCACGCATATATTTTTAGAGCAATTATTGCATTTAGTTGTATGTCTATTTTCCCAACTAAACTTATGTGTTAGTGGCTGTATCCCTAGTGCCCAGCACCGTGCCTGACGTTGACCAGTGGACAAGGATTGAATGAATGACTGAATGAACCAATTTTACTGTAAAGCCTGTCTGCATCTTGCTCTGATTCTAAGAAATCCCACTCTCCTTCTAGTCCTGTCTCCCAGGTCGGTGCCACCTGCAGCCCTTTGCTGCTACATTTTCTAAACTGTTTGCTTTCTCGGTGGCCTGTTTATGTTTGTCTAGCCTCCCAGTCCTGACATCTTGGCCTGTTTCCTGGGCTCCTTTTTTTTTTTTTCTTATAGATTTATTTATTTTTATTTATTTATTTTTGGCTGCGTTGGGTCTTTGTTTCTGCCTGCAGGCTTTCTGTAGTTGTGGCAAGCGGGGGCTACTCTTCATTGCGGTGGTTTCTCTTGTTGAGGAGCATGGGCTCTAGGTGTGCAGGCTTCAGTAGTTGTGGCTTGCGGGCTCCAGAGCGCAGGCTCAGTAGCTGTGGTGCACGGGCTTAGTTGCTCCATGGCATGTGGGATCTTCCCGGACCAGGAATTGAACCCGTGTCCCCTGCATTGGCAGGCGGATTCTTAACCACTGCGCCACCAGGGAAGTCCCTCCTGGGCTCCTTTATCTGAGTCTCATCTTTTCCAGTCATTAAGAGTCTTTGAGATACCCTTGAGAGCTTTATTTATTTATTTTTATAAATCTATTTGTTTATTTTTGGCTGTGTTGGGTCTTTGTTGCTGCACGTGGCTTTCTCTAGTTGAGGCGAGTGGGAGCTACTCTTTGTTGCAGTGCGCGGGCTTCTCATTGCTGTGGCTTCTCCTGTTGCAGAGGACTGGCTCCAGGCGTGCGGGCTTCAGTATTTGTGGCTTGTGGGCTCAGTAGTTGTGGCTCACGGGCTCTAGAGTGCAGGCTCAGTAGTTGCGGCACATGGGCTTAGTTGCTCCGCGGCATGTGGGATCTTCCAAGACCAGGGCTCGAACCCGTGTCCCCTACATTGGCAGGCAGATTCTTAACCACTGGGCCACCAGGGAAGTCCCTTGAGAGCTTTATTTAGAGTGAGAGATTTCTCCATCTTTCTCCTCCCCTCAGCAGGAGTTCTAAGTTGGCTCTTTAACTAGATTTTGACTCTTTGACAGTATATTTATGTCTTATCCACTTTTATGTCATTCAGAACATGAAGTACAGGCCTAGGTACATGTTAGGCCCACCTCCTTTGCAGCGTGTACTACGATTTTTATTAAATAAGTAACCATGCAGTTTGTCTAACATCTGTATCTCCCATTTGGAGGTAAATTCCACAAGGTCAGGGACTCTATTTAATTCACTTCTGAATCCCCAGCATGTAGCATAGGACCCAATACATAGTACATCTCAATAAAGATAAAAATGGTAAGAATGAATGAATGAATGAATACAGGAGTTAGTAGACTGAATGAATGACCAATTATGAGTTTGATAAATAGAGGATGGTTTTGTTTCTCTGGAAGGAAGCCTTAGACGCTGAAGGCTCTATTTGTGAAAGGGAAAAACAGGCCTTGGGGCAACTGGAGGCCAAAAGCAGTGTTTAATGCTTAAAGCGACCTATGGGCAACCTGTTTAAGTGCAGGATAGCCCAGCTTGGGCCAAAAAAGAGGGAACAAATGGCTCAGGGAGGGCTAAAAATGGGAGTGGGAATTTGGGTCACAATTTCCTACACCCTACCCACCAATTTCTCCCATAATTGTATTTACTTTGGACCTTGGACCACGTTCTCAGAGGATTTGGGGTAAAAGTGGAAGTTGGTTTGTTTGTCTGTTATACCATTCATGTGGGTTAGTGTGTGGCAGCAACATTTCAAAGAGGATTATTGCTAATCACTCCCAGTGCAGGTGGGCTGGGGCGGAGGTGGCCAAAGCTGACCTTTTGGGGGACAATCCCTGGGACTGCACCAATTAGCCCAGCAGGCTCACACTTCCTTCTGAGATCTGGGCTCAGCTGTGGCCCCTGTCTGGACAAGGGGCCCAGGGACAAGGCAGGAGGCAGACGTCCTGGAGGCAAGAGGCTTTGGTAGCTTCTCTGGGGACCAGAGGAAGTAGAAGGTGGACGGGTGACCCGAAGGGACCCACTGAGCTCTTGTTATGTCACTAGACCTCAATTAAAGCCCTTTGGTCACGAAGCCCTGAGCAGTGGGCACTGGGCCCCCAGGGGAGTGGGGCTGGATCCAGAATGTTAAAGGTGTAAACATATTAAAGATTATGATTGGTCTCCATATGTCATTCAAAGTAAAAACAGTTAAACCACAAAATAAGTGCAAAGAAAGTCAATACAGTTCAGGTTTATCTCATGAAGGTCACATTGATGCTTTTCTGCAAATGTTGAATTCTTTAAAAGAAACTTTTTTCCCATTTTGTTTTGGTGTTTCCACTTTAGTAATGCTGTAAGGTCTTTCTTGTCGGCCTCTTGAGGAATCTGTCCCTGACAATGTGTCTGAGGGAGGGGCCCTGGCTCACTGAGGGGCTGAGTGAGGGGCCCTGACTGCTAAGGGAATGGAGGCAAGATCTCTGTTAACTGAGGTATCTCTGTGAGGATCCTGGTCACTGAGGACCTGAGGAAAGGTCCCCATCACTGAAGCATCTGAGTCAGTGGCCCTGTTTACTGAGGGGTTTGGGGGGAGGCATCTAGTCACCAAAGCCTGAAGAAGAGGCTCTGGTCGCAAATTCTTGAGTGTGGTCAGTCGTTCCCAAGTGGAAAGCTCTACTCCTTGAGAAGACCAAGGAGGGAGTTTGGATTCCAGAGTTAGGGTCACTGAGTGTGGAGTTCCCAGCTTTGAGGTTTGAAGAAAGGGCTAACCACCAAGACATGCCTGAGGGTTTTTGGTCAATGGAAAATATAAATAAGAGGCTCCCTCCATCAAGTCTGGGCTCACAAACTTCCCTAGTGGCGCAGTGGTTAAGAATCCACCTTCCGGGCTTCCCTGGTGGTGCAGTGGTTGAGAGTCCGCCTGCCGATGCACGGGGCGCGGGTTCATGCCCTGGTCCGGGAAGATCCCAAACGCCGCGGAGTAACTAAGCCCGTGCACCACAACTAGTGAGCCTGTGAGCCACAACTACTGGAGCCCGCACGCCTAGAGCCCATGCTCCGCAACAAGAGAAGCCACCGCAGTGAGAAGCCCACGCACCTCAACGAAGAGTAGTTCCCACTCGCAGCAACTAGAGAAAAGCCTGCGTGCAGCAATGAAGACCCAACGCAGCCAAAGATAAATAAATAAAATTTTTAAAAAAAGAAAAAAAAAGAAAAAAAAATAGTCTGGGCTCACATAGGTGGGAAAAACTGCCCAGTGTGGGGTGCAATAGCTGAGATTCCACAGCCAGATTAAACCGCAGTGGCCTTTAATTCCTTCTCCTTCCTCTTTCAGCATGACCTGCAGATCTTCCAGTCACCAGTAGATGGCACTGCAGCTTCACACGAAGAGGGGGCTGCTGGCTTGGATCCCGAGGTGGGGTCCAGGTGCAAGCAGGTGACACATGGGAGATAGAAGAAATTAGTTGCCCCTCCCCACCCAGACTCCCTGGAGGAAGGGAGGAACTAGGCTTTGATGGACAAGGGAGAGCCCCTAAACACAGGCCACCTAGAGGCTGAGTCCTGTTAGCACCAGACCAACTAGTTCCAAATGCGGAGTGACTTCTTAATGTTCATTTGCTCAGCAAGTGCAGGTCCAATACATAAAGAATTTGTGCTAGGCACTGAGGGTACAAGGGTGATTAAACAAGGGCACTGTTGTTGAGAAGTCCATAGTCTTGTTGGTGAAAAATTAATATAAACATATTAAATTAATTTAAATGTGATAAGGACTGTAACATAGGGATGTAGACAATGCTGTGGGAGTCCAGGGGAGGAATGAATATAGAACTTGGGGAAGAAAGAGGTGGCATTGAGCAGAGTCTCAAAATAGGGACTGGGATTTTGTTTGTGTCACAAATGAGGGAAGGTGTCTGGGGTGGAAACAAAAGTATGAGTAAAGGGCTTCCCTGGTGGCGCAGTCGTTGAGAGTCTGCCTGCCGATGCAGGGAACATGGGTTCGTGCCCCGGTCCGGGAAGATCCCACATGCTGCAGAGCGGCTGGGCCCGTGAGCCATGGCCGCTGAGCCTGCACGTCCAGAGCCTGTGCTCCGCAACGGGAGAGGCCACAACAGTGAGAGGCCCGCGTACCGCAACAAAAAAAAAAAAAAAAAAAAAAAAGTATGAGTAAAGATATGGGGTGAGTGAAAGAGGCCGGGTGTTGAGGGACCTTCGTGCAGCCCCAGATGTCTAGGGCATAGGGAAGAGGGTGGGAGTGGGCTGGCAGGACGGTGAGGAGTAGGAATGGCAGGTACCTGTGGGGAAGATCATTAGGAACCTTGTACCCCATATCTAGGGATTTGTTCATGGTCCTTTAATGGATGAAGAATCAGGAGGGTTTTCAAGTAGGCAGGTGACATATTCAGGTTTCTGTTTAATTACTCTGGTAGCCAAGGTATGGAGTGGATTAGAGGAGGAACAGACTGTATGCAGGAACCCAGTTTGGCAACCAAATTAGAATTTATGAGAGTTCAATTAAGAAGGGATATAGGGAGAAGAAAACAGATATGAGGGGTATTTTAGGAGGGAAGGTAAATAGGATTTTGTGCCAAAGTAGATGTGAAACATAAAGAGAATAAAGAATTTAGGGAAATAATAAATGTTGACATTTACTAAAAATTTAACATTTATGGTAGTGTATCTCGCTAATCATAACAGAATTCTATAAGGTCAGAATTATTACCCCCATTTTCAGCTGAAGAAACTGGAGCTCAGGGAGGCTATGTGACATGACAAAGGCCACACAGCTAGTTCTGTTCCCCACCTGGTTTTCCTATCTTCACTCTTATCCCCCCCAGGTCACCCTCCACACAGCCACCAGATTGAGCTTCAGAAAATCCTTCCTTAAAAACTTCCAATGGCTTGGGCTCCCCTGGTGGCGCAGTGGTTGGGAGTCTTCCTGCCGATGCAGGGGACACGGGTTCGTGCCCCGGTCTGGGAGGATCCCACATGCCGCGGAGCGGCTGGGCCCGTGAGCCATGGATGCTGAGCCTGCGTGTCCAGAGCCTGTTGCTCCGCAACGGGAGAGGCCACAACAGTGAGAGGCCCATGTACCGCAAAAAAAGAACAAAACAAAAAAACTTCCAATGGCTCTCTAATATGTATAAGATAAAACAGGGCTTCCCTGGTGGTGCAGTGGTTGGGAGTCTGCCTGCTGATGCAGGGGACGCGGGTTCATGCCCCGGTCCGGGAGGATCCCACGTGCTGCGGAGCGGCTGGGCCCGTGGGCCGTGGCCACTGGGCCTGCGCGTCTGGAGCCTGTGCTCCGCAGCGGGAGAGGCTGCGGCAGTGAGAGGCCCGAGTACTGCAAAAAAAAAAAAAGAAAAGAAAAAGATAAAACAAAGCCCAAGCATTTCACAGCTGTGCCCAAAGTTCTCGGCCATCCAGTCCCTGCTGCCATCAGCCTTTCTAGCGCTTTCTAAAGATGAGAGAGACAGGGCTGCTGGCAGCTCCCTAAAGGGCATCCCTTTCTTGCCCATATGCACTTGTGTATGTGGTATGCTGCTGCTGTACACCCCTCCCGGAGACCTTCACATGCACTGCACCTATCACATGGACTATCTGACCAACTCCTATTCATGCTTCAAGTCTCAGCCTAAATGTCACTTCCTTAGGGCGGCACTTTGTGACTCACCCTCAACCCCAGGAGCTAAGGTCTTCATATCATGTATTGTCACAGCATCTAGTACTTTTGTTTCACAGCATTTATCACAATTATAATTAATTATTTTCATAATTAGTGACAATATCAGTCTCTTCCACTGGACTACAAGCTCCTTGACAGGAGGGCCCTACCTAAGGATATTCATCATAGCTTTTTTGTAATAACAAAAATACCAGGAATGGAGGATTGGTTTAAGAAAACGTGATGGAATAGTCCTTATAATGGAATATTATGCAGTCATTAAAATGAAGAAAATTCATGCCATCCTCCCTCAAGTCCCACCCAGCACCTGTTGACAGAGGATGAGAAGACTCAAGGCTGATTTGCAGAAAACTCTGCACAGGACGCAGCCACCAGGCGGCAGTGGGCAGGAGGAAGGAAAAGCCATCCTTCCACTGCCTGGAAGATGGGAATGTCATTACTCATCATTATACTTTAATAATCATTCCCCAAATGTTGGCTTCCTGACACCAAGATTCTTTTACTACCCAGGTCAAGGCCATTTTTGCTAGATTGGAAAACGGTCATTTCACATTTCTCATAACACACAGCAGAAAGAAGACAAAAATGTGTCCTGGTGTCATCTAGGATGATTAATCGTGACTGCTATTGAAGAAAAGTGCTTTCCCCCCACACTCTACAGTTTATTTATATGGCAGGAGCTTCTCCAGAGTAATACCCTTGGCCTCTCTCCCCAGAAGAGGAGTTAATAACTTAGTGGAATGACAAATTTGAGAAGAACAAACTGAGCATATTAGTTCAGCACCTCCATTTCTCTTTTTGGGAGTCAGGCCAACCACAGAAGCATGCATACTGTAGGATGTTTTAAACGGACTTGCCCCAACAGGGAGACCTCCGTTTTCTAGAATGATCTATGACTGGGTAAGACTCTATTTCTGGGGTTCACTATTGGAAAGCTCATTTATCCAATGATACGAGCCACCTTCTCCAATATTAGCTTTATCAAAGTAATAAAAGTAATATATTGACTTCAACTTTTTAATTGGTTTTGAACTCAGGAGAGGGAAAGAGGGACCTATTTATTGAGGATCCACAGAACGTCAACATCTGATTCACTGGACCAGGAGCCTTAAGAAATAAACAGGGAGTAGAATTTGGGGGCCCAACTAATATGTGAAGAGGCTTTTGGTGAGGCCGGGGTCTGTAGCTTTAGGTCTGGACTTTAGTAAGCATGTGCTTGTGGCTGCAATGGTTTGTGGAAGCTTACACTGAGCCATGTGGAGAGTTTTTTTTTTGGATGGAGTTGTTTTTTTTTTTTTTTTTTTTTTTTTAGTTTTATTATTTGGCTGCGTTGGGTCTTAGTTGCGGAATGTGGGATCTTCACTGTGGTATGCGGGGTCTTTCATTGCGGTGCATGGGCTTCTCTAGTTGCGGTGCGCAGGTTTTTCTCTAGTTGCGGTGCACAGGCTCCAGAGTGCGCAGGCTCAGTAGTTGTGGCACGCAGGCTTAGTTGCCCTGCGGCATGTGGGAATCTTAGTTCCCCGACCAGGGATCGAACCCATGTGCCCTGCATTGGAAGGTGGATTCTTAACCACTGGACCACCAGGGAAGTCCCTGGATGGAATTGGTTTTTATCCATTGTAACTTGGCAGGCAAATTCAGGTTTTCAGTGCCAGATATGTGGGATCTTATCCTTATCACAACTCTCAGGGCTTTATCCACAGGTGAGGATCTTTTTTTATAGGGGCAGGACCGTGGATTGGCCTTAGGGGTACAGGGGGTGGGTCTTTCCTGCCTTCAGCCAAAATTCCTCTGTCAAAGGACATGTAGGTGACCTCAACATTCACAAGGACAGGGCATAGCCAGACACGACTCTGGATGGTAGGGAGGTTAGGGGGAGTGGCTCAGTTGACACTGGCCTCAGCATATGCCTGCTACACAGGATCTAGCAAGCACTTGCTGGTCGCACTTCTCTCAGAAGAGACACAACCATAGCAAAAGTGGGAGTCTTGGGTGTACTGTGCTACAGTTCATCCTTGAACTACTCAGGTATTAGACTTAACATATGTGCATGGGCCATGTGGGGTCCACAGTGATGCTGGTGGGCTGCGGTGATTTAATAAATAGGAGCAGCTGCAGCAAGCCTTTAATCATGGAGAAAAGAGAGTCTCTGTGTATATGAGCCTTTTAGACATGGGTGGGGGGGTGCAGAACAATTAGTTATCAGATGTATTATTCATCAGTGCAGTCAGGCTGCTCCATAAATGATCCAAAATATGTTGTTTTGAAATGACTTCATCTAAGAAAGGGAGCCATGGAGGGACTAACCTCCTCTTACCACATGTTGAGAAGATTGAAATGGGTTAATAAAAAAGGTAAAAGGAGATGCATCTAGCTCTAATTGCTCTTTTTTTTTTTTTCCTGGCCACACCATGGGGCATGCAGGATCTTATTTCCCTGACCAGGGATTGAAACCATGCTCCCTGCAGTGGAAGAGCAGAGCCCTAACCACTGGACCACGCTAATTGTTCTTAAAGAGGGTACCAGAACACGGTGAGATGTCTGAGTTATTATTAGCTCAGAAACAGTAATTAGATCCTAAATAAATTTAACAAGGTAAAAAAGTCTAGATTTCAGAGCTGACTGGAATGACTTCTTCTAAAGGAGTCTAAACTTAGGAAACTATTAAGAAGCAGCTTCTCAAAACGAGAGAGAAAGAGAAATCATAGTATGAGCAAATTAAAGATAAAGTTGTAATTTACCTTTTTTGTGTGCCAGAAATATTTTTTTGACTTTATCAGTTTATCTGCTGAGATCAGTAGCCAAGAACATTCTGATTCACCTCTACCAGGTTTTGACTACAGTACCTTCAACTGTATGAGAATTAAAGACACTTGGAAAAACGCAATCACATAATACCATTGTGACACTCAAAACTTATTTCCTTAATATTTTTAATATTCAATTAGTATTCAAATTTCCTAAGTTATTGTATAATTTTTTTCAGCTTGTTTTTGGAATCAGAATCCAAATAAGACCCAATCATTAATATTAGTTTATAGGTTTCTTAGATGTTTTTTAATCTATATATTTCCCTTCCATCATTTTTTTTCTTTGAAACTTATTGGTTGAGGAACGTGGGTTATTTGTCCTGTAGAATGTCCCACAGTACACATGAATTGCTATGTTATCATTGAAGATGTTTCTCTGTCTCACATATTGCTGGTGAATTGGTAATTATATCTAGAGACTTGATCAGATTCAGATTTGATTTCTGATTTGACCCCTCTGGGGCAAAGGGGTCACTTCTCTGGTAAATTTGGGACAAATGAGTCGGGCATGCTCAACACTCTGACTCTCTTTAGCCAGGTCCCCCAGGATACACACACTCTGCTTTCCTCTTCCATGAAGTAAAATTGAAAATCCTGTTCCCTGGCTTTTAGATGCACAAAATTCCCTTCTCCATGGGCCTCCTTTTAACATTTTCTCTATTTGAAATCACCAACTTCCACACCTATCACAGGAAGGGATCTCGCTTCTTGTGTTACCAACTCGGGTCCTTGGATTCTTTAATCAATAGAAATTGATAAGAGGCCAGACAAGGAACACAAGCAAGGCATTATTGGGCTTGTGCTGCATCATGAAGGAGTGAAAACAAATAACAGGTGCCCTTGCTCACTCACTGAGTGGGGGCTAGTTCCTTACATGGGGTGAGGGTAGGGTGGATTGGTAGGTTTGGCCTCAGGGTTGGCTTAGGTGGTCTGCCCACCCTTGGTGGTGCTGTGTGCAGGGATCATGGACAGTACCCTGCTTCTGCTCCCAGCACTTCAGAAGTGGCAGTTGGGTTTTGGCCTTTTTGTATTTCCTTATTCATAATTTGCTCCTACTGCACATGCATGCAGTTATTTTTAGTCCCTTATGATTCGTTGTATTTTGTTGTTGGAGGAGACGTTTGTCCAGGTGCAAGCACTGCAGCAAAGGGTCCCAGGTCCCAGGTCCCAGGCTGTCTCACTTGGATCTCTCTGTCTCCAAATTCACCACTCTTATCCTACCCCAAAGTCCCAAATCTGAGTATGCCATTTGGAGGCAGGTCCCCAGAACTTTAGCCCGTTCAAAATGACACCTATTGTCACCCAAGTCTTGCAGAATTGTGTGTATAGGGTGGAGGTGGGAGTCGGAGAGGAAGATGAAGAGCCTCCGGGTCTGTGTTAGTTGTGGATTTAGCTCTTCCTGGCCAGATTTCCTTTTCAATATTCTTACACATGTGAGTGGGAATCACATCAGTTCATTTGATTAATAGAATTGTTATACAAGCTCATCCACTGCTCCCAGGCACACATTAATTTTTATAGAGTACAATCTAAACCCATATTGAAAAAGGATATATTTCCTCAATTAGAAGGGCATCTCGCCTTTTTCCCAGAGTTAGTGGGCCCCATTATTGGGCACAAAAGAGGTCTGGTTTCTTTCCTGCTTTGCCTGAGAAGCTATTGAAATAATAAATAAGCTATATTATCCTTTAATGGCTCCTCCCTTTTGTTAATTCAGGAAGGGCTCCAGACAATAAATTATTTCAACAGTCTGCTTTGGGGGCTGGGGTAGCTGCCAATTCTTTTACAACAAACCCATCTTCACTTAAGTTAACCGAGATACTTTCTGTTCCGTGTAACCAACTGATCCTTGTCTAGAAGAGAAATGGATGCTGGCAGGTAGGTTTGCAAGCAATAGAGCCTTAGACGAATGTGGATGCTGTTTCCAGTATTGCTGCATGATGCTGAGTGGTAAAGATTTTCTCATCCTGGGAAAGCAGCTTGGTGAGGCCTAGCCAGCTTGAGAGGGCTTCTGTTTGTTGCAAAAAAGTGATGCCTGAGTAGGATCCACTATAACCGAGGCCTGGAGAAATATGGGTAGAATGTGAGGAACCCCTGGCAAGACTCCTTATTCTGTCATGTCTGGTGGTAAAGTTAATGAACACATTGGCACAATTCTAGGCTAATTCACCATGGGTTCAGACTCTTCTGGTATGAAAGTTTGGGTCAGCTCACCAGGTAAATCCTGACCAGGGTAGGTATTGGTTAAAAGCATGGGCAACATGACATGCATTACAGAGGACAGAAAAAATAAAGAGCAGCTTTACTTCTTAGACTCAACTGTCAGTTTCTTATCCATTTGGCATCGGATTTTTATTTGAATTTAAACTTAGCTTAATTTTATTTTATTTTGCATATGTTTAACGCAATCTGTTTTCTGTGATTTCACCTCTAGTCTTAACTTACTTCTCTCTCCCTGTCTCCCTCCCTGCCTCTCTCTCTCTCTCTCTCTCTCTCTCTCTCTCCTTTTCCTCTTTCTCATAATATTTGCCATTTAAAATCCTCTCCGTTTATTTTCCCCTCTCATTCTAATGGTCCAAGATTGACAAAAAGAATGGGAGGAGTCCCTGACTTGGAGAACACAAGGACTAGGTAGCAGGGGCTACTTTCTGAGAGACAGCCCACGTGAGATAGTCAAGAGGTCTTTCTGCACGTCTCTTCCCCAAGATCCAGGTCCAGCAAGGTTTGTGCACTATGTAGGTAAGCCGCCGCAGACTTTCCCTATAGCAATTGTTTTCAGTTTCAACCAAGACACTATGGCTTCAGACTCACTCTTGGGGCATCTTATAGAGGCTTAAGTCCTAGATCTAGCCTAAGATTACAGGCAGGCTTAAATAGTTCAGCCATAGAAAAAGCTTATTTTTGCCTCCCCTTACTCACTTGTATAGATAAAACAAATCAAGGCCTGTGAGGAAACTTAACATTGGGTTATCTACAGAAGATGAAATAGACACAAAGCAAAGCTGCCCATTCATTCCTGTCATTTCTCAACCTTTGTTGCCGGGATATCCCCATGGTCTAAAGACTCCTTAAGGGTGGGTACGTCTGGCAGTGAATGTGATGGTGACTTCTGTTGGACCTGTTGTGCTGGCTTCATGGAAAGCCAAGGAGCATCAATTAAACAAGCCCAGCAGGGTTCAGCACTCCAAGCACTGTAGCCCTGGCCTGTGACCAGGCTCAGTACACTTAGCATGTTTCCCCCACTCCTGCCCTTGATTCTCACTGGTCTCTCTCTCCCCAGGTTGCTACCTCAGAAGCAGAGTCTTAACCCTTACTAACGTGTTTACTCCTAAGGCTATCATTGCAAACGTGATCCACTTCTTACTGGTGTTCTACTTTGCTTAGCAAAGTAAACTTTATTTTTTTTCAATCAACAAATTTGTATTGGGCCCTTTCATGTTTCTAGGCTCTTCTGTATGGGACACTTGTTATTAAAACTAAGAACTGGGCTTCCCTGGTGGCGCAGTGGTTGGGAGTCTGCCTGCTGATGCAGGGGACATGGGTTCATGCCCCAGTCCGGGAAGATCCCACATGCCGTGGAGCGGCTGGGCCCGTGAGCCATGGCCGCTGAGCCTGCGTGTCCAGAGCCTGTGCTCCACAGCGAGAGAGGCCACAGCAAACAAACAAAAAAACAGAAAAAACTAAGAACTAAGATATTTATTGAAGGTAGGTGCAAGGTTATGTTTACTTTTTTATTCAAGATTGCATGTCACAAAGTAAACACCCTCATCTTTCTCACAGCCTATACATCCTCTTTCCAGGGTGAGGCAGGCTTACAGTGAAAATCCTGATCATTTTCACCACACAGACAGAAGGGAATCTTGTTACTTTGGCAGACACAATTGTTGCAATACTTCCCCGCAAAGGATAAAATCAATAACCATAATTACCATAATCAAGGTAAACCATGTTGGAAGGTATATATTTTTGAGAGTGCTGGTCCACGACCTGAAGCATGGGCCCATTTCAGAAGCTACCTCCTGTATCCTTATCTACCAATTTTAATGGTCCCAGTGCTATTGGAAGAAATCACTTCTCCATGAATTGCTCTGTAATTTCATTCATACTGATAATTTCTTGTTCAAGATGTGCCTTTAAGGTGAAATGGGAAATTTCTTTGTCTCATCTCTCAGATAAACCTGTGGGATTGTTAGTGGTAACATTTGGGGTGGCACGCTCACCCCATGGGCTAATATTAACTTAGAGGCATGGAGTCCAATGTGGTAGCCACTTGCTAATAGTGGCTGTTAAGCTCTTGAAATGTGGGTTGTGTGACTGAGGGCTGAATTTTTAATTTTATTTAATTTTAATTAATTAAACTTAACATTTAAACAGTCATATGTGGCTAGTGGCTATCATGCTATACAGTGCAGGGCTAGAGACATCCTTAGACAAATTTAGGAAATTGGGTTTTCGGTCACACTGCTTGTGCCAGGCTTTCTCAGGTGATGCTCTAATCTGATTTCCTGAGGATGCTTCACTTCCTAACTTAAGTGTGAAGAACAGTTTCCATTCTTCCTTTGAGGATTCACCTTGTAATTTTACAACCTTCATAAGTACAGCAGCCATCTGCAAATTACATTTTCTGTCCTCATAACTGTTCCCATTCTACTTGGAACCATGTAAGATATGGTCTCTTTAATATCTTGTACACATTTTCCAGCGGTGGAAGTATAAATATATAAATATCTACCTTTATTCTCTTTCTTCTTTTTTTTTTTGACATAAATCTTTGGCCTGCATCAATAGAATGGCTCTGGCCCCCTCTTATATTCCCCTCTCCTTAGCTTCCTAAGCAAACTGACTTTGACAGAATCTACTTTGTAGGGGACATGATTCCAAGATCAACTCCTCTTCCTCCTTCCTGGTCTCTTTCCCCTGGTGCAGACCCTGAAGCAATCCTCTCATTTTTATGGGGCAGCAGTGCCTTGCTCATTGCTCTCTGGCCCAGTGCGTGGCTTAGACACAACTTGGTGATAGAAAAAAATATCTAAACCGTATACTCTGCCTATGTGAATTAATATTTCCTCCATCCAGCTCCCCACAAGAAGGAGGAGTCATGGTTAAGCTGCAGCTCTGTCAAACCAGCAAGTTGAATAGCTGGTAGTAGATTGATTTTGCATCGTATATTACCTCCAGAGGACTCAGTGGGTTACTGTGATACCATCACACTTAACTTGATGGGATTTGATACCAAAAAGCTGGGGTACCAGCATCAAGGACCATTCTACCAGTCTCAGGGATCGTACTACCTCTCGGATTAAATGGGTAAGCTTGCAGACCTATTAAACATTTTTTTTTCCTTTTCAAAGCCTCTCAATTATCATACCAGCCTGGCTTAGTGAATGGATTATTTATACATATGGTCTGGTTCTGAGAGCCTTCTCTTCTGCTTCTAAGATCCAATGAATCCAAATAAGATAAAAAACATTCAGTAGGGTACTTTGTGTTGTGCAACATTCCAAAACCATGCCATTTGCCTTCAAGTGGAACGAGATGGTTGAACCAATGCTCTTCTTTGCCCAGGGTAGGCTCGCTTCTTCCACTTCCGTAGTTGAATTGATTAGAAACTCTCTCTTTTTTTTTGTTTTTTGTGGTTTGTGGGATCTTAATTCCCCGACCAGAGATTGAACCCCAGGCCCCTGGACTGCCAGGGAATTCCTAACTATCTCTCCTTTCGACACCATACAAATGATAGTTATTCTTCAAACAAAATCTCATAAGTAAACACCATTCAACTAATGCAATGTTAAATTTTATGAGTCAAATTATTTCCTAGTTGTGGTAGATACTGAGTGGCTCCTAATTACTTCTCCTTCCTTGGACCCAGCCTCAGAGACACAGGGGAATGCTGGTATGAAGATGAAAATAGCTGCAGGACTCCAGCTGTATACAATTTTCTGTAAGTCACCACCAGTCCGCATTTGCTGCCCATGGCATCTCGGTCAAACCCATCTTCAATGCCTCATTCTACCTCTCACTCCACGAGCCTGCCTATAAGAGGTAGGGCACACCAGTCCCTAATGATTTGCCCTGTCCTTTATTATGTGGGTGGTAAAATAAGTTCCAGGGTCAGAGGAATGCCATATTAGCTCAAGATAGAGGCCTGCGGGGGCTTTGATGGTGGCTTCTGAGTGATTTGCCAAGGAATGCAAGCTCAAATCCAGGCCAGGCCTCCCCGTGTCAGGGCCCACTGAATTCCTCAGATTACAGAAAGGGGTTCAATAGAGTCTATTCAGTCACTTCCAGGCTTTTTGCCTTTTGAATGTCCCAGGACATTTTTGCAGGAGGAGCTCAACTCCCACACCCTGACAACTGGCTCCAGCAGCAATGACATATTCCACAGTTCTGGGCTTCTCAGCCTCATCTCAGGTGCAGGATGCTCTGATTCCATTCATGGAATATTGACTGATTTACTTGGTTGCTAAAAATGCTTTTTGTGGGCTTCCCTGGTGGCGCAGTGGTTGAGAGTCCGCCTGCCGATGCAGGGGACACGGGTTCGTGCCCCGGTCCGGGAAGATCCCACATGCTGCGAAGCGGCTGGGCCCGTGAGCCATGGCCGCTGAGCCTGCGCGTCCAGAGCCTGTGCTCCGCAACGGGAGAGGCCACAACAGTGAGAGGCCCGTGTACCGCAAAAAACAAAACAAAAAACTGCTTTTTGTGTCCCTAATCCTTCTGGTGGGTGTTCATATGTGTAATAATTTCCTAGGGCTGCTGTAACAAATTACCACAAATTTAGTGGCTTAAAACAACAGAAATATACTCCCTCACAGTTCTGGAGGGCAAAAGTACAAAATCAGTGTTGCTAGGGTCACGCACCCTCAGGAGATTCTGAGGGAGGATCCATTCCATGCCTCTCTCCTACCTTCTGGCGGCTGCTAGGTTTGGGGTTGCCCTCCAATTTCTGTCTCGATCTTCCCATGGCCTTCTTTTCTGTGTCTCTGTTTTCTCCTCTTCTTATAAGGGCTCTAGTCACTGGATTTAGGGCCCACCCCAAACCTAGGATGATCTCATTTCAATATCCTTAATTACATCTGCAAAGACCCTATTTCTAAATAATACATTCATAGGTACTGGGGTTAGGACTTGGACATACCTTTTTAGGGACACTACTCAACCTTCTAAAATATGAGATACAAAAAATAGTGGTTTGAGGGAATAATACACCTGATTCTTGTCATAAAAGTCATCCCCAAACCTCTTGGCCATAATGTACAATTCCAGGATCTTCCGTCCATTTGGTTATTTTGATTTCTGGAGTTCGAACCGAGTCTCACTTCCTGTTGCTCCAAACTTATAGCTCTTTTCACTGCCAGAGGCACAGAGCTCCCTCATTGTGTGGAATGGCCTTCCGCCTTCCGTAGGCAGGATGTCTGTGACAAAGGGTGGAAGGTAGTGCCTGTCCATGGAGGCTCGTAACCTGTTGAATGGGTGGTTCTGCTTGTGCTGTTGTTACCTTTTTTTTTTTTGCGGTACGCGGGCCTCTTACTGTTGTGGCGTCTCCCCTTGCGGAGCACAGGCTCCAGATGCGCAGGCTCAGCGGCCATGGCTCAGGGGCCCAGCCGCTCTGCGGCATGTGGGATCTTCCCAGACTGGGGCACAAACCTGCGTCCCCTGCATCGGAAGGCAGACTCTCAACCACTGCGCCACCAGGGAAGCCCAATTACTTTATATTTTAATTGAAGTATAGTTGATTTACAACATTGTGTTAGTTTCAGGTATACAGCAAAGCAATTCAGTTATATATATATATTTTCAGATTATTTTCCATTCTAGGTTATTATAAGGTATTGAGTATAATTCCCTGTGCTATACAGTAATTACTTGTTGCTTATCAGATACAAACTACTATGCATGCTGCTACTTTTAATTCAAAGCTTAAGTCCTTGGAAGATGTCCCTGTTTGTCTGGCAGCTGAAAGTGAGGCTCAGGGTCAAGGGTGTTTCTTGTACAATTAACTCACACAGCCATTTCTCATCCTTTTTTAGATTTTTTTCCATTGCATAATCAAAGACTGTCAGGCTGCATTACTATGTGAGACAATGAACAAAACAATCCAGCAAGCTCTGGTGAATCTCTCCATTAGCATCTACCAGTAAGCCAGCAATTATCTTTCAAAAGCAGTATAATTCTCAGATGCCGGAAGCATTGCCTAAATGTTTCTGTTACATTTTTCCTTTTAGGTCCTACCATCTCTCCCCGTCTCCCCAAATCGTCTCGGTGGGAGAGGCAGAAATCACACACAGACTTCAAGTCTCATCTTTCTCATGGGGCCCAAGGGGTAGGAGCTGACTTGTAACTTGGCCAGGGTCAATCACTGAGACGCCTCTGAACCCTATTCAAAGTATGTGGCCTTTTGGATAACCCAAGATGTGGAGTGTATAAGAATTCCAAGGTGGAGCAAATTTGGACACTAAAGCCCAAACACTCCCATTAGTTGATGTTCTTTGTTGCAGTGGGAGATATCACACACGTTTCACTACCTGTCATGGGCTTAAGTACTACTACTCCAGGAGGCCCCCATCTGCTGCATCCCTCATGGCTGGTCCCCGGACCTGACTCAACATCCTCTTCCCCTCGAGTATGATGTTAAGAACTGCAGTGCCTCTGTCACTTTCGTTTCAGGGCATCTTTGCAAAATCATACAGTGGGGCACCTGACCACTGAGGAAAAGAAAGAAAACAAGGATGCTGAATGATATCATCTAACCTGATCTGTCTCTTTCAGAGGTTTCCTTGAGCTTCCTCTCACTTAAAGTAACCAGAGCAGATACAGGCAGAGGCAGGGGGCCACCGCTGAGTCCATCTTTGTTAGGCAGATATATTCCAGGCAGGTCCAGCCCTCAGGAAAGCTGTAGTGATTTCTTTTAAAATAAAGACAACTCTTCCTCATAGTACGTATGTTCTGGGAAGAGGACAGGCCAATGTATGAAAAGAAGCCTTGAGAAGCAGGGCGGGCAATACCTTTGTTTCAATTTTTTAAAGAATTTTGTAGGGCCACGCTCCCTCCAAAGCTTCTAGGGGAGGATCCTTCCTTACCTCTTTCAGCTCCTGGACACTTCAGGCTTTCCTGGGCTTGTGGCAGCATGATTCCACTCTCTGTCTCCATTGTCACATGGTGTTCTCCCTGTGTGATTCTTTTCTTCTTGTAAGGTCACCAGTCATATAGGATTAAGGGCCCACCCTGCTCTAGCATGATCTCATCTAACTTGTTTACATCTGCAAAGATCCTATTTCCAAATAAGAACGTATTCACAGGTATCAAAGGTTAGGATTTGAACATATATTTTTGGGGTGACATGATAAACCCACACCAGTTTGTTTCCATTTTTCAAACCCATACCAAGGAGTTTGAGGGAGTGGGTCCCAGTCACATCCCTGATGGAGAAAATAAAATCTTTAAACAAGATCAGGTTGCACTGCCTTAGAGGGTATCATTCTGCATCTTTGCTCTCTTTTCTTCTTTCCATCCTTATTGGAAACTGTAATATGGCTTTTTCTTGGATACTTTGTGATCAAGGTCATACTACTATAATTTCCACCAATCTGGGCTTTTTTGACTCAGGGCATTCTTCTGGGTTGCCCCAAGTTATTTTTATGCAGCTCATGGGCTTCTATTTTCCAATATGTGCTCGTTTCTATGGCTTTTATAGTTGAAGTTTTGGGAAGATCAGTGGAATCATCTGTGGCTTTGTTGCTAAGTTTTAAGGTCATCCTTGTTCTGCATATTGAGAGAGGAATTCAGCAGGTCTTTGAAAAATATCTATCCATATAGTTCTTGTTTCCAAATGCTTTGGGCTTCTTTAGTACCAATCCTCAAGGCTAGTGATTCTTTCATAGGCTTCCTGTAGCAGATATTTTTGATTGACTATCTATCCTTAGCAGTACTCAGATTTTATGCATAGATAACCACTGTTCTGCCCAAACCACCCATGTGTACCTAGGCAAGCTGACCCCACCCTGCTCAAGAAGTGGGCCTACTTTGTCAAAAGGTAATTATCAGCTCTCTTGTCAGTGATGGGTTAAGGAGCTCACACTTAAGCCCACCAATACAGAGCCATAGAATTTGATTCTGGCATGGCCATTGAATTCAGTGGAAGGCAACTGGAAAAATTCTTGGGGGCCTCTGGGAAATAAATGTTCTAAAATTTAAGATGGTCCCCTCTTTTCTCTTGATCTTGTGCAGAGATGTGAGGCCTGGAACTGCTGTAACCACCCTGTTCCCCATCTGGAAATGAAGCTGACAACTGTAGAGGGCATAGTTGAGAGAGCTGTGACTGACCCACACTTAAGCATCACTCTACCATCATCTTTTTCAATTATGTTTGAATTGGATTTCCTGTGTTTAAGAACTGTTTAAATTGGGTTCTCTGTTCCTTTAGTTTGAAAGCATTTTACTGGCACATCCTGATGGGTCTCTCTGAGCAAATATAGACCCACTGGAGGAGATGGTGATTCCCATTAGGCTCCCAAGGGGCACAGGGGGTCAGGCTATATGAACTTGTATTTGTAGAATTTGGTCATTAACTTAGCATCACCAGATTTCTGGCAATAACTGCTTATCCTCTGCTGTACTTCTGTGTAAATCGGACCTCAGGTCTTTTCAGGCCCATGTAACTATCCCCTGGATGACAGTTTCTTCCATAGTCATCAAGTGGCCCTCAGAGATTGGGTGAGGAGAAGCAGAAGAAGAGACATCATCATGATCAATAGAGTGCTTGGATTTCTGTGCCTACCATCAGTTTACCAAGTACTGCTAGAAACAAGGAGTGGGGTTTTCCAAACTGATGACATAATGAATCCATGACCCACATCATTAACTGGATCCTCTATGTTCACTCTCTCCCCCTCCAGGCAGCAATTTTAAATCTTCTTCACTCTCATTAGATATTCTCACCTATTTCCAAAGAAAATTTAAAAAACATCAGGTGGGAGCCACAACTAGCCTCCAGGAGAAAAAAGACATACCAGAACCTACTCTAACACTTTCAAAGGTTTCACAGGAAGAGGTGTCCTGCCTGCCCTCCAAGCTTGGGGTGCAGGACCTAGGTTCTGACGGGCTTAAAGAAAGAGAGGGAAAGAACTAGAAGAAGGAAAACAGGGTAATGCTACACAACAGTAGGAACTAGAGAAGCAGGAAATGAGGCCTGTGGCCAAACCCTGATGATGACTATTAGGAAAATACCAGAGGATGCCTCCTTACTCCCTCCGCCCCTCCTCTGTCCACACTGCGGGGCCTGCTGGGTCCCAAAGCGAGGCCTCAGGCATAAACAGTCTTTGGTTGCTGGCGGAACACCCAAGAACCTCCCGGTCTACAGCGCCCAGCGTGGGGCATAAATGCAACCCTTTGAAGCGTGGGAGGCCAGGGCAGAAGGCTGCGGAGGCCCTTTGGTTACCCCTTTGCTTTGCTAACATAGTTTGTCTGCCCACTCGATGCAAACAGCAAAATTTTCCATGGCTCGCCCTCTGCAGTGGGGAGAGTACTTTCCAGACAGAGGCACACCAGGGAATTGGAGTGGGGGAGGGAACTCACACTCAGAGCGAGAGAGTTTGCCGGGCGGGGTGGGGCGGATCCCGGGCCAACCTGCTTCCCCGCGGGTCTCCGGGGCGGGCGGCGGAAAGGGGGAGCGCTTCCGAAGGACCCCACCACCAACATCCCGCCCTCCGCCTTCCCTCCCGCCGCCCGGGAAGGCCAACTCCGCCTGCCTGAGTCACGGCCGGAGCTGGGGAGGAGCCGGGGAAGGCGGCCCCAGCCCAGAGCGCAGCCGGAGGCTTCAGGGAGAGCCAGGCAGGGCAGTCGGGGAGCATGGGGGAGAGCGCGCTGGAGCCGGGGCCTGTTCCCGGAGCGCCGGCTGGGGGCCCGGTGCACGCCGTCACGGTGGTGACCCTGCTGGAGAAGCTGGCCACCATGCTGGAGGCGCTGCGCGAGCGGCAGGGGGGCCTGGCTCAGAGGCAGGGCGGCCTGGCGGGCTCCGTGCGTCGCATCCAGAGCCGCCTGAGCGCGCTGAGTCGCAGCCACGACACCACGAGCAACGCGCTGGCGCAGTTGCTGGCCAAGGCGGAGCGCGTGGGCTCGCACGCCGATGCCGCCCAGGAGCGCGCCGTGCGCCGAGCCGCCCAGGTGCAGCGGCTGGAGGCCAACCACGGGCTGCTGGTGGCGCGCGGGAAGCTCCACGTTCTGCTCTTCAAGGTCAGTGACCTCAGGCGTCCCCTGATCGAGGCCTTTCCCGCGGGCCACCCCCTGGGGGCTCCCCCTCCCATCCGCCTACCACACCCACATTCCTGACCCTACCCTCCTCCCGTCTCGTGGAACCCACTTCCAGGCCCTCGCGCGCTTCCCACCACCGAGCCCCAGCCTTCCCTCACACCCCTGAACCCAGCCAATCAAAGCCCGCCCAGGCCACGCCCAGGCCACGTCCACAGCAGTTGCTCCAAGTCCCAGCCCATCCCCAGATGAAAAGAACGGTGGCGGAAGTGCATCCTGAGACAGTTCGCCCCCTCCTCCTGTTCTTGCCCCTGCGGCTACCATCCTGTCTCATGTCCCTCACCGGGTTCCACAAACTTCTGCAGTTCCCTGCCCTAGCTCTCCCCACCTCCCTCCAACCCACGCCCTCCTTTCCCACGCCTGCCTTTTCTTTCCCATCCGGGCTGCGGAGGCTACGGGTGGGGTGGGTTCCCCTGGTGTCACTGAGGAGGGAGGCTCAGGCTAGTGCGGGGTAGGGGGCTGCCAGGGCCAGTGCTGTGTCCATCACTTGCAGGAGGAGGCTGAAATCCCGGCCAAGGCCTTCCAGAAGGCGCCGGAGCCCTTAGGCCCGGCGGACCAGGCCGAACCTGGCGCACAGCAGCCAGAGGGCGAAGGTGGGGAGAGCTCAGACGAGGAGGAGCCCGCGCGGCGCGCCGGGTTGGTGTATAGCTTGCGAAGGGCCTTTTCGGGCCGGAAAGGGCCTGCAGCGCCAACCCCCACGCCTGTTAAGCCTCCTCGCCTTGGGCCTGGCCGGAGCACTGAGGGCCAGCCGGAAGCTCAGCCTGAGTCGGAGTCTAAGCAGGAGCCAGAACCTCCGCAGGATACCGAGGAAGATCCCGGGAGACCTGGGGCTGCCGAAGCAGCAGCGGCTGTGCTCCAAGTAGAGAGTGCGGCCTGATGGCTGGTGCTGCCTGCCTCTCCCGCGCCAATGCCTAGCCCCGAAATAAATCTTCCTCTCAGAATGCAGCGTTCCCGCCCAAATAAGGAGTGAATCCTGCATCCACAGCCCAGCGCTGGCCCTCCCTTCCTGGCTTCTTAAGCCCAGCACCCTGTGTCCTTTAAAAGAGCAGCCACCCACACCTGCTTACACTCACCGTCAATAAAAGTCATGGCACCTAATCCGGACTCCGTGTGAAGGGGTGGGGGGAAAGGCGATGTAAGGAATAAGACAGACGTTGGAACCTGGAGTGTGGCTTCCATTTCAAACAGATCATTGTGTGATTTCTCCAGTTTCCACTGAATCCTGGGCTCTCCCCCAGTGGCACATACACATATCTCTCCCCCAGTGGCACATAGACATATCCTTCTGGCTACTTGCTCCTTTGGCACTTCCCTCCTCGAGACATACAATCATAATTTTTTCCCAGCATCTAGTACAGTCCCTTGCTGTAGGTGCTCAATAAATGTCAACTTGTGGTTTTCCCCTTAGCCTCTTCTTCCTCTACCACCTCTTAAAAGTTGGGTTTTCCGAGATTCTGTTCTTAGCCCTCTTCTCATTCTGAGTATTCTTCCATTAACTCCCACTGCTGAGGCTCTCCTATGGGCCACATACCCCCTAGACCACTGTCTTGAGGTGTATTTGAAAAGGAATCCAAACCCCAAATGCATCCAAAAGAAGCAGTGTGTCTTCTACCTTTTAATTAAGTTCAATTCAACAGCTATTTATTGAGCACTTACTATGTATCATTCAAAACTGCTCCTCCTCCTGTGTTTTCTTTACCGGTGAATGGCACCATCATCCATCCAGAAACCTGGGAGTCTTCACTGGCTCCTCCTCTCTCTCCTTCCCCTACCGCATGGAAACAGTTATCCTGCTGATAACCGATCTGTTCTCTTTTCTTAATACCCATTGCTGCTGCTCTATTTCAGCCTTCATCTTTCATCTGACCGTTATTTGAACTGCCAATCTGATCACATCACCTTCCTGATCCAGACCCTTCAATAGTTCCCCATCACCTTCAGAATAAAGTCCAAGTTCTTGAATGTTACCTTCAAGGCCCTTCATGAGCTGGTACCTGCCCATTTTTGTAGCCTCACCTCTTGCCACTTCCCCTCATTCAACTACTGAATCACGATGAGCTGTGTGCTCCCACTCTCATCTCTACTGTCCTGCAAAAGTCAACAAGGTACCCCTGTTTTAGGGCCAGATGCTTCTCTTCCTTGCTCCCAAAGCACCACTTGCATGCTTCAGCGCTAACTGGACTAATGGTGATTGTTTGCCATTACTCTCCCGCCACCACCCCAGCTCCACTAGACTGTGGCTCCTTTGCAGTAGAGACTGTTTTATTCATTTCTGTATTTCCCATACCTAATACTATGCCTGGTGCACAGTAGGCCCTCGCGAGCATCACAGAAAAAAGGAGAAGTGGGAGGGGGTTGGCTCGGGATAGGAGTGTGGTCATCCACCCATTCATTCAGTCATTGTTGTATAAAAATAGTTTGAGGGCTTCCCTGGTGGCGCAATGGTTGGGAGTCCGCCTGCCGATGCAGCGGACGCGGGTTCGTGCCCCCGGTCCGGGAGGGTCCCGCGTGCCGCGGAGTGGCTGGGCCCGTGAGCCATGGCCGCTGAGCCTGCGCGTCCGGAGCCTGTGCTCCGCAGCGGGAGAGGCCGCGGCGGTGAGAGGCCTGCGTACCGCAAAAAACAAAACAAAACAAAACAAAAAACACAAAACTTTGAGTACCTATCGTGTTCCATCCAGGCCCTATAGTAGCTCTCGTGAACACCAAGATGACAATCCCTTCTGAGGCACTCAAGGACCTCAGAGTGTAGGGAGATACAAACATATAATGACTGATATAAGTGCAGTGATAGTTATACATAGGTTATTTTGAGAGGAAAGGGGAAAGGGACACAACCTAACACGAAGGAGGAAAGGGAGGGGATGTTCTTGGAAAAGGTAAATAGAAGGATGGGAAACAGGAATGGTGAGGGGCAGTAGAGCTCAGTGGTTAATGATTTGGGTTCTTAGTTCCCTCAGCTATTCAAAGGGATGGTGATAGCCCCTACTGGGCTGATACGAGGATTAAGTGATGTTAAGTGCCTAGCACAGTACGTGGAACATAGTTTGTTTCAGGTATATCATCCATTTGTCCACTCATTTGACAAATATTTCCTGAATTCTGACGGTCTGCCAGGCACTATTTTAAGAGCTGGGGATACAGTGACACACAAGTATGACAAGATCCCTGCCTCCGTGGACTTAAATTCTAGTAAGGGGAAGACAGGCAATAAAGAGGTAAACTTATAAGCCAGATAAAAACAAGTAAATGTATGAACTAGAAGGGCCTTCTGGTTATGGGCTCTGAAGAAAAGAAAACACTAGGGATACAGATAATTACTGGGGAGGATGAGTGCTTTAAATGAGGACGTTGGAGACTTAAAGTGGGACCAGAGTTCAACAGTGACGTTTTAAATAAATTTCTATGGAGTCAATTAGAAGAGTCCAAGCCCCTACCTGCGACAATTGGTAGGAAGTCTGTTTCCAGTCACTTTAGGGCTCTTCCACTTCCTTAGATTGTGCAGTTATACCAGGGGGTTCACACCATCTTAGTGTCTCTCAGACTTTATTTCTCTGTTGCTATTGCTCCTTATGACCACACGATGCCGCTGTTGGGGTACCAGTGTCCTGGTTGGTGCCTCATCCTACAACCCAGAGGTTGGCCTGTCAAGCTCTGTGCCCTGAACCAGAGGTCTTTCCATGGAGCGTGGCTCTGCAGTAGCTCCATTTCCTCTGGAGAAAATCAGGGCTCCTCCTCCAGGCTTCCAAACCTTAGTGCACAGACCATTCAGCTTCCCAGCAGCCACTCATTTCAAGGTTTTGCCATCACTGAGGGGCTGGTCTGAACAGGCTCAGTTCCCTATCTCCAAAGAATAAATCCTTGTTCCATTTCAAATCCTTGGAAATCCAATTTCCCCCTTTCAACCCCCACACAAAATTGAGAGCTCAAATATGCATGTTTCTCACATAAAATAGCTTAATAGCTCATTGGGAAGCACACGAAGGCTCAGAGATCCTGGACCCTGACTCTTAGGAATCCAAAGACTTGGCTAACTTTGGTGGGGGATGTTACTTTTTATTCCTTCCTGATGCTTCTACTGCAGCAAATAATAAAAATCAAGTTAAAACAAAAGTGACTTAATTTTTTAATAGTTCTCTTCATGACATTGCATTCTTCATTGTCGCTGCTATCGTTATTATTACTATTACTATAAACTAAAGGGAATGGAGACACTGACACAGAGATCCAACTTGTCATCCAGCATATGTGGCATTTAGGTGGCTGCTTTAACCAGGGGGGAGGCACATAATTTTGGATTACCAAAATTCAGAGACTCGTTCTCAGTTTTTAAGATCAGAAATGCAAATTTATTATGTGTTCCAGCATGATTAGGCTGAAAGGGATTAATCAACAATAATCAAATTCAGAAAACACTGATTAACTTGAGTGCTGAATTCATTAATTTCCCTGAGAAGTCTAACTGGTAAGTGAACTAGAATAATCTAGCTAGCTAGTCAGAACATTTTCCATTCTGTAAGAAAGTCTACATGGGAAACTGAAGTAAGATCTTAAAGTATAAAGAAACAGAATAGGGCTTCCCTGGTGGCTCAGTGGTTAAGAGTCTGCCTGCTAATGCAGGGGACATGGGTTTGAGCCCTGGCCTGGGAAGATCCCACATGCCGCGGAGCAACTAAGCCTGTGCACCACAACTACTAAGCCTGTGCACCACAACTACTGAGTCTGTGCTCTAGAGCCCACGAGCCACAACTACTGAGCCCGCGTGCCACAGCTACTGAAGCCCGTGGGCCTAGAGCCTGTGCTCTGCAACAAGAGAAGCCACCGCAGTGAGAAGCCCGTGCACCACAATGAAGAGTAATCCCCGCTCACCACAACTAGAGAAAGCCGCGCACAGCAATGAAGAACCAAAGCAGCAAAAAAAAAAAAAAAAAAAAAAGGAATAGTGAAAACAGATGAAGGTAATGGGCAGGATTATCCAACCTGCCTGCTTTTTTTCTGCTGTGATATTCCTCCTGCATGGGTAAGACTACATTCCTGGTAGGAAGTGTCTTCCTCTGTTAAGTACTGGAGATCCTTTTGACTTCCCTTTACTGAGAGTTGAATCATATAACTTCAGCTTTGAAGAGAACTAGAAAGCCATTGAATCCACCTACATTTCCAACACTTAAACATCCTTTACCATTTTACAGCCTATCCTTAGCTGGCTTGTATTTGAAAAAGTCCAGTGACAAGGAACTCACTGCCTCTTAGGCAACTCTATTTTTAGACAAACTTAACTGATAGGAAACTTTATAAGATCACAATATGTCTTTATGGTTTCCCATATGTGGCAGTTGGCCTCACTTCTGCAACATCTGTACACCAAAATTCCTTTATTTTTATGATGTGCGTGTCCTTGGAGTCCAGCTCCAGCAGGGCACACAGGACTGACTTATGTAGGATTTCTCCCACCATCTCTTCTTTAGGCTAAACATTGCTGCTTTTATTCAGTCATTCCTTGTGATATGTTCCTTCCAATCTTGGCCTTTCTTTGGTGAATTGTTTTAGTTCATTTGTATCCATGTTAAATAGAGAGGTGGCAAAGTACATGGAAAAAACATCGTCTTCACAGCTGAACTTTATTGCTGGTGAATGGGAATTCTCTTTTTTCAGGTCTGTCTGTTAGGAGGATTAAATAAGGTTTTTCACGTATTCATTCATTCACTTGATATTTGTTGTGCTAGGTGATGGGGATGGATGGTGTATTACACAGACAGGAGTGCTGCCCTCATGGAACTTATATTAAACTGGAACTTATATTAAGCTGGGAATTGTAATAAAGTTTGAAATAGGTGCTATAATGAGAGAAATATAAGGTCCTATAAGAGCCCCAGAAATGGGACCTTTTATCCAGTAGGGTGGCAGTAATTACAGAGGCGTCATTCCCTCTAACCTGATTTCCTCTTTTATTTTTTTTCTATCCTGTTGTATTATTTCTTATTATGTAAGTTTCTCAAGTGACTTTTTGGAATGACCTGATATATAATAAAAAATAGTCATCTGAGTATCTGATTGACACAGTAAATTGAACACATCTAAAACTGTGCTCCTCTTTTCTCAAAAGTCATGATTCTCCTCCGTTAATCACCTTAGAAAGTGTTACAATCAAAGACCTGAATTTCACCACCTGCCGTAATCCCTGCGTCCAATGAGTCACCAAGTCCTGCATATTCTTTCTTAGTAATTCTTGTGAATTTTTCTCTCATAAATAACTAATAAATTTGTGTCCACTAGGAGGATTTGAGAAGAAACCCGTCTGGAAGGCAGAACAGAGAACCAGAGAGAAGTTGAAAATTGCACTTTTCTCCTGGGCAAAATGGAGCTAATCATACTACCTACCATGTAGGTTTGTTGTGAGTTAAATGGGTGGATACATGTAAAAGGCTCAGAATTTTGCCAGACATATGAGAGCTTGACTTTCACTCTTGTTTTGTTATGGTCACTTGATCCCTAAATTCAGTCAATCCTGAAACCAGGTTTACCATGGACGTTTTCATTTATGTGAACTAATAAATATGCTTTTTGTTTAACCCTAGTTTTAGTTTTTTTGATGTATTTGATTTTCCCCTGCAGCTGAAAGATTCCTAATAGATACAGTCTCATTGGCGGTGAAACCAACATGAAGGGCGAGGGCGGCATCTTATCCTTGTATCCTCAGCACTTAGTGCAGGACCTGTCACAGAGTAGGTACTGAATATTTGGAGAATAAGCAGATTTATTCCATTGAGGTGCTAGGGACACAAGAATGAACAAGAACCTGCCCTCGAGGAGCTGGCTCACAGCTGACCCTTATTTGTTGTCCTTCATTAGAGCTCTGTTGCATCCTCCCAGGCAGACTAAGGCTTAGTAGAGACAGTACCTGGGGCCCACAATCCTTTCTGGGCCCATGACAATGCTTCAGTTTTTTTAAAATCAAAAGAAAAAAAAAAGAACTTTTAGGTAAAAGAAACATTTTAATATATGATGTTAATATATTCATTACACAACACAGTTGTAAAATGTAATTTAAAATGTGGTTACCAGAGGCAGGGGGGTGCGGGGCATGGAAATTGGATGAAGGTGGTCAAAAGGTACAAACTTCCAGTTATGAGTTAAATAAGTACTAGGGATGTAGTGTACAACATGATCAATATAATTGACACTGCTGTGTGTTATAGAAGAAAGTTCTTAAGAGAGTAAATCTTAAGAGGTCTCATCACAAAGAAAAAACTTTTTTTTCTATTTCTTTAATATTGCATCTCTATGAGACGATGGATGTTCACTAAACTTATTGTGATAATCATCTCAGGATGTGTGCAAGTCAAATCATTATGCTAAACGTATACAGTGCTATGTGTTAATTATGTCTCAATAAAACTGGAAGAAAAAAATTTTTTAATGGAGGAAGGAGCTTGCCATCTGTCATTTAATTTTCTAGTTTCTTTCCTCCTTTTTTTTAGGGTAACTTTATTTAAGTTCTGTTCAATTTTTTTTTACATCTTTATTGGAGTATAATTGCTTTACAATGTTGTGTTAGTTTCTGCTGTACAACAAAGTGAGTCAGCTATACATATACATATATCCCCTCCCTCTTGAGCCTCCCTCCCACCCTCCCCATCACAGGAGCACAGAGTTGATCTCCTTGTGCTATACAGCAGCTCCCCACTAGCTATCTATTTTACACATGGTAGTGTATATCTGTCAATGCTACTCTCTCAATTCGTCCCGGCCTCCCCTTCCCCCCACAACCCATGTCCACAAGTCGGTTCTCTACGTCTGCATCTCTATTCCTACCCTGCCACTAGGTTCATCAGTACCATTTTTCTAGATTCCATATATATGTGTTAATATACGGTATTTGTTTTTCTCTTTCTGACTTCACTCTGTATGACAGTCTCTAGGTCCATCCATGTCTCTACAAATGACTCAATTTTGTTCCTTTTTATGGCTGAGTAATATTCCACCGTATATATGTACCACGTCTTCTTTATCCATTCACTAAGTTCAGTACCATTTTTAAAACTATTGCTTATCATTGAAAGAGGTGATTTCTTCTGGACTGTATTTGGAGGAGATTCACTGTATGGTAAATGAGCCAGGGCAATGATCCAGGCTAGCAGGAATTCTCTTTATGACACAGAGTTTTCAGTGTGACTTTTTCTCTTTTCTTTAACAATTAACAATGCAGAGTTTTCTTCTCCTCCCTGAAATTACTTGCTGTAGGATGGTGGTCTGTTTGATTTCTTGGTCAGCTCTGCAAGTTCTACTTGTGTAAGCATCAAACTCATTTTAAGGAAGCTCAGCCCTGCAGCCCAGGGACTCTGTTCTCATTACTACAAACTAAATTATGTTTCTTCTGCACTTCTGGATGTGCCCATTCACTGTGTGTTGTGCCAGCTCTGTGCGTGTGTCTTTGTGATTTGCAGGTGTGATCATCCTTGCTTTCATCCTCACGGCTATTGGCAGCACTTCCTCTTTGTGGTTTGGGCTTTCAGATGTTTCCTAGTTTCATCAAAGATGCACAGAGTTTGCATTTATGTTTCTCTTTCCTACTTTAGCATTTTTTCCAAAATGATAAGATGAGGAGAAAAATACACAGTGCAAATATGGGGCATCATGTAACAAATATGCACCATTTCCCTCTCGCATGATAGTTTAAGAAACTTAAAATTTATTTTATAGAGTATAGATCCAAACAGGGTGTTCAAATCATCTGAATGTAATACAAATATCTCTGAAAATTAAAGAAAAATATAACCTCATCCAGGGAAACATTAAGGATCGTGAAGCCAGAGCATTTAGCTCCTCAGATGGCATTCTCATGCAACTAACAGAGAAGAGTAACTCATAGATAAAACGGACAAATCCTTATTAATGGAGTTTTACCTTAAATTCTCCAGCTTTTACAATTTTGGGGGATTAAAGTATAGACAACTTTTCCTTAGAGTCATAACTTGATCCTGCTTACTTTTTCACACACACACACACACACACGCAAACATTTTAAAACATTTTAATATTTACCTTAGTTGAATTCCAGTTTCTAGGGAGGCCTTTGGAGAACTCTCTATTGATGTCTATACACACATATATATCCATCTACATATGGATGAACACACACACACACATGTATATATATATATATATATATACACACACATATATTATATATATGTATACCTATATATACGTACACAAGCATATACATATATTTCTACCTCAATGTTATATTTCATAAATTTCCAAAAAACAGTTAGGAATGTCAAGTTAGAACTAAATTAATATAACATTAAAATAGAATCAAATCATACTAAAATTATTAGAGAAAGAAATAAAATTACATTTCTGAAAACTTTAATGTGCAAGTTTGTGTAGAACAATATCTACAAATCCAGCTAATCTTCACAAAATCGCTCCTCAAAAGATACTTCCGTTATTATCTCGTGCTATCATTTACATTTAGTTCTCCAAATATCAAGCCAGACATTATAGCTTTTTTGTTTAAAAGCAAATAGAGAACATTTAGAAAACATTATTCATAAGAAATTTAAGTCGTTTCAGCTTAAGTATAATAACTGACTCTTAGGGATTCCCTGGCGGTCCAGTGGTTAAGACTCAGCGCTTCCACTGCAGGGGACACAGGTTCGATCCCTGCTTGGGGAACTAAGATCCCACATGCCGTGCAGCGCGGCCAAGAAAAAAAAAAAAGAAATAACTGACTCTTTG
Source organism: Hyperoodon ampullatus (assembly GCF_949752795.1). Lineage (NCBI taxonomy): Eukaryota > Metazoa > Chordata > Mammalia > Artiodactyla > Ziphiidae > Hyperoodon > Hyperoodon ampullatus. The sequence goes on along the minus strand of NC_136920.1, from coordinate 61,980,039 downwards.
CGTGGATTAAAACATGCCCTTTCCATACCCCCAAATGCATCTTCTGTAATAATTTTCTTGATTTTGGCAGAGATAAAACATATGGCCATCTTTAAGAATTAAGGCTCATAAATGACTTGTTTTACCAATAAACATTTTTCTATTTTAATTAGCAACGTCAAATAAGGAAATACCCAAATTGAGAGCTAATACATCTTGCAGTTCTATTATATTATATACTTTTTCCACTATACTTTTGGATTTAAAACAAAACATTTAGAATAAAAGTTGCCAAACTTGGAATTGTACAAATTAATTCAAGAAAACTCATATAGGAATTTGACTGAAATGGGAGTTGTGATAGATTCCCTCTCCTTTTTGATTCTGAAGCATCAGTTTCTAGGTAGAATTTTTAACTGGCTGAAAAGACCCCATCCATCCTTGTCTCTCCCTCTAGAATTTATATGTAGGAGAAATTTCTTTTTATTTTTTTAGGCCATGTTGTGCAGCATGTGGGATCTTAGTTTCCTGACCAGGGATCGAACCTGTGCCCCTTGCACTGGGAGCATGGAGTCTTAACCACTGGACCACCAGGGAAGTCCCATGTGGGAGAAACTTCTTGATAATTATTTGGGTATATTTTGTTTTAAGTATCATTATTTTTCTCCCTGATATGTTGCTTGATTCAGTTTATCAAGATCATACTTATCCCTGAAAGAGAAAATTCATGAAAAAACTATTCTGAAAAAAAGTCACAACTTTAGACATGGTTTAACTTAGGATGGCATTTTACTTTCCTCGAATGGTGTCTATATTACTTCAGTGTACTTGAGAACTATAGTTCATTTTGGGATACACAAAGCTGATAGTAAAAAAATGTTTTCACAGGCAAATCACATATTTAACCAGAACTGATAATATTTACAATTTCTCAGCTTTTCACACATATAACTCACACATTCGTTCTGGTCAAAATGCACTCTTCAAGAAATAAGTTTCAAAAAGGAGTGTCTCATATTTATGAATGGAAATTTCATGTTTGCCACTATTTTCTTTAAAAAAATTTTTTTTGTCTTTAATTTGTTACGATGTTGCTTCTGTTTTTTTATGTTTTGGTTTTTTGGCTGCAAGGCATGTGGGATCTTAGCTGCCCGACCGGGGATCAAACCCGCACCCCCGGGCTTCCCTGGTGGCGCAGTGGTTGAGAGTCCGCCTGCCGATGCAGGGGACACGGGTTCGTGCCCCGGTCCGGGAAGATCCCACATGCCGTGGAGCGCCTGGGCCCGTGAGCCATGGCCACTGAGCCTGCGCGTCCAGAGACTGTGCTCCGCAACGGGAGAGGCCACAACAGTGAGAGGCCCACATACCGCAAAAACAAAAAACAAAAAACAAAAAAAACCCCGCACCCCCTGCATTGGAAGGCGAAGTCTTAACCACTGGACCACCAGGGAAGTCCCTATTTTCAAACATTTGCTTAGAAGGCATCTTTTAGAGCAAACACATTTTGGAAATGTTGTCACATTATTGCAAGATCAGAATACCCTTTCCTGCCCCCAACTCCTGGAAGACATTTCTTTCCTCCATGGACAGAAAGATTAAAAATATGCATTTCAAACAGAATAATTCAAAGCTAAAAGCATCAGTTTATAATTGGGCAGGTATAAGTGCTTACAACTTCAATATTTTAGTTTGTTTCCAGTTTCCACTGTCACCACTCCCACATCTATTGACTTCTGTTCAATTTCCTTTTGCTAAGTTAAGATTCTTCATTATTTTAGATCCTCTCTATTTTAAGTTGACACATTTTACATAGAGTAGGAATTATTATTTCTTTGAATTGATAGACTTTGCCTTTAAAATTTGCAGAACATTGTGTGGATCTCAGGTTGTTGATGTACCCAGGGATATGATAAGGGATCAGAGAATAGAGACAACATTAGCAAAAGGAAAAAAATCACAAATGGTATCCATTAGGGAAGTCCTTAACAGATCATGTCACCACCTGCAATATCATGGGAGAACAGGTTTTGGCACTGAGAACTTGCTGATCCCTAGATGATGGTATAGACTGAGCAGAGGCTATGGTGAAAACTGTGGCAGGCATGAGATACATTTGTGGAAGAGTGAAAAATGGTTCTCCTCTACCGAAGCATCCTCCTTTCTGCTCAGTAAGCAGGTGATAATATATTGAGCATACTAATGCAAAGGGCCCTTTATGTGTCTAGACAAAGAAGTCCACTATAATTGTTATTATTCAGTATTATTCTGGGAGTTCTACTTAATATAATAAAATGAGAAAAAATATAAAAATATCTGAAATATTGAATATGTAAATATATGGAAAGGTGTCATTAATATTAACAGCAAATGTAGAACACTACGAATTGTGTAATTCCCTTAAAAGATATAAGTACTTGAAGTGTATAACATATATGCCATAGAAAACTATTGACTTTTTGGTAGCGGGACGGAAAAAGATACACTTATATTTTTTATATTCTATATTTCTCCAATTACTTGCACTTATAAATATGTATTAATTTTGTTAATAAAAAGGGAAAACTCTACCTAACTCAGAAGCCCTTAAGTGATAAGTAAAATAGCTCTCTATTTCTTTCCTTTAAACATACATAAATATTTCACATAATCATTGTCAAAATAAAATTTTATATTTCTTAATCAAACTATATATATGTTTCATAGCAGAAGTATAAGCAGAAATCTTGAATTAAGAATTATGTAATTTTTTTCTTTGTATAAATTTTAGCCTTTTTTCTTTCTTTTTTTTCTTGTGACTATAGGCATATATATACATAGCCCAGGAAATTTTTGTTATAAAGAGTAGAACAATCAATGTAGGAGATATACACAAAGAAAAATATAACATCTACAATTATGAAATTTCATGCAGCTATCAAAAGTAAGATAATTTTAATTATATAAGAAAAATTTCGAATTATAATAGTTAAAAATATCAGAAAACTATACCATTTACACAGTAGGATCCCAGCTATGTTTTAAAATTAAAATGTGCATAAGAGGAAAAAGACTAGGCTAAAATGTTAACATTGATGAGAGGACAGGTCACACATTTTGTTCTTTAACCTTTTTTCTTAGCTTCCAAATCAAGTAATTTTTGCAATGAGTACATATTACTTTTGTGAATAGAAAAAAGTAAATTAAAAAAATGTTAAACAACAATACAATATAGTTTCAAGTAAATAAAACCTGTCAGAAATGAGACTGAAGCTTATGAGTGCAAAGTCGAAGTAGGAAGATTGAGGCAATTCTATGCTGACATGTGGAGACTTCAGAGAAGAGCTGAAGAGACTCAATTTAGTAAGAGTGCCTCAATTGATTTATAGGGAATGGTGTCTTGAGCCTGTAAATTTATTTTTCCAGCATCTAAATCAGGTATTTTCAGATTGTGCTGAGAAGCCAAAAAAAAAAAAAAAAAAGATAGACAATCTTTGGTAGGAGTTCAAGTGTCTGCAGGCGGCCCTTCCTCCCTCGACAGAGCTTTAATAATGGAGTACTCCTACATTCCAGCTGGGCAGGCTCATCTCCATCTCGTCAGCACATAGAGGAAAATGAAACTGCAGGTGTCCGAGTTACTCATAGGGACCTAAGCTAAATAAAGAGGTGACATGGTGGAGGTGGGCGGTGGGCGGTGATGGCATGAATCCTAAGAACTGGCTTTCAAAGCATAAGTTCTTATGTTGCATAGTGTCTACAAACCAGGGATATGACTGAACAGACAGAATGAAAAGACAGGAGTCTTCACTGGGGAAAAATAAGACAAGATGGCCTCATCCTACATAATCACCAACCTCTTGTATACTGTGTTTATTTTGGCTGTGCCACGCAGCTTGCGGGATCTTAGTTCCCCTGACCAGGGATTGAACCTGTGCTCCCTGCGGTGGAAGCTCGGAGTCCTAACCACTGGACAGCCAGGGAATTCCCTTGTATGCTGTATTTAAAGCAGCATCTCAGAAAGTAAGCTTGTCATCTTCCACCTCATTTCGTTTTCCCCCCTTACTTCTGTGAAGTATATTTCCATTCTTAATGCTCAAATATTTTGTTTCCTCCCTTTCAATCATCTCCCATATGTACATTAGTTAACAAATCTTGAAGAAGCTAGCTATGCAACATTTCATAAATCTAGTCCCTCATTTCTGTTTTATTGCTATTATCCTCATTCAGAGTCTCATTGCCTCTGATTTGAACTCCTGAAATCATCTCTGAAATATCCCTATTCCAATCTACCTGATATACTCAGTTGGTTAAAACACTATTCTTGATTTTCTCAAAACCTCGTGACCTCTTCTTCCTCTTAGCCAAGGTAGCATTCTTGTATATTTGCTATAGTCTATTTGTGTAATTGTTCCATTCCCCACTACACTGTAAGCTCCTTGAGAGCAGGGATATATTGAATTTATCTTTCGGTCCTTGCTACATGTTTATTTAGAATTCTTAAAAATGCTTGGGGCCTTGGTATATAATTATTAACTTAGCTTCCCTCTCTTCCTACCCCGGTGCCAAGAAGCTCTTTCCAAAAACATGCTTTAGGTAAGAGAAATAGAACTGATATGTCCTCTCTGAACCATAAAACCTGCCTCCTGAGCACCTGTTCCCCCCCATATCACCAGTCAGTGACGGAAATACATTAATGCAAGTCCATTCAAAACAGACGGGGGTTATCATCTCCTTTTCATAACTGCCGGTTTGCTGGTAGGTGTCTGTGCCTCCACCTTTGTTGGGGATTGATGCCCATGATGTGTTTTCTACTAGGCACAAGTAGATGCAGCTTCTGCATTTTGAGAGACACCAGTTCTCAACTGCACACAACTCTGGGATGACTGCTGTTATATTGTCACCACCACACAGTTTCCTCTGCTTACTTTCCTGGGAGCTCTTTGTTCTGTCACTGGGAATCTCTTCTCCTCAAGCCCTCTTCTACCTTACCATTGCCAGTGCTCCAATATTCTGTTATACCTCCCTGCCCTTGCTCCAACCAGGGTAAGTTTTCCCAAAGAGGGAATCTTGCTGCTCTCACTATGCTCCTGGAAGTGCAGATCTTTCAACTATTATTGTTTCAGAAGGAAGATACTGTGTTATAGGATTTCTCTTCTGTCCTACAAATAACTCAGTGCAACCTATCTCTCAAAGGAAGGGGTGGGATCTTGATCTTTTCTCCAGGTCAGTGGGTTGGGGGACTTAACAGAATGCTTCAAACAGACTCATGGTCTTTTGACTTTCAAGTATATTACCTAGACAGACTGTTAAATATACTAAACCTTATGATAGTGAAAGGGGAGGGTTGCTCCTCTAAGTGTTTGTTATTTAGCCACTAATATGGCCCTAGACTTCCAGGATATATAAGCAAGTGAGCATAAGGTATTTGGTTATGATCATGGCCTCCCCCACTTTTTTCCCTAAAGGACAGACACAATAAGACCCACACGTTTGCCTAGGAGTTTTCAGGTTATACTAATAAGAGGGAATTGAATAGGAAAAGTGGAGCTCTGATCTAGATTAAACAAAAATGAACTTAAGGCTTATCTGAAGATGGCAGAAAACTGTAAGGCTAACAGAAACACCTGAAAACAGAAGACATGCTTCCAAAATAAGACAAGAAATCTCAATACCAACAGACAAAACTAAAAAAAGATAAAAAAATATTAAACAGTTTAACATCATCAGCAAAGAGCAAAGTATAGAAGCCAAACTGTAGAGAGAATTTCTGCAATGCTTTAGACTCTTAGCGGATGGGTTTCCCAGAACCCCTTAAAGGAGCAGCAATATAGATTTAGCTAGAGTTATGTCCTAATTTCCTGATTCCTGTCCCCTGGTCACAGTTGACTGGACAGGACAAAGCATTCCATCCAAACTAGTCAATCACAATCTTTTCTCTACACCAGTGGTTCTCAACTGGAGATACTTCTGCCCCCAGGGGACATTTGGCAAAGTCTGGAGACATTTTTGAGTATCACGAGTGGCATCTAGTATGTAGAGCTCAGTGATGTTGCTAAACAGCTTACAAAGCACAGGACAGTGCCCCCAACAAGAATTAACTTGTCCAAAATGTTGATAGTGCTGAGGTTGCTGAACCCTCACAGTTGATGGATCCCTGCTGTGAACCTTACGTCCGCTGTTCCTTATTCGGATATCTACAATTAAAAAGTGGATGAAAAATATTCTCCTGGCATACGATGAAGGAAAAAGATGCAACATTAATTTAGGGTAACCCCTTTGCCTCACAAAAGACATTACATTAAAACAAAACAAAACCAGGAAAAAAAAACCCCCAAAAACCAAAAAATGCAGGTGTGTGTGGAAGTATTCTCATAGGGACTTGGGGGGAAATTTTGTTCTTTTTCTTTTCAGAAATATTAGCACCCATTACCAGGACACCTATTTGTGCCTTTGTTATAATGCAACAGGGTTCTTGGATGCGTCAACAGAAAGACACCACAATCAAATAATAACAGTGCCACCAGCAGAATGAAATAAAAACAAGCAAAACTATGTAAGATTATTTGCCAGAAGTGATTTTTAGGGCAAGATACAAAAGGGCGTCTTTATTTCTGTCCTGCCCCTAGGTTCTTCAGAACCTTTTTTTTTTTTTTCTTTTTAGATTCCATATATATGTGTTAGCATATGGTATTTGTTTTTCTCTTTCTGACGCACAGGGAGATCAGCTAGGAGCTTTGTGACCACCTAGAGGGGTGGGGTAGGGAGGGTGGGAGGGAAACACAAGAGGGAGGGGATATGGGGATATATGTATATGTATAGCTGATTCACTTTGTTATACAGCAGAAACTAACACACCATTGTAAAGCAATTATACTCCAATAAAGATGTTAAAAAAAAAGATACAAAAGGGCAAGTGTATGTCTATCTGTGTGCATTTTTCAGAGGTATTTAACAGTTATTTTTAAGTACTATTTTCTGATTGTGATTTAGATGTGATTACACAGAAAGTGAAAAGAGATACTGTGTGAATCCAGTGAAGATAAATGTCATCATCACAGCAGGAAGTTAAAATGGGACTTGATGATGTAGAAAAGGGCGTTCAAGTCAGTGGATGCTGACCAGGCCTGTCAGAAGTCTGCCTGAAAATACCAAGGAGGATTATTATTATTATTATTTTTTTTTTTTTGCTTTATCACAAATTTAATCAGTTATATGTATACATATGTTCCCATATCCCCTCCCTTTTGCGTCTCCCTCCCATCCTCCCTATCCCACCCCTCCAGGCGGTCACAAAGCACCGAGCTGATCTCCCTGTGCTATGCGGCTGCTTCCCACTAGCTATCTACCTTACGTTTGGTAGTGTATATATGTCCATGCCGCTCTTTCACTTTGTCACAGCTTACCCTTCCCCCTCCCCATATCCTCAAGTCCATTCTCTAGTAGGTCTGTGTCTTTATTCCTGTCTTACCCCTATGTTCTTCATGACCTTTTTTTTTCTTAAATTCCATATATATGTGTCAGCATACAGTATTTGTCTTTCTCTTTCTGACTTACTTCACTCTGTATGACAGACTCTAGGTCCATCCACCTCATTACAAATAGTTCAATTTCATTTCTTTTTATGGCTGAGTAATATTCCATTGTATGTATGTGCCACATCTTCTTTACCCATTCATCCGATGATGGACACTTAGGTTGTTTCCATCTCCGGGCTATTGTAAATAGGGCTGCTATGAACATTTTGGTACATGTCTCTTTTTGAATTATGGTTTTCTCAGGGTATATGCCCAGTAGTGGGATTGCAGGGTCATATGGTAGTTCTATTTTTAGTTTTTTAAGGAACCTCCATACCGTTCTCCATAGTGGCTGTACCAATTCACATTCCCACCAACAGTGCAAGAGTGTTCCCTTTTTTCCACACCCTCTCCAGCATTTATTGTTTCTAGATTTTTTGATGATGGCCATTCTGACTGGTGTGAGATGATATCTCATTGTAGTTTTGATTTGCATTTCTCTAATTAGTAAAGATGTTGAGCATCCTTTCATGTGTTTGTTGGCAGTCTGTATATCTTCTGTGGAGAAATGTCTATTTAGGTCTTCTGCCCATTTTTGGATTGGGTTGTTTGTTTTTTTGTTATTGAGCTGCATGAGCTGCTTATAAATTTTGGAGATTAATCCTTTGTCAGTTGCTTCATTTGCAAATATTTTCTCCCATTCTGAGGGTTGTCTTTTGGTCTTGTTTATGGTTTCCTTTGCTGTGCAAAAGCTTTTAAGTTTCATTAGGTCCCATGTGTTTATTTTTGTCTTTATTTCCATTTCTCTAGGAGGTGGGTCAAAAAGGATCTTGCTGTGATTTATGTCATAGAGTGTTCTGCCTATGTTGTCCTCTAAGAGTTTGATAGTGTCTGGCCTTACATTTAGGTCTTTAATCCATTTTGAGCTTATTTTTGTGTATGGTGTTAGGGAGTGATCGAATCTCATACTTTTACATGTCCCTGTCCAGTTTTCCCAACACCACTTATTGAAGAGACTGTCCTTTCTCCACTGTACATTCCTGCCTCCTTTATCAAAGATAAGGTGACCATATGTCCGTGGGTTTATCTCTGGGCTTTCTGTCCTGTTCCATTGATCTATCTTTCTGTTTTTGTGCCAGTACCATACTGTCTTGATTACTGCAGCTTTGTAGTATAGTCTGAAGTCAGGGAGCCTGATTCCTCCAGCTCCATTTTTCGTTCTCAAGATTGCTTTGGCTATTCGGGGTCTTTTGTGTTTCCATACAAATTGTGAAATTTTTTGTTCTAGTTCTGTGAAAAATGCCAGTGGTATTTTGATAGGGATTGCATTGAATCTGTAGATTGCTTTGGGTAGTAGAGTCATTTTCACAATGTTGATTCTTCCAATCCAAGAACATGGTACATCTCTCCATCTATTTGTATCATCTTTAATTTCTTTCATCAGTGTCTTATAATTTTCTGCATACAGGTCTTTTGTCTCCTTAGGTAGGTTTATTCCTAGATATTTTATTCTTTTTGTTGCAATGGTAAATGGGAGTGTTTCCTTGATTTCACTTTCAGATTTTTCATCATTAGTATATAGGAATGCCAGAGATTTCTGTGCATTAATTTTGTATCCTGCAACTTTACCAAATTCATTGATTAGCTCTAGTAGTTTTCTGGTAGCATCTTTAGGATTCTCTATGTATAGTATCATGTCATCTGCAAACAGTGACAGCTTTACTTCTTCTTTTCCGATTTGGATTCCTTTTATTTCCTTTTCTTCTCTGATTGCTGTGGCTAAAACTTCCAAAACTATGTTGAATAAGAGTGGTGAGAGTGGGCAACCTTGTCTTGTTCCTGATCTTAGTGGAAATGGTTTCAGTTTTTCACCATTGAGGACGATGCTGGCTGTGGGTTTGTCATATATGGCCTTTATTATGTTGAGGAAAGTTCCCTCTATGCCTACTTTCTGCAGGGTTTTTATCATGAATGGGTGTTGAATTTTGTCGAAAGCTTTCTCTGCATCTATTGAGATGATCATATGGTTTTTCTCCTTCAATTTGTTAATATGGTGTATCACGTTGATTGATTTGCGTATATTGAAGAATCCTTGCATTCCTGGGATAAACCCCACTTGATCATGGTGTATGATCCTTTGAATGTGCTGTTGGATTCTGTTTGCTAGTATTTTGTTGAGGATTTTTGCATCTATGTTCATCAGTGATATTGGCCTGTAGTTTTCTTTCTTTGTGACATCCTTGTCTGGTTTTGGTATCAAGGTGATGGTGGCCTCGTAGAAAGAGTTTGGGAGTGTTCCTCCCTCTGCTATATTTTGGAAGAGTTTGAGAAGGATAGGCGTTAGCTCTTCTCTAAATGCTTGATAGAATTCGCCTGTGAAGCCATCTGGTCCTGGGCTTTTGTTTGTTGGAAGATTTTTTATCACAGTTTCAATTTCAGTGCTTGTGATTGGTCTGTTCATATGTTCTATTTCTTCCTGATTCAGTCTTGGCAGGTTGTGCATTTCTAAGAATTTGTCCATTTCTTCCAGGTTGTCCATTTTATTGGCATAGAGTTGCTTATAGTAATCTCTCACGATCTTTTGTATTTCTGCAGTGTCAGTTGTTACTTCTCCTTTTTCATTTCTAATTCTATTGATTTGAGTCTTCTCCCTTTTTTTCTTGATGAGTCTGGCTAATGGTTTATCAATTTTGTTTATCTTCTCAAAGAACCAGCTTTTAGTTTTATTGATCTTTGCTATTGTTTCCTTCATTTCTTTTTCATTTATTTCTGATCTGATTTTTATGATTTCTTTCCTTCTGCTAACTTTGGGATGTTTTTGTTCTTCTTTCTCTAATTGCTTTAGGTGCAAGGTTAGGTTGTTTAGTCGAGATATTTCCTGTTTCTTAAGGTGGGATTGTATTGCTATAAACTTCCCTCTTAGAACTGCTTTTGCTGCATCCCATAGGTTTTGGGTCGTCGTGTCTCCATTGTCATTTGTTTCTAGGTATTTTTTTATTTCCTCTTTGATTTCTTCAGTGATCACTTCGTTATTAAGTAATGTATTGTTTAGCCTCCATGTGTTTGTATTTTTTATAGCTCTTTTCCTGTAATTGATATCTAGTCTCATAGCATTGTGGTCGGAAAAGATACTTGATACAATTTCAATTTTCTTAAATTTACCAAGGCTTGATTTGTGACCCAAGATATGATCTATCCTGGAGAATGTTCCATGAGCACTTGAGAAAAATGTGTATTCTGTTGTTTTTGGATGGAATGTCCTATAAATATCAATTAAGTCCATCTTGTTTAATGTATCATTTAAAGCTTGTGTTTCCTTATTTATTTTCATTTTGGATGATCTGTCCATTGGTGAAAGTGGGGTGTTAAAGTCCCCTACTATGATTGTGTTACTGTCGATTTCTCCTTTTATGGCTGTTAGTGTTTGCCTTATGTATTGAGGTGCTCCTATGTTGGGTGCATAAATATTTACAATTGTTATATCTTCTTCTTGGATCGATCCCTTGATCATTATGTAGTGTCCTTCTTTGTCTCTTCTAGTAGTCTTTATTTTAAAGTCTATTTTGTCTGATATGAGAATTGCTACTCCAGCTTTCTTTTGGTTTCCATTTGCATGGAATATCTTTTTCCATCCCCTTACTTTCAGTCTGTATGTGTCTCTAGGTCTGAAGTGGGTCTCTTGTAGACAGCATATATATGGGTCTTGTTTTTGTATCCATTCAGCCAATCTGTGTCTTTTGGTGGGAGCGTTTAGTCCATTTACATTTAAGGTAATTATCGATATGTATGTTCCTATTCCCATTTTCTTAATTGTTTTGGGTTCGTTATTGTAGGTCTTTTCCTTCTGTTGTGTTTCTTGCCTAGAGAAGTTCCTTTAGCATTTGTTGTAAAGCTGGTTTGGTGGTGCTGAACTCTCTCAGCTTTTGCTTGTCTGTAAATGTTTTAATTTCTCCATCAAATCTGAATGAGATCCTTGCTGGGTAGAGTAATCTTGGTTGCAGGTTTTTCTCCTTCATCACTTTAATTATGTCCTGCCACTCCCTTCTGGCTTGTAGAGTTTCTGCTGAGAGATCAGCTGTTATCCTGATGGGGATTCCCTTGTGTGTTATTTGTTGTTTTTGCCTTGCTGCTTTTAATATGATTTCTTTGTGTTTAATTTTTGACAGTTTGATTAATATGTGTCTTGGCGTATTTCTCCTTGGATTTATTCTGTATGGGACTCTCTGTGCTTCTTGGACTTGATTAACTATTTCCTTTCCCATATTAGGGAAGTTTTCAACTATAATCTCTTCAAATATTTTCTCAGTCCCTTTCTTTTTCTCTTCTTCTTCTGGAACCCCTATAATTCGAATGTTGGTGCGTTTAATGTTGTCCCAGAGGTCTCTGATATTGTCCTCTGTTCTTTTCATTCTTTTTTCTTTATTTTGCTCTGCATTAGTTATTTCCACTATTTTATCTTCCACCTCACTTATCCGTTCTTCTGCCTCAGTTATTCTGCTATTGATCCCATCTAGAGTATTTTTCATTTCATTTATTGTGTTTTTAATTGATGCTTGATTCATCTTTAGTTCTACTAGGTCCTTGTTAACTGTTTCTTGCATTTTGTCTATTCTATTTCCAAGATTTTGGATCATCTTTACTATCATTATTCTGAATTCTTTTTCAGATAGACTGCCTATTACCTCTTCATTTGTTAGGTCTGGTGGGTTTTTATCTTGCTCCTTCTCCTGCTGTGTGTTTTTCTGTCTTCTCATTTTGCTTATGTTACTGTGTTTGGGGTCTCCTTTTTGCCGGCTGCAGGTTCGTAGTTCCTGTTGTTTTTGGTGTCTGTCCCCAGTGGCTAAGGTTGGTTTAGTGGGTTGTGTAGGCTTCCTGGTCGAGGGGACTAGTGCCTGTGTTCTGGTGGATGAGGCTGGATCTTGTCTTTCTGGTGGGCAGGTCCACGTCTGGTGGTGTGTTTTGGGGTGTCTGCAGACTTTTTATGATTTTAGGCCACCTCTCTGCTAATGGGTGGCGTTGTGTTCCTGTCTTGCTAGTTGTTTGGCATAGGGTGTCCAGCACTGTAGCTTGCTGGTCGTTGAGTGAAGCTGGGTGCTGGTGTTGAGATGGAGATCTCTGGAAGATTTTCGCCGTTTGATATTATGTGGAGCTGGGAGGTCTCTTGTGGACCAGTGTCCTGAAGTTGGCTCTCCCACCTCAGAGGCACAGTACTGACTCCTGGCTCCTCAATTTGGGATGATTTGTTGTCTATTCATGTATTCCACAGATGCAGGGTACATCAAGTTGATTGTGGAGCTTTAATCCGCTGCTTCTGAGGCTGCTGGGAGAGGTTTCCCTTTCTCTTCTTTGTTCTCACAGCTCCCGGGTCTCAGCTTTGGATTTGGCCCCGCCTCTGCGTGTAGGTCGCCGGAGGGCGTCTGTTCTTCGCTCAGACAGGAAAGGGTTAAAGGAGCAGCCTCTTCGGGAACTCTGGCTCACTCAGGCCGGGCGGGAGGGAGGGGCACGGAGTGCGGGGCGAGCCTGCAGCGGCAGAGGTCGGCGTGACGTTGCACCAGCCCGAGGCGCGCCGTGCGTTCTCCCAGGGAAGCCGCCCCTGGATCCCGGGACCCCGGCAGTGGCGGGCTGCTCAGGCTCCCGGAAGGGCGGTGTGGACAGTGACCTGCGCTCGCACACGGGCTTCTTGGCGGCGGCAGCAGCAGCCCCAGCGTCCCACGCCCGTCACTGGGCTCCGCGGTTTCAGTCGCGACTCGCGCCCGTCTGTGGAGCCCCTTTAAGCAGCGCTCTTAATCCCCTCTCCTCGCGCAGCAGGAAACCAAGAGGGAAGAACAAGTCTCTTGCCTCTTCGGCAGCTCCAGAGTTTTCCCGGACTCCCTCCCGGCTAGCTGTGGCGCATTAGCCCCCTTCAGGCTGAGTTCTCGCCGCCAGCCCCAGTCCTCTCCCTGCGCTCTGACCGAAGCCTGAGCCTCAGCTTCCAGCGCCGCCCGCCCCGGCGGGCGAGCAGACAAGCCTCTCGGGCTGGTGAGTGCCGCTCGGCACCGATCCTCTGTGCGGGAATCTCTCCGCTTTGCCCTACCCAGGTATGTGGGGAGTTTCTTGCCTTTTGGGAGGTCTGGGGTCTTCTGCCAGCGTTCAGTAGGTGTTCTGTAGGAGTTGTTCCACGTGTAGCTGTATCCAAGGAGGATTTTTTAAAAAATAAATTAATTAATTTAATTTATTTATTTGGCTGTGTTGGGTCTTCATTGCTGTGCGCAGGCTTTCTCTAGTTTCGACGAGCGAGGGCTACTCTTCGTTGCGGTGCACAGGCTTCTCATTGCGGTGGCTTCACTTGTTGCAGAGCACGGGCTCTAGGTGCGCAGGCTCAGTAGTTGTGGCGCACGGGCTTAGTTGCTCCGTGGCATGTGGGATCTTCCCAGACCAGGGCTCAAACCCCTGTCCCCTGCATTTACAGGCAGATTCTTAACCACTGCGCCACCAGGGAAGCCCAACAAGGAAGATTTTAAGACAGAGCTGCGAGCCCACTTGAGAGCTATGCCTCCCACAACCATAGTTGCTGTGCCAAGGTCACCTGTACAGCCTGTCATGGCAGCCAAGTCACTGTCCATTGCGCTGGGTTGCCCAGCTCAGCCAGGACCCAGCGGAGGGAGCGCAGAGGGCTTCTGAGATAGAAAGATAGGGAAATGTTTAGGGGAAGCTCAGAGGTAACTGGGACCCCAAAGAATGATGTCTGGGGGTAGATAAATTTCTGGAAAGCGATATGCACTGGAAAAGGCTTATGGATCATATTGGGGCTACTGAATATTTCCATGGATTTTGTTTTTGTTTAACATCCCAGAAAATGGCCAAAGGGATATCCAGAGATTCTAAATAAAACCTGAAGTAAATGTATCCTGAATATTACATTCGGCTCTGGCAGCTTGGAGAGGGGTCAAACAAATCATTGTTTTGTGGTGGAGATGGCAGCTGAACTTACCCAGAACATCAAACATGTTAGAGTAATTCAAAGCTTGTTGCAGATGTGTTGTCAACGTTAATGGGGACTGTTAGAGAAAATGGAGTGAACAGAGGATAAATAAAACATTCTTCTGGTCAGGTAATGAACCCAAACACATCCTGTGGACTTCAGTTGTCCAGGGTTGGGGGTGAGAGGTGGCTAACATGTGACCTAGGGTGGAAAGCTGTTGAACATATAGGACAAAAGCTTAATCAGCCACTTTCTGGATTCTTTAACCTTCCCAGAGGCTGCCAGAAGCCAGGGCCTTTCTGATGAATAGTGGGTCCTGCTCACAGTTTTTAACATGGTTCTGAGTCAGTATATGTGAGTCCTGGGCCAGCTCTCAACAAGACAGCCCCGAGCAGATGAGGAGAATAAAATAAGACACCGACACCTTTCAGTGGTTATGCTGATGTCCATAAGTTTTGGCTCTGTATAAGCTTTACTTCTCACCAGATAAAGAGCTGTTTCTATCACCCCCTTCATTGCTGCTCCTTTTCATCCAAAGATTGTGCTATTTGGCTCACAGATGAGGGGTTATCTAACATGCCATATCTTCCTGGGGGGCAAGGGTCTTGTCAGGCACCACTTCCTGGATGGTTTCTCCCTGATCAAGAAACTAAGGTGGTCTTTGTGTTCAATGGTTGTTCTCCCCCACCCTGCTATGGCTGTGAGGGACCACAACTCTGTGAAACATCACCTTTGGGCAACATCACAACGGAACTTTTGTCAGATCTCACCATGTGGACAGCCTCAGGTTTCCAGTATGTGGTTCATTAGGGTGGTCCAGTTACAAAAGAGAAGGACAAGAAATAACCAAGAAGGCACATCTCCAGCTTTGGGTCTTTTTTTGGGTATGCTCTTATGTTGGAGGGTGGTTATAAATATGCAGCTAACCTACAGTTTGTTTCACAGTCTGGGGAGAGGGTACAATACCATCGTATCTTCACAAGTCTGTATCCTTTTGTGAACAAGACCAAGCACTACTGGGTTGGGCACTGAAAACTGATCAGCAAGGGTGGTGATTTTAAGCAATGTTATTCGGGACTGAGAAAAGTATATGTGTACCCCCACTCTGGGGCTGTTTCATCTTGTCCTGCTTTCTAGGGTCCATAGAAAGCTGATGTTCACGTGCTACTGTTCGTTTACAATATCGTAGAAAAAAAGGAAGAGTTCTTTACAGGTGCCCAGTGGAACTGAGGTGACCAACCCATCTTGGTCTGCTCAGGACTGTCCCTGTTTTAATACCAAAAGTCTTCTGTCCCAAGAAAACCTTCAGTCTCAGGCAAACTGGGATGGTTGGTCAACCTAAGTAGAACTGAATATGGCTCTGGTCAAAGTGTATGGGACTAACAAGATTTATGAGGTCTGGCATTTTAAGGAAACTTCCACATGACTCTTGGTGAATATATTCATCCACATCTGTGTTATAAAAATAAGGTTTCCAATTTCTAAGCCATGAAGGCCAATATAGTGGAGGAATGATTGTTAAACATAGGATATTGAGTTAAACCACTGTAAAATTCATTAAACAAATATTGAGTATTTATTATGTTCCAATCGCCTTTCTAAGTATTAGAAATAGAGAAACGAGCAAAATAAAGTCCTTAATTTCAGAGGACAAATTCTCAGGAATATAATCAGCAAGATTGGCATGCTTTTTCTGAATGAATTGTGGGATAAATGTGCACAATGGTCAAACCTGCCCAATACTAATTTGGTGAGTCTACTTGGGAAACGCAGTAGCAAGATGTTTTCATGATATATCCAATTTTCTAATCTTGATTGCACATCCTATGAGAAAAAAGTTGGACATGCAACCTCAATATATGTGTATTTACAAATTATATGCATGTACTACTAATATATTAAACACATATACAAACTTGAAAATTAAGAAAGGCTGTCCTGAGTAACTGTTCCTGAGATGTGTGCATCCAACTTTAGAGATGGCTAATACATCCCAGGTCAGTTCATAGATGATAACATGATAATCGCTTGCTAGAAGTATGCAAAGGGTATCTGTGCAGCAGCTCAGACCACCTGCATCTTCACACACCGATTTTACCACAGGCTGTGCCCTCCTGGGTCATGACTTGCTTGACCATGTGGTGTCCTCCTTGAGGAAAATATGAGCCCCCCGCCCCCAGTCTACCTGCCATCTAGACACAAGCATGAAGCTTCACATGGTTTTAAACAAGCTTCTGAAACCCCATGTGGCAGTGCTTCAACACTATCTCACTCTTGTCTGTGAGAGTTAGATTATGAGGGCCTTAAATGTGTATTTTTCTCCTGAAGTGTACTTTTGGGGTGTACACAGCCTTTAAGAGAAGCCACGACAATGTTAGCCAAGAAGTCTCAGGCCACCTCAAAGTGTAGGGCTGCCACCATAAAGCTTCTAGGAAGTTCCTGTGCTAGGTTGTTTGGAAGGTCACCAAACTGGGCTGCCTCAAAAGTCTCTTTGATGCTGTTGTCTGAAAGTCTCTAAGGCCCTCTGGGGCTGAGGTGAAGACTCAGGGCACACGTGATCAGCCATTAAAGGGTGGTTTAGTTCCAAGCAGGCATTAAAAGATAATTTTCGAAAGCAGGTAAAATCACGACTCTCATACAGATATAAGAATAAACACAAGTTGAAGATGTTATTTAACTCATTCATAGAAAACAAGTGAAGTGATA
Source organism: Hyperoodon ampullatus (assembly GCF_949752795.1). Classification (NCBI taxonomy): domain Eukaryota; kingdom Metazoa; phylum Chordata; class Mammalia; order Artiodactyla; family Ziphiidae; genus Hyperoodon; species Hyperoodon ampullatus. The sequence continues at coordinate 61,962,903 of NC_136920.1, read as the reverse complement.
CATCCAGATCAAAGGATATTATCAATAACAGACACAGTTATAGGTCAGGAATATGGAAAAGAATGTACAAATAGAGCCCAAATTGGTTTTTTGACTATTTCTCCCCATATAGAATTTGTTTGCATGTCTATAGACAAGAATTATTTGGCGTTCCTGTCAGTTATCTACAGTTTACAAAATCAGAATCAGACAACCCAGGTTTGCTTTAAAATAAACACTTATTTTTCCATTTAAGCACAAATTTTCCCCTACAGTTTCCCTACTTTTGATCAAAAAGAATCTCAAAGATTCCTGATCACAAAATGAATGTGGCCTCATTAGATTTGGCCTGATTATTTACATAGGTGCAGCAAGAATGTTAGTTTACCATAAAGGCCTTCTTTAAGTTTACTCTGCTGGAGGTTTCCATAAGGAATCTCAGGTTGGACTTCTAAAATCCTCTATTACTTGCTGTCCTGAGGCTAGGTAGCCACGCCCAAGAAACTTGATCCACCAGATTTCATCTGCAGTACTTATATGCTTTGGGTGACTTCCTCTCTTCTCAAAGTCCTCAAAACATCTCTAGCCTCCTGGCCGGTCATGGAAGTGAGCTTCTTTACCATCTGGACCCTGTAAGCCAGGTAACAGGAGGGCTTTGTCAGCACTGTTTCAATAAAGTCAACCTTAGTTCCCTAAAAGTGACTGGTCAGGCACCAGCCACAGCTTCCCCAGGTGGGCAGGGAGCCTCTTCCCTTGTTCCTGTGGTCATGTCCACCTGGAGGGGCCTGGTGATGAGGTCACTGCTGGTATGGGCAGCCTGTCCTCCGCAAAGCAGCTGCCTGGTGGCTGCAGATACCAAAGACCATGAACTTGAAGCAGCTGGGAATCAGAGGGCGTTATTCTCTCCCTCCTCTTCCAGAGAGCCCCTCTACTTGCCCCTAGTTGTCTGAAAGCTTTTCCAAAAAGGACAAAAGGAGCTCAGATCAGTTGTCCACAGTGTTCCTTGTTGGAAATTATTTGATGAAGTCCCTCCCAGAGAGAATCTTCAGAAAATCCAAAAACCATTCAGCAGGAAAAAAGCATGAACAGGGAGGACCTATAAATCACAGTTTCAGTCTTCAAGATGAAAGAATTTTGAATTTGAGCCACCTTCTACCATCTTTCTGATTCTTGAGTATGGGTCATCATATGATTGACGATTGCTTTTGTGTCCTGTTGAAATCTTTGCCTACTCCAAGAAAATCTTCCTGCCAAATCAGTGACAAGAACACGAGACCTTTGAGCTGAGTCTTAAAATTGAGAAATTAAAGCAGTACATTAAAAAAAATTAAGAAGAAAATATTGCAAGTGCAATGGTAATTTGGACCAGGGAAGAAATTCATAGTAGGAAAAAGGTTAGAGAATTGAGGTGCAGGGATTGCCCCCTAGTGTTCATGGTAAAGCTTGGAGTCTAGCTGTAGTAAGTGAACTAAATAAACATCACTCCTGAACTTTATACAGTATTCCTCCCCAGAGGAAAGAAATGGTGGAAAAGCTTCAGTAAAACAACTTCTATCTAAACATATCATTCTCTATAATGCTGGTCCAGAATGATGATTCTCCAGATGTTGGTCTGGAATTAAGCTGTACATATCCTATGCCTTTCCATTTCTCTACATTTTTCAGAAAGATGGTCCATATCAGGATGTTTTATACAGTATCTCAGGAGCGTATTCATGTTACAGTCCTGATGTTGGTTATGTCCAAGGGATGTCTTTCATTGTGGCATTGTTCATTCTCAGTTTGGAAGAGGCAGTCGCCTTCATTGCATTTGGAAATCTCATGAATAAGCCATCCCAGTTGGCTTTTTTCTGTGTGGATTGCAGCAAGATGTTGAAATATTTTGGAACATCTGAAGTATTCTTTGAGGGCAGTCTCTTTACACATTTTCTTCATATCAAGTAGTCTTACGTTTTCACATTAGCATATACTTGATAGACTGGATATTCACATAGCATCACAAGTCACTATTCTACTTGATCCAGCCAGTCCAGGCTGGGATGTATTTTGCAGAGATGAGGAGGAATTTTTATTTAGAACTGGGACAGGAATCCTCCAGTTATATGAAGACATTTTCCTTCAGGTATACTTCATTCACATAGCACAGTTTCTAAATAAATTGGCAGAGGATCTCACATCAGAAAAGCTGTTCGGCTGTGTTACAGCCATTCAGATACAGAAAAGCACCAGTTAAGGGACTTAGGTCTTTGTGTCAGTAATGAAGGATACAAGAAGGAGGCAAGAATACCAGTTCTGCTTTTTTTTTTTTTTGAGGTACGCGGGCCTCTCACTGTTGTGGCCTCTCCCGTTGAGGAGCACAGGCTCCGGACGTGGAGGCTCAGCGGCCATGGCTCACAGGCCCAGCCGCTCTGCGGCATGTGGGACCTTCCCAGACCAGGGCACGAACCCGTGTCACCTGCATCGGCAGGTGGACTCTCAACCACTGCGCCACCAGGGAAGCCCAACAGTACTGCTTTGAACAGCTAATCTTCATAATTAACAGACTAATTGAAACATAAAAGAAGCATTTTTTTTATAACAGTATTTTGTTTCCTATGTAAGCACATGGAAGAAAGTTGGAGCAATCCAAAAGAATCAAGAGGTAGAAAACAGCTGATTTTGAATTTTGTGTCTGAAGTAACAGAAATGAGCAACCTATTGACAATATTATTTTTAAAAAGCATTGCCATTTTACAAAAGAAAAAGTGTAAATGGCTAGTTCATACTCCATAATCTGGGGGTGAATGTTTGAATGCAAAAACATTTAAAATAGTTTTAGGGAAAAAAAGACAGTGACTGGTCATACCCAATTAAATAAACATCATTTTCAAATATGACATTCCAGACAAGGCCTTGGTTACATAACCATTTTCCCAATTATATTTAGTAAAAAGGAGGGTGGATTCTTATTGAACCTATGCAAATAACTAAGTTACCATTTAAAAGTAAGAATATTTAATAAAAATTTCTGAATTTGGAAGGGGAATCAAGTAGGGAGAATAAAACATCATCTAAAGATGTTTTATTTCAGTTTACAAAATCAGAATCTACTAAATTGTTATGGCTTATAAATAAGTTAACAAGAAAGAAAAAGGGCTTCCTTATGTATCCAGAAAATAGAACATTAAAACAATATCAACAATATTCCAAACAAGTAGCTACGGTCCTCTCTCATTAGTTCATCCATTCTATGTAATCAATTCTTGTTCTGCTGGATATTGGGTTAGCAGCATCATGAACCCATCTGCTTCTTACTAAAAAGAGTTCTGGAAATCCTGATCTAGCCCAACAGTACAGTCTTTTTTTTTTTTTCCCCTTCAGTACGGTCTTAAAGTTGTTTAAGTGATGACATCAGAAGCCTGTACCCAAGATCTATTCGTTGAAGTGTCAGTAGTTTGAAGTACCTGGTACAGTCCTTTTCCTTGGGCTCTGGGGACCATGTATCTTTGTCAAGGACGTGATCTGGCCTCTGCAGCTGATTGCAGAGCCTTCAGGGAAGATTCCAAGCAATACAAAAAACTATCTGTAGATGCCAGAGACTTAAAATAACTATGGTAATTACTGGAGAGAGTTCATAACAAGCATGATGCAACTGACGAGGAAATTTAGTTGTTTCTGTCATGCAAAACAATGCTAATCCAAATAAATAAATAAACACATAAAGCTATGACAAAACGTCTATGCACATAATGATTAAGTCTATTTTCAAAGAAGATACTGAATTTTACATCTGGTTTATAAAAATGGATGAACATACCTGTTACAGAGGAAAAATTCTTGAGATATGCAAAATTCTTGAGTCTTAATATATATATATGTAATACACTAAAAATATACCAAGAATGTATCAAGAATATCAAGTAACGAGATTTGGAGTAGGTCCTAAACATCTGTATTTTAATTAAAACTCTACAGATAAGTCTGATATTTATCCTCAAATGAAAACCACTGGCCTAGAAGACGCTAGATTCAAATTAAAGAAGAAAGATTCCAACCAAATAAACGTTTTAAATAATAACTAAAAGTATGACTAACAACACTATTTTGTTGTTGCCTAACATCAGGCAAAGCATCATCAGGATACAGATAAACAGAAACACCGATAAATCTCCAGGGCCTTCCCATGAATCATTCAAGTTCTAAAATAGTTACAACAATAATATTTTACCTATACAAATTTAACCTAGGAAACGCTAAGCATCTTTTCTGATTTGACAAATCTTTCCATGAAACTCATCAATAACAACATAAATAAAACCTAATTATTTAGAAATAACACCCCTCTTTCATAAGGTAAAAGAACAGATCTTTTGGGGTTTGAGAGACCCACTGGGAAATCTCAAAGATAGGTTTAGGGAGGCAAAAATCAAGAGTTGTCAGGAGATTTGAACTCTTAAGATAGGATCATGGGTGCCTCAGAAACAACAGCTGTTGTTGTTTTTCAAATGTTGTAATTTGAAAGTGACAATAAAACATCTAAAAATAAGTACAGAATGTAACATGATTGTAAAGAATCTTAGTTCTTTTCTAAGTGAGGAACATTTGTTTGCTTTTTAAAAATAATCAAGAACATAATACAATTAACATATTATAAGACACAGAATCTTTTGCTATATAGGCAAAGTACATACACAAAAAGAACTTTCCATATTGGAGGTGAAGACAATAAGCAGTAAACCAGGGAAACATGGCCATCAAAATCAAGCAAACTTTGGTGAAATTTTAACACATTTCATAGCTTTTCAGACTCAGGTATTATAAACCAAGGCAAATAAAATTTATTTCCAGAAAGAAAGCAGAATGGTTGTTGCCAGGGGTTGGAGGGAGGGTAGGATGGGGAGTTAATTGTTTAACAGGTGTGAAGTTTCGGTTTGGGAAGTTGAAAAATTTCTGGGGATGGATGGTGGTGACAGTGGCACAACAATGTAGACATACTAAAGTACACTTAAAAACAGTTAAAATGGTAGATTATTTCCAAATTTTGCCCTTCATCATGTTCTTTTATATTGTGGAACAAACTGACACTTTAGTTTAGGACCCATCTCATGGCGTCTACAATGTCAGAATGAATTTCATAACATGAAGAGGTTATTAATATGCAATGCAGTCATTGTTGCTATGTTCAAATAACTCAATAAATAAGAATTATAAACATTTCTCAATTCAGTTTCCATTATGTTGTGTTGATAATTAAATGTACCATCCCTAGCCCCCTTCTCCCTTTAAGGTCCTCAATATATTTGAAGAATGCAAAGGGGGCTTTGGAGACAAAACAAAACTTACAGACAAAACCTTGAGAACCATTGCTTTAGGACAAAACTACGCTTTTTTTCTCGAGAAACAGGAGCACACACAGTTGTATTTCTCTGTTGCTCCTCAATACAGTCTCAACCACTAACATAAATTCTAAGTTTCAACCAAAGTAACTTCCGTTTCAGAGAAAATTAGGGTGGGGGGAGGGAGGAGGTGGATAGTTGTGAACTATGTCACATACCCGCTTTTTATTTTATTTTATTTTATTTTGGCCGTGCCTCATGCGGAAACTATGTCACATACCAGCCTTTTATTTTATTTTTTGGCAGCGCAGAATGTAGGATCTTAGTTCCCTGATCAGGGATCGAACCCGTGCCCCCTGCAGTGGAAGCTTGGAGTCTTACCACTGGACCACCAGAGAAGTCCCAGATACCAGCTTTTTAGCTTTTTAACAGACCAGCAGGGTTCATAGCTACACATAACAAAACTTTCCATAGACACTTATATCCCTTACCGTACAATTTATCAAAGTGGCAAAAATGAACATATTCATGAACAGACCCAAAGATACAGTCTCTTACAGCATATAAGACGCAAAAGTATATAAACTTAAAATTATGCTTAGTAATCAATGTCCAGTAGTCCCTCTTACTTAGGAGTGATCTTGGTATCCGATGATTATCCATTAATTAACTTAATTTTAATATCAGTCCAAGGTTTTAAGTTACCAAAAACTCTTGAAAATTATCTTCAAGCTGACATATTGAAAAACAAAATTTCTGTTGAAATAAAAGTTTTTCTGAATAATGATTGATTAGTGAAAAACAAATTTTCATTTTTCATAATCTTTAACATTATGAATAATGTTAACTTATTTGATCAATAAACTTGTATAAATTTAGAAAAAACATATCTAAGTAGAATACTATTGGGAATTCCACTTAACATTAATAAATTAGAGAAAATATAGCTGTTTTTCCTAAACCCCAAATACTAAACTACTCATTTTCCAAAGATTTACTTAACTTTATAAGCTGGAATTTTTAACATGCTAATGAATGGTTTCTGTAAGAACATTTTATTAGTGTAACACATTTAAAGATTTAGGAGTTCATTTTCACTACTTTCTGGGAATTTTAGGAATATTTGTTTTACTTAAGCACTTATTTATCTCTATCAGTCAATCAGAAAAGAACTCAATTAACATGAGACTTTATAATCAAATTCATTCGAACCCTCTGGAAATAAGAAAATATTACACATTTACACAATGAGGGATAAAGGCCTTTCTGAACTACAGACACACAGACATACAGAGATGGATAAAGAGGGCTTATAGCTTGGATTCTAAAATTTCAGTCACAGGTCAAGAGTAAATGCAGGAACCCCAAATCTCACCAGTCCTGGTATGAAAGAGTTGTTTTCCCTCCCAATGGGCAAAGGACTCAATTGATTTGGGCTCAAAATTGACAAACTAACAAGAATGACTAACAATCCAAATTCTCCATCATCTCTCACTCAACAGAGAATAGATCTCTACAATCCACTAGTCCATTTACAGAGATCACTAAATGGTCAGACCATAAAACAAAATTCTGTCATTGCTGACACTAATGAGTATTGGCTATACATGAATCAAAAACCAAAACCAAAACCAAAAATAAAAAATTATTAGAGAGGAAAATTAAATTAGAAAAACAGCAAAGATGTCTTGTCACTTTGGATTCACCTCTGGGAGCCAAGAAAAGATGGGCCTGGGCATAAACACATCTCTGGTGATGAAGTTTACCTGGCTCATCAGATGAATGCATCTTGGTGGCAGACCTCCAAAACTGTTTTTTTAAAAATAGTTAATTAATTAATTTATTTTTGGCTGCATTGGGTCTTCGTTGCTCTGCCTGGGCTTTCTTTAGTTGCGGCAAGTGGGGGCTACTCTTCATTGCGGTTTGCGGGCTTCTCATTGCGGTGGCTTCTCTTGTTGTGGAGCACGGGCTCTATGTGCGTGGGCTTCAGTAGTTGTGGCTTGCAGGCTCTAGAGCGCAGGCTCAGTAGTTGTGGCTCACAGGCTTAGCTGCTCCGCGGCATGTGGGATCTTCCCGGACCAGGGCTCGAACCCGTGTTGCCTGCATTGGCAGGAGGATTCTTAACCACTGTGCCACCAGGGAAACCCCCTCCAAAACTGTTAAAAGGCCATTTTCAAAATTTAAGAAGTATGATTCTAATACACGTATAAACATGTATTAAAATATTTTATTTAACTCATTAATGAGAATCCAAAGAACAGACACATTTACAGATTAGAAATATTAAAATGCATGTGCAAATGGAACACAAACTGAGTGCTTTTGGGGTGGGGTTTGGGGTGAGGGAGGTGTTTTGCATTGCTATTTTCTGCAACTTGAGTAGTAAGACAGCTCCAACAAGATCAGAATCAGATAATGGGAAGGGTGTGCATAGACAATACATAGTTCTATTGAAGCTTACATGACCTGGCTATTGTAAATAGTGCTGCAATGAACATTGGGGTGCATGTGTCTTTTTGAATTATGGTTTTCTCTGGGTATATACCCAGTAGTGGGATTGCTGGGTCAAATGGTAGTTCTATTTTTAGTTTTTAAAGGAACCTCTATACTGTTCTTCATAGTGGCTTTATCAATTTACATTCCCACCAACAGTGCAAGAGGGTTCCCTTTTCTCTACACCCTCTCCAGCATTTGTTGTTTGTAGACTTTCTGATGAAGCCCATTCTAACTGGTGTGAGGTGATACCTCATTGTAGTTTTGATTTGCATTTCTCTAATAATTAGTGATGTTGAGCAGCTTTTCATGTGCTTCTTGGCCATCTGTATGTCTTCTTTGGAGAAATGTCTATTTAGGTCTTCTGCCCATTTTTTGACTGGGTTGTTTGTTTTTTTTAATATTGAGCTGTATGAGTTGTTTATATATTTTGGAGATTAATCCTTTGTCCGTTGCTTCATTTGCAAATATTTTCTCCCATGCTGAGGGTTGTCTTTTCTTCTTGTTTGTGGTCTCCTTTGCTTTGCAAAAGGTTTTAAGTTTCATTAGGCCCCATTTGTTTATTTTTGTTTTTATTTCCATTTCTCTAGGAGGTGGATCAAAAAATATCTTACTGTGATTTATGTCAAAGAGTGTTCTTCCTATGTTTTCCTCTAAGAGTTTTATAGTGTCCGGTCTTACATTTAGGTCTCTAATCCATTTTGAGTTTATTTTTGTGTATGGTGTTAGGAAGTGTTCTAATTTCATTCTTTTACTTGTAGCTGTCCAGTTTTCCCAGCACCACTTATTAAAGAGACTGTCTTTTCTCCATTGTATATCTTTGCCTCCTTTGTCATAGATTAGTTGACCATAGGTGCATGGGTTTATCTCTGGGCTTTCTATCCTGTTGCCTGCGCACCGCAACGAAGAGTAGCCCCCCCTTGCCGCAACTAGAGAAAGCCCGCGGGCAGCAATGAAGACCCAATGCAGCCATAAATAAATAATAAATAAATAATTTTAAAAAAATAAAAGAAAATACCATGGAGTATAATTTAGGTCAGGGAATTAGCAGGTGCACCCTAAGCTAGATGTTTGCTCATTCACCTATTTTTTCCCCCCTGTGGCTGAATAGGTGTTACTGCAGGAGGACTTGTTTTTCTCCAGCACTTTAAAAGGGAAGGAAGGAAATGTGTTTTACATACAGAATTATTTCAAGATGGATGTTTGGAACTGCGAAGAAAACCTGAACTGGAGATCTGGATTAAAGAGTAAATTTTCATAGAACAGACCCGAAACCCAAATTTGAGAGAGAATCAGCCTAGAACAGGAATATACTAGGAACTCCTAGTATACTCTAGGAGTCATTAGGTGTTCTATGTATAACTCAATATGAATTTAATCCTGACGATTTTCCCTATAAAGTAGGTTTTGTTATCTACATTTTGCGGGTTAGCAGACTGAGTTTCAAAGAGGTTAAGTGACATAGGTCATAGAGCTAGTAAGCAGAAAAGCTCCCAAATATAGCGTGATTGTTTACTCATTTAACAAACGTTTATTATGTCTCCCATGTACCATGTACCTTTCTAAAACATAATTTATCCTTTTCTCTAGCAGATTTTCAGCTTTTCTCCTTTTCTTGGGTTTTTAAATAATTTCATTATGATGACTCTAGGTGTTGATTCTTTCTGTGTTTATTGCAATTCATAGGGTTTCTTGAATCTGTGGCTTTAATTTCTTGCTAGAAGCTGCCCTAAGCTCCTGGCCATGTGTCTACTCACAAGACCAAGACTTTTATAACATAACAATCATAAGAGTAACATCCTATCACTTTGCCGTATTCTCTTGGTTAGACTAAAGTCAGATAGGTCCCTTCTCCTTCACTTAGGGGGCTGGGGGATCACCTAGTGCCTGTTTACCAGAGTCTCCTATTAGACTCCCTACTTTGCAAACCCCTGGCTTTGATTTCTGTGCACTGGGACCCTTGACTCTAACATTCTAATTTTGGCAATATGCAAGTGCCTTCAGGGTGAAAGCGGCTCCCATGACATCTTACCCTTCTTAAGTCCACTTCACATTTTAGCTTGATTATTCCTTACTGTTTTATCATCTCTTCATTGACCTTAAGAAAATGTTTCTTACGTTTTGCTCAGTTTTCCTCTTTCAAGTTATTTTCAGCCAGAGGGTTGATCCAAATAACCTAGCCCACCATTACTGGGAAAAAGAAATCCTGATTTAGTGTTTAGAAGATTCACTCCGATTACTGTTTGAGGAACAGCCTGTAAGGATACAAGCATGGAAGCAGAAAGATAAACTAGTTCGTTATTGCAATAATCCAGGTGAGAGATGACAGTGGCTTTGTGAAGGGTGGCAACAATACAGAAACTCCAGACAGAAGGGGCAAATAATTTAAAAATAAGCCCTTTAAAAATAGACATTTAAGGGTTATATATCATCATTTTCTCCCAAGTAAAATAGTTAAGGCTAGGGTTGAATAGAAGCTCATTAGGACTCTGAAATCTACTGGGTGGTGTTACATTCCAGTATTTTTTACACTTTAGTGGAAACTTATGGCTCCATTGCCACCACACCCACCATCAGACATTGGTTAAAACTGTATATATATATATATATATATATATATATATATATACAGTCTAGCTATACAGTTTTAACAGACAAGCCCTGAGCTAGTGAGTAATAAACTTCCATGTACTGCCATCGACTGTATAAAAGATTTCCCATTTTTCTGCAGACAAGGGAATGGGAAGGTGCATCCCCATCCTCAAAGGAAGTCACTTAAGAGACTCTGCAGCTTTGAATTGGGCTTGTGGTCTAAATATCCTCTCAAATACTCCTGTTTTTCTGTGTTTGAGTGGTTGGTGTGGCTCTTGGTGAGGGTCTTTAGGTCACTGGCATTCTGTGTTGCAAACTATTGGTCTTTGTGTTTCCTCCCGTTAATGCCATGCCGTCTTCACGTAGGAGGCTCAGCCAGGTTGGCCTGGGTTGTCTTGTTGCACCTCCTCTGCTGTTCTGCAGTATTAAATCGGGGCCTCTAAGGGAACATTTCTATCTCTTCGAGCAGCCCAGCCCTGCCCAGATTTTATCCCTAGCCTGCAAGTCCCTCCAACCACTCCTATGACTGTGGTTGGACTCCTGCCTTTCTCTTTAACTTCATTTCATGCCACTTTCCCTAGCCTCGTGGGACCTCTGTTTCCTGAACTCACCAAGGTTATTCCTGCCCTAGAGTCTTTCCTTCCCCATTCCCTCTGCCTGGAAAGCTCTTCCTCTAGACCTTCTGGTAGCTGGCTGCTACTCACCATTCCAAAGTCCCTGAATCTTCCCTTGGGTTCAGCATCAATAGACTAAATGAACACCTAAGTTATATGGGTCCTGCACACCAATCAGAAGAAAGGTTAAACACCTTCTAAAACAATAAGGGAGGGCAGGCAAGCCAGTCTAAAAGACAAGAGAGAAGTCTGTAGCACCGTCTCACTCCTGAAGAACAAAGGAGCAATAGTTTCACCTGAGTATATTTGATACCTCCTAAGCTGTGAGTCCTCTATGGCTCTGTTATGGTCTGAATGTTTGTTTTCCCCCAAAATTCATATGCTGAAACCTAACCCCCAAGGTGATGGTATTAGGTGATGAGGCCTTTGGGGGTGATTAGATCATCTGAGCAGAGCCCTCATAAATGGGATTAGTGCCCTTATAAAAGAAGCCCAAGGAAGCTCCCTTGTCCCTTATACCATGTGAGGTTACAGCAAAAAAATGGCCATCTAGGAAGCAGGCTCTCACCAGACACCAAACCTGACAGCACCTTGGTCTTGGACTTCCCAGCCTCCAGAAAAATAAATTTCTGTTCATAAGCCACCCAGTCTATGACATTCTCTTATAGCAGCCCAAACAGACTAAGAACGGCTCCCAATTTCTAAACTATTACTCTGAGTAAAGGCATGCCTGATAGAGAGAGGGCTCCATACTGAGGGCTCTCAGAGATGCTGTAGTGGGACCAGGAGACCTGAGGTCCAGGGCGAGGAGCATCTGCCTTTCTGGAGAGGATGATTTTTGAGTCTGGAGACATTTTTTTTGTGGTCTCAGCAAGTCATCAGTTCTGTGTTACCTCTTGTCACTGAGTCACATCCTACTAGAGTTATCTTTATTCCAAACTGGCCAATATTGGCTTCAATAATATCTCAACCAATCTGTTGTTTCTACTGAGTCATTTACCTGATCTGTGACTCTGAGCAAGTCATTTCTGTTTTAACTTCTTTGCCTGTAAAGATGAGGATAATGTAACCATCTCAAGACATTACTGGTGTTGCTGCAGTGACCAGGTTCGAACAAGAGGAAGTACTTTGAAAGGGTTAATTAAGCATTACATGACTAGGAGGTAGGATTATTAATTACTTGCATTTTGTCAGATCACAACAATTACAACCCAACCCAACAGTTAACAGCAGTGTCTTCCAAGTCCCGCTGAGTGGGAGGCCTGCCAGTCATCAAAACATATTAGAATCAAGGCTTACCCAGGCAGCTACTTCTGGGCTCCATAACAGCACGTGTTTTTCCTGTACTTGGTGAGGGCCCGTCCTTGCTGGAGTAAGTGAGTACGCTGGCTCTCCTCCTAAGTCCTGCCTTCCCCCAAATAACTTTCCATCCTCTATTTCACTTTCCTTTCTTCTTCTTGCCCATCTGTTTCCCTTCCCTATTGATCACTCAACTCAAGCAGCCCCGCCCGTCATCCTGGTCCCTTCCGTTCATTATCTCCTCCTCTCATTAGTCTCCCCAGCCGCTCACCCTCCTCCCGACCCAACCACTTTTCTTTGCACGTCTTTTCTGTCGCGTCCCTGTCCAGAAAGCCCATTTCACCCAGCGGCACCCTCTGTGCACCAGCCTCCCTCCCTCCTCTCATCCCAGCCGTTCCTGACAGCAGTTTCCGGTGCATTGCTCAGGTTCCCAAGAGCAGACATTGCACGTTCAAAGCTGGCAGGAGTGCACGGGCTTCATGTGCGCCCACGGGTGGGGGCCCAAGGGGCGGGGCGTCGGGAGGGCGGCGCCGCAGCCCCTGAGAAACAGACAGATCCGATTTCCCTGGGGCTCACCCAAGCAAGGTGACCTATCAGTCGGTACCAGCTGGAGCCCGAAGTTTTGCGTGTTGGTGTGGCAGGGCCTGGCGCTGAGCCACCCCTCCCTTGGGCACACCTCACATGTCTACATCTCCTCCAGAACTGGCCTGGGTCAGTCTCTCCTTCAGAACCTGCCCTTGAGAGGATTTACTGGAAGGCAATGTGACAAGGCAAAGACCACGCAAGCCGGACCTAGTACCCATTCATGGGAGCGTCCTCCTTGTTCATGCTCTCTCTATAAAATAACTAATTTTATCATTGTTTTTATAATTGTTAAATTATACTTGTTACAATTAAAGTGATAATTTAAGGAATGCACTGAATATGCTGATAGTGGAATTGTAGTTCCACAAGCACCAGCAGAATTTGCTCTCTTAAAGACCAAAATTTATCTCCTAAAGCAGCCCATCAGGTGCTGGGTAATTCAAGAGAAAACTCAGCAGAGGCCTCGGGCACTTCCCAGGAAAGATTACACTTTGAACACAGTCATAAAATTTTGCTCTCTTTTAAAACCCCACTGAAAGGGATTTTCCCCCCTAATGTACTATTTGCAATATGGGTGAAGGTGAGAGAAAGTTAGGGAATAGGATGTCCTCATCTATCCTAGGCCAAAATGTATAATGTGCCCCCATCTCTTATGCTCTGTTGCCCCTCTGGCACCATGCTGAGGATTTCCTGATCCCTTAACTGAGTTTCAAGAGATTTTTTTTTAAGGTATAAATCCTCAGAGATGGTGAGAAAAAGAGGTGATGACAAAATTTTGGAAACTGAAAAATAGATGGACAGGTGTTTTATGACTTAGGACACCTAAGTAAGCAGAAACCTAACCCTTCAGGGTAAACAAAGAACTGCCATGACTAAATGGCAGAACCCTCAAAAGACCTAGGAATTGGTGGTTCAAGATATCTCTGGAAGTGGGAGGTGGAGGGAAAATAAAAGAAGATTCGTTGACAGCTGTTGAGAAAAAGATTTCTAGATCCCTTCCCTAACTCTCTACTGCTCTTCTCACTGGGCAGAAGACAAGAGATTTGTCTAGTGAAGGAAAATTGAGGGTTCTTCAGGCACACTTGAAAGCAGGCATACCATAAAACAACCGGAAACTTAAATGCCCATATGTACAGAAAATGCCTGGTCAGCCTACCCCCACCCCAAGGTCTGCTCCCACTGGCTCCCCAAATGCTGCAACCCAGGCCTTTATTCTCTCCAGGGAATTGGAGAAGTTCTCTAGGACATCTCACCAGCCAATAAGGAAAGAACTGAAGGTCTTGACATCTGGAGTTCCCAACAAACAGCCTGACCAGATCAACCTACAATGAAGCTCCCAGCTGCCAAGCTCTATCCACTGCTCAGAACTTCTGATCAGCTGTTAGTCCTCCACTGTTAAACTAAGTCCTGTCCTACTGTGAATAGGACTGACCTGTACAACCAACCAAATTCCAAAATTGACAGCCACTACATAAAGTAAAGGATCAGAAGTCAAATGACTTTGGTCTTCAAAAGAACATCTTCAAAATATTGGTTAAAAAATTCCCAACCTAGAATTCTATATCTGGCCAAACTAGGAATCCAGTGTGAGGGTAGAATTACACATATATAGACATAAAGATATCAAAAGCTTACTTTCCATGCATCCTTTCTCAAGAAGCTATTGGGATATGTTAGGGCCAAGACTAAGGTAAAGTTAGGTACTTTCTTGCTTTGTTTGCAAAATTTAAAAGAGCATCAAAAATTCAGTCATCAAGATAAAAAATATTTTAGTGCAATATTAAAAAAAGTTACAATTAATGCAAAAAAATCCATGATGAACAAAAACATCAAAATGTTGAATAAAGACAAAATCCAGCAGGGCTGGGATTAAGGTGAGGTGAGTGAGGCCAAGTCATGCAAGTGCAGGATGGGATCCCATCTTCATTAAACATTTTGATATTTTGTTGGTTATATACATCAACCCTACTTAAAGTAAGACAGGACTACATAGGGTCATGAATACAGGAGGTGAATATCATTGGGGATCACCTTGGAGCCTGGATATCACAATAACAATAATTATGCTATTATTTTATTAGGTGAAAAGGGGTTATAAGATTGTGTGTTTCTGGTTGGTGGAAATGAGAGTTAAACCCTCATCTTCCTTGGAGGGGTAGTCAACAGGTAATACTGCCAAACAGAAGAACGCAGAAGTGATATTAGCATGTTATTAAAAGACATGGTGTTAAATACTGGAGAAAATGGATAAAAGATTTGAAAATCATTCCCTCTGGGGAAGGGGAAATGAGCAAGGCAGGGGTCCGGGGACTGTTGTTTGTCTTAATGTTGTAGAATAGGTGACTCTTTAAACTGTGTGCATATATGACTAATAAAACTATTAAAATAAGTAAATCAGTGTTCAAGATTTCAAAAAAAAAAAGACTCTAAAGTACTCATAATGGGGGACTTCCCTGGTGGCACAGTGGTTAAGAATCTGCCTGCCAATGCAGGGGACATGAGCTCAAGCCCTGGTCCAGGAAGATCCCACATGCCGTGGAGCAACTAAGCCCAGGCGCCACAACTACAGAGCCTGCGCTCTAGAGCCCGTGAGCCACAACTGCTGAGCCTGTGCACCACAACTACTGAAGCCCATGTGCCGAGAGCCCATGTTCCACAACAAGAGAAGCCACCGAAATGAGAAGCCCACGCACCACACAGAAGAGTAGCCCCCGCTCACTGCAACTAGAGAAAGCCCATGAGCATCAATGAAGACCCAATGCAGCCAAAAATAAAAAAATAAAAAAATAAAAAAATAAAGTGCTCATCATGGGAAAGGCAGAAGTTTACTGGACTTCATTACGTGATGTTATGATTCAGTATTATTTTTACTTTGGATTACATATAGAGGTGGCTGCCAGCGTTGTCTCAATGCTAGGGCATCTAATAATTTTCCTTAGCTTGTATTTCACAGGGGAGATAGCTGCTCTATCTCATGTAGCCCTCACAACTACATAGCAAGGCATAAAATATCCCCAGGTGAGGGATACTGACAGATGAGGGGAACTGAGGCTCAGAAAGAGAAAGTAACCAGTCAGAGCTAATCACTCCATCGTTAATGGTATTTGGGTAGACTGGGTACCAGATCTTTTCTGTGAGACCAGTTTTTTTTTTCTCTTTGGCCATTGGGAGCACAGGGTCTTAACCACTGGACCGGGAGGGGAGGTCCCTGACCAGGAAACTGGTGTTAGCTCTTTACCCTGTAGCTGCATATTGGTCTCCTCTAGCCAGATCCCCACTTTTGCTGCCTAGTTCTGGTTTGATTTGCATCACCGTTCCAAGTTCGTGGATGCAGATGCTCCCTGACAATGTGAGGGTCCTCCATCTCTCTGGCTGCACTTAAAGCCAGCCTTCCTGCTTCAACTACGCTATGCTCTTGCTCTTGCCTTTTCTGGGCTGAACTACAGATCCCCACATCTAGGCAGCCTGGGGGCTGCCCTTTAAGTTCCATGAACTGCTGCCCATTACTTCATGGAGGGCTAATACAGCTAAATTTAGAAGGATCAAGGGATTATCTGATTTGAGGCAAAAAAGGGATTTCTTTTCCCCTGCCCACAAACTGAGTTCTACCTGGAAGGCTCTGGCCCTGTCCAGGTGGGGCCTTTGCACCTGCCTTTCCTTGTCCACATGCAGTGTGGTAGCTCTGTTTCCTGACACATAGATGGGATCTTGTATCTTGGCTGGGAGTGTCTTGTGTTCTGCCTTTCCCTTGTTGTTCAAAGCCCATTTGTTTCACCCTGGGAAATTCACTCAAACCAGCCTTATCGTTCAAATAAATGTACATTCCTCAAGAGCCCTTGCATGTCTTAACTCTCACTACTTACATGCCAGGTTAGTATTCTGGAGCCCCAGACTGTTTGATTAAGGCAAAGTGCCTAATTTGATTAAGACAATGTGCCTGTTTGATTAAGACAAAGTGCCTAAGACAATGAGGCTAATTGGTTAACTATTTCCTTTCTCAAGATGTGGATACATGGCTGGGTTAGAATTCTGTTTTGAAAAGACTGGGCCCTACCAAAAGGGAGGGGCTAATCTTTGTGATGGACTAAGCATCTGGCTGACCAAGTGCCCCCCTGAGGTTGGGGGACAGTCAATGAGGCTCAGAGAATAGGAAGCAACCAGTGAACCATGGTTAGAATCTGTGACAAGGACTGTCACTTCCAGGATGGCCCCACATCCAGGCATTATATCCCAGCAGCAAAGCTTTGACCTCAGATGGGGCCTGCTTTCTTCCCCACCCTTTTCATTTGCTTTTCTTCCCAGAGATAACCTGAAGGAACAAAGTCTGTCCATAAAACATCCCTTGCACCCCACTAGTCATACCTGTGTAATCAGAGTGTATAGTCCTCCAAAGGTCTGGCTTGAGTTGTCTATGAGAGGGGTCAGCTTCTGGCAGAAGGGCCCCCATACCCCCATGCATGTTCACTGTGATACCTCCCCTTCTCTGGTTTGTCCCCATATCTGAGACTTAGCTGGAAACCTGCTTTTCTGGAAGGTTTGAGGGGCGTTAGATTTCCAGGACAGTTGCCATCCTCATTTTTTGCAGACCTGGCTTCCCTTTCTCCAGGGGCTTCCCTCCAGGCATGGAGATACTAGAACTGGGGCTTGCTGAAGAATCCGGGTCTGTAGAGATAGACTTACCTGTGCTTCTACTTTGAGCCCTGAGAAGTGTCCTGAGTGGTTCCAGTTGCTCCCAACTCCCCAGCCCTGAATGTCCCCTCTTGGAGGTCAAAGTCCGGATGTATAGTGAAAAGAGCATGGGCTTTGGAGTCAGGTAGACCTGGGTTCAAATTCTGACTCCACCACTTTCTAACATCGTCTCCTAGCAGACTCTGAGCCTCCCCTTGGACTCAGGGTTCTGTCCCCCTCAGTTAGGGGTGGCCTTCTCTCTGCAAAGGGCTTTGTTTCCTGGTGCTGTTCCTTCGTCCTGGTCTTAAAGCAGTCTCAAATCTAACCCTTCTTATGATATGTTCTTGTACAGTGGTACAACGATAAGCACTTTTTTTTTTTTTTGGCCGTGCCGCGCGGCTTGCAGGATCTTAGTTCCCCGAACAGGGATTGAACCTGGGCCCTCGGCAGTGAAAGCGCGGAGTCCTAAACACTGGACCAGCAAGGAATTCCCAAAGAAGCACTTTCGAGAATTGTTTTACCCAATTCTCAAAATGGCAGTGTGAATTATGATTCTGATGCCAATTACAATGTTTTTTCCTACACCACCAAGCAGTGCTCTGACACCAGCTGGGTGTCTTATAATTCAACCCAGTTCAGACATTATCTACCTGGAGATAGTGTCAGATCCCACAGATTAAGAGCTCAGTCCTACAAGACTGGCCCCCCCTCCCCACCCCTACTGCCCCAGATGCTGTTGCGAGTCCAGGTTGTCACTTGTGCGTCTGACCAGACAGTTATTAATTGAAGGTTCCCACAACCCCTGCCTTTGGTTTAATTCATTTGCTAGAGCAGTTCCCAGAACTCAGAGAAACATTTTACTTACTAGTTGCTGGTTTATTATAAAAAGATATAACTTAGGAACAGCCAGATGGAAGAGATGCATAGGGCAAGATATGTGGGTAGGGATGCAGAGCTTCCATGTCCTCTCCAAGTGAGACACTCTCCCCAAATCTTCATGCGTTAACCAACCTGTCAGCCCCTGTCCTTCTGTGGTTTTATGGAGGCTTCATTACATAGGCACAATTGATTAAATCATTGGCCATTAGTGATTGATCTCAATCTCCAGGCCCTCTCCCCTCCTCCCCTCCTTAGAGGTCAGGGGGTGGGGCTGAAATTGACAACCCTCTAATCACTTGGTTGTTTCCTCTGACAAACAAGCTCCCATCCTTAGATGACCTAGGGGGCGGTCCAAAAGTCACCTCATTAACATAACAAAAGATACCTTTATGGCTCTCATCACTTAGGAAATTCCAAAGAGCTCTGTGCCAGGAAAAAGACAAAGACTGAATGTATATTTCTTTCTTTTTTTGTTTTTAAATCTTTATTGGAGTAGAGTTGCTTTACAATGTTGTGTTACTTTCTACTGTATGGCAAAGTGAATTAGCTATACATATACATGTATCTCCTCTTTTTTGGATTTCCTTCCCATTTAGTCACCAGCATTGAGGGGAGTTCCCTGTGCTATACAGTAGGTTCTCATAAATTATCTATTTTATACCTAGTATCAATAGTGTATATATGTCAATCCCAATCTCCCAATTCATCCCACTACCCATTCCACTTCCCCTTTGGTATCCAAACGTTTGTTCTCTATGTCTGTGTCTCTATTTCTGCTTTGTAAATAAGATTGTCTATACCAGTTTTTTTCAGATTCCGCATATATGAGTTGATATATGATACTTGTTTTTCTCTTTCTGACTTACTTCACTCTGTATGACAGTCTCTCAGTCCATCCACATCTCTACAAATGGCACTATTCCATTCCTTTTTATGGCTGAGTAATATTCCATTGTATATATGTGCTACATCTTCTTTATCCATTCCTCTGTTGATAGACATTTAGGTTGCTTCCATGTCCTGGCTATTGTAAATAATGCTGCAATGAATAATGGGGTGTATGTGTATTTTTGAATTATGGTTTTCTCTGGGTATATACCCAGTAGTGGGATTGCTGGGTCATAAGGTAGTTTTATTTTTAGATTTTTAAGGAACCTCCTTCCTGTTCTCCATAGTGGCTGTATCAATTTACATTCCCACCAACAGTGCAAGAGGGTTCCCTTTTCTCCACACCCTCTCCAGTATTTATTGTTTGTAGATTTTTGTGGTGATGGCCATTCTGACTGGTGTGAGGTGATATCTCATTGTAGTTTTGATTTGCTTTTCTCTAATAATTAGTGATGTTGAGCATCTTTTCATGTGTTTGTTGGCCATCTGTATGTCCTCTTTGGAGAAATGTCTGCTTAGGTCTTCCACCCATTTTTGGATTGGGTTGTTTGCTTTTTTTGATATTAAGCTGCATGAGCTATTTGTATATTTTGGAGATTAATCCTTTGTCAGTTGCTTTGTTTGCAAATATTCTCCCCTTCTGAGTGTTGTGTTTTCATCTTATTTATGGTTTCCTTTGCTGTGCAAATGCTTTTAAGTTTAACTAGGTCCCAGTTGGTTATTTTTGTTTTTATTCTCATTACTCTAGGAGGTGGATCAAAAAAGATCTTCCTGCGATTTATGTCAAAGAGTGTTCTGCCTATGTTTTCCTCTAAAAGTTTTATAGTGTCTAGCCTTATATTTAGGTCTTTAATCCATTTTGAGTTTATTTTTGTGTATGGTGTTAGGGAGCGTTCTAATTTCATTCTTTTTCCTGTAGCTGTCCAGTTTTCCCAGTACCACTTATAGAAGAGGCTGTCTTTTCTCCATTTGTATATTCTGGCCTCCTTTGTCATAGATTAGGTGACCATAGGTGCATGAGTTTATCTCTGGGCTTTCAATCCTGTTCCATAGATCTATATCTCTGTCTTTGTGCCAGTACCATATTGTCTTGATTACTGTAGCCCTGTAGTATAGTCTGAAGTCAGGGAGTCTGATTCGTCCAGCTCCATTATTTTCCCTCAAGATTGCTTTTGCTTATTATGAATCACAATATTACAGAAGTTAATGTAATTATTCCCATTTTACAGGTGAGACTGAGAACTCACTAAGATAACTTGCGCAGAATCACACAACTTTTAAAAGGCAGGACCACTGGTACCCAGATCTTCAAGGCTTGAAAGAAGGCAAAACAGCATAATGGAAAGAAACAAAGCTTTGGAGGCAGATACGTGAGCTCACTTCCTGCCTCCGTTCTAGCTGTAGGGCTTGTGTAACTTCCCTAAGCTTTCTCAGCTTCACTTTCCTCTTCTGTCAAATGAAATTGTTCTGGAGAAGAGTTTTGAGAATGAAATGAATTGGTATATACAAACTCCTGTCACACAGCACCAAGAAGCATCAGATTTCACCCCCACCCCCTCCATCACCCCACCTTCTAGGCCCAGGCTCAGTCATCTTCCCATGACATCATGATGTTCCCTGCCCAGGATGGGAAATCAGGCAGGAATACAAATAAGTGTGACAGAAGAGAGAAAGCAGTAAGTACTCTACAAGCAGACAAGCTTTGCGAGGATGACCAAGCAGGACTTCATGGAGACAGTGGTATTACATCTGGACCTGAAATGTTTTGTCAGATTTCAAGAGATGGAAAAAAAGATGGGAGGATCCCAAGATTCCACATCTGGTAACTAGATAGGGCACAGGGTGGAGTGATGGATGTGTAAGTATTCTGTAGATGAAAGGGCTGCACAGTGTGTGAAATGGCATTATTTAGGCCGTGCCTATGCACTAGGTTCTAGGCTAGCCCTGGGCCACTGTACTTGAGCTCATACTCCAGGCTGAGAGGCTGGACTGATTCCTCCCCCACTGAGCTGCCCACCTCCATCTGATGGTCAGCAGGAGTCCAGGCCCCAGCTGGAGGGGCTGACAGTGGGACAGCCTCAACAAGGTGGTCTCTCCTTCAGAAGGGATAGTGGGGCTGGGGACTGGGGAATGCTGCAAGGGCAATGGGCAACCTTATTTCCACCCCCTGGAAAGCTGGCATGAGAGAAAAAGGTCCAATATCTTGCTTTCCACAACTCTGACCAGCTGGGATTCTATTTTTAACCAGTGCTGTCTTAGTTGACAGCTTGGAACGCCTTCTCCACCCTTTTCTTCCTTCCTCCTGCCTCTTGCAGCCCAGAGCCCTGTAGAAAGGATGGATGGGAGCATAGTGGGTGGATTTTAGAGATATTATTGGCTGAGAAGCTAATGAGGCTTAAATTTCAGGGCTCCTCATTGCACAGGTCTCTTCCAAAGGCCCTGGTCAGTGTCCTAGCAATTTTGTATCTTTAATTTCACTTTTTTTTTCTTAAAAAAGGGCACCCAGTTTTATAAGCTCCAGGCCCCACAGAACTTGGGTCTGTCCCTTGATGGGCATGGTGTCTCTCCCACCTCCAGCTCAGTGCCTACTTCAATAGGATTATTTCTGTCTTGGTCCGATTTATTGTATTACCTTGAGCAGCTTTCTTTCTTGTTCTGGGTCTCAGTTTCCCCAACTGTTACAAGATGAAGTGTCAAGGAGCCCTCTCCCAGCATACCATGCCTCTGTTTATTTATGTATGTCCCCTTGGTGAGGTCATCTGTTCTTCCTGTTTGTCATTATGTGTGTGGAGGGGTGGTATTACTCTCTCTGTCCCTCTCTGGGGCTGGATAAGTCTTATAGTCAAGAGGGAGGCTGGGCTCTGGGACACCTATCCAGGTGCAGGCTCCTGTCTCCCCACGCTACCTCTCCTCCTTGCTGCTGGCCAGTAAGGGTGTTTCCATGGGGAAGAGTGCATTAAAAAGTCCCTACTCTTTAATTAATTCTGCATATCTGTCATGTTCTGACCCATGGTGTTTCAAATACACATTGAATAAACTGAGTCTTATCATACACTGCTTCTTCTTTTCATTAAAATTTTAATAAGCATCTATTAATACAGTACCTTAACAATGGTACCAATGGGCACAGGAATCATTATGTGTCATGGATGTCCCACCTCCCAGCCCCACCTCCATTCCAAGCTACTGCATACGACTGTGGTGTGAGGTGGGTCCAGGTTGACCACTCGGAGAGAATTCACACAGCCTCATCTAGACTCAGACCATGGGCTTTTTGGCAGGGGGTCATGCACAGGAGTGAACAGCAGGGGTAGGGACCTGACGGAGAGGACTCTACAAAATCCTGTGCCTCCACACGTGCCCCGAAAAAGTCCAAAAAGGAAATTAAGGGGGAAGCCAAGTCATTTATTATTTCTTGAAAAAGTTGGGTAAGAGAGGAGGGGAAGGCTTATAGTATTTAACTGGAAAGGAATGAAAGGACTTTTCAGTGCAAAACAGCTTGCTGGCCTGGGAAGTGTGAGATTAGGCAGGTTGGTGTTTTCAGTGCTGATTGGGGAAGGGCACGGCGAGGTCAAACTGGGGGCAGCCTGGAGCATCTCAGGAGTCATTCCTGTGCCAGGCTCCAGAGCCCTAAAAGATTCAATGCCATTACTATATGTGTGAGAGGCAAGTCAGCCCCTGTCAGTTTCCACAGTGTAGAGATAGTCCACAGCTAGGGATGCTGTGTCTGTATGTCCAAGGTCAGTGCCATGTCTCTGTGTGCCAGGCTCAGTCCCATATCAAGTGCCTTCTTTCCTGTGTGGGGTAAGCCACCTTTTCCTGTGCATTGGGGTTAGTCAGTCTCTTGTGTCCGTTGGTCTGTGTCTCTTGTGTGTCTGGATGGGGCCAGTCCGTCTGTCCTGCCTCAGCTCCCACTCCCGCTCCACCCCTCAGCCAGGTCCCAGCGTGCTGATGGTGGTGTAGCTCAGCCTGGACAGTGAGGCGATGGAGGGGGTGGGAGGATCCTCGTCCGGTAGAGGTCTGGGGCGAGCTCGCGGAGGCCGAGGACAGCAGCGGGCGCAGGTGTCGAGGCAGGCCTGGCGAAAGCGACGGTGCATGAAGCAGTAGACCAGGGGGTTGACACAGGCAGAGGCGTAGCTTAGCAAGTGGATGAAGGAGATGGGCGCACCCGAAAGGGCGCGATGTGCACCGGGGCCGTCGAAGGCGCGCCACGTGTTGGCGCTGTACACTGGCAACCAACACAGGAAAAAAAGCACAACGATCACCAGTAACATCCGCACCACGCGTTTCTTAGCTAACAGCTTGGCTTGGGCCGGCCGGGTGCAGGATCCTGGCCCAGGCGTGGGTCCGGTCAGAGCGGACAGCTCCAGTACAGGCCGGGAGCGCGGAAGCTGCACGTAACAGCCATCGCCGTCCTCACCAGCCAGCCTGGTCTCCGACCCGCAACGCCCGTTCGGGTGGGCAGGACCTGAGCACAGACGGTGGGCGGTCAGAACAGAAGGCTGAGTTCTCCAAATCCCCAGCCGTCTCCCCCCACCCCCTCCATTTCCCGTCTCTCTTCCTACTCACACACCTTTCCGCCCCACCCACTTTATGTCCCGCCTCTTCCCAAAGTCCCGCCCCTCCTGGATTTCACCCACCTCTTCCGGTCCCACCGGGCAGTCCTCCTTGACTTCCGACCCGGCTCTGGCTCTCGCTGTCACTGTCACCGTCAAAGCGAAGCCCTAAGTAGAGCTCGCGGGAGATAAGCCCGTAGGCCACCGCCATAACCACCCCGGGCACGAAAAACAAGAGCAGGAGCAGCAGTACCGACCTAGAGACAGAGCACAGATCAATCGCGCGGGTCTCTGTCCAGCTATAATCACAGATGGAGGAAGACGCAAGGGTTGATGTTTCTAGGGCTGGTGACCAGGCCCCAGAGGTAGAAGTAGGATTGGGATATGTGGCCGGGAAGGGTTAGAGAACTGGGGAGAAGCCCCGAATGGGAATCCCAGGGTGGTGGGAAAGGCAATTGTAGTGGTAATTGTTAGAGCAGCTGGAGGGAGATTCTGGGTAATGCTCGTGAGTATCTGATGGAGATGGAGAAGGGAATTCCCAGGAATGGGTTATAGGGACCCTCACCAGGTTTGGCGAACTCGCGCACTGGGCCACCGATGCATGCATTGCAGCACACGAGGTCCCGCTGGCTGCACGGCAGTGTACACCGGGTAGGGCACCATGAGCAGTCCGGACAGCATCCACGTGGCTACGATCACTCGAGCCGCGTGTGAGCGCGTCTGCCACACACGCGCCTGCAGTGGTCGGCAGATGGCGCTGTACCGCTCCAGGGCGATGGCCACGAGGCTTAGCGTGGATACGCTCACAGACACGCCTAGCAAGGGAAGAGGAAGGGGTCACCTAGGAAACTTGTACTACACACTCACCAGTGTGACTTCCATACCCGCTGACGGAGAAAGACCCCCTACATCCGGCAAGGACTTTAGAAGAGGAGAGGGGCAAGGGAGGCAGGTCGGTTGTTCACATACCCATGAAGTAGGAAACCGCCTTGCAGACGACAGTGCCAAAGATAAATGTGCCCATGAGATTGGGCAGGAGGGTGAAGGGCATGCAAGCCACGGCCAGCAGGAGGTCGCTGACTGCCAGGGAGAGTAGGAAGGCGTTGGTGACGGTCCTCAGACGGCGGCTGAGTCCCAGGACCACGATGATGAGCACATTTCCTCCGACACTCATCAGAAAGATCACAGCGTAGAGGGTGACCCTAATGGCCAGCTCCAATTCTGGGTAGGAAAAAGGGGAGGTGGCAGTAGGAGTCCTGGCCACCACTCAGCCCGGCTCTCCAATTTCACTTATCCCCAGTCCTCCAACCCCCACTACCCAGCCAGATCCCCTGCTTTCCAAATCCCCGCCCCCGCCCCCAACCCCAACGACCCACTCAGTAAATGGTGAACTTGAATCCTTTACCCTTCTAAGCCCTGGAGGCCTAGTTAAAGTGGCCTAACTCAACTCTTCCTTAAGAAAGCCTGTCCCTTCTCAAGCTTTGTTCCAAATCCTTCCTTCTCTTTGCAGCCAAACTTCTTGAAAAGATTATTTCCATCTTTTCATTCAGCCCCCAATCTGTTACAATCCAGCGACCTGTTCCCCCATTACTGTTTGCACACTTCTCAAGGTTACTGAGCTTTAACTGCTAAATCCAAAGGTCTCTTCTCAGCTTATTCTACTTGACCTCCCGGGCAGCATTCGTCCCAGTTGACCACCCACTATCTTTTGAAAGCAGGTCCGAGCATGTCTTCATTGTCTTAAAAAACAACAATGACAACAAAACAAACAAAAAAACCCTTCACCTACTCTCACCTGTCTGCAACCCTTTAGCTTGTCATCCAAATTCTCCCAGAACTGCCCTCTTCCTCCTCCCACTTCCTCCCTGCAATGCACCCAACTTAAGTCACCGGATGACTCAGTTTCTGGAAGGCATCGTGTGCACTCATGATTCTCTCCTTTGCTCATTTCGGTTTCTCAGCCTAAAATGCTCTTTCACTGCCTGCCCCCCCCCCCCGACTATTAATACCTCCCCCCCATTAATGACTTTCAATAACGAACTTGTTCTTTGTTATCTGGTAAATTCCTATTCACCATTGTCTTTCAGGACTCAGACAGACTGCCACCTCCTCTGTTAGGCCTTTCTGGACACCTTATTTGGAGCTAATCTCCCCTTCCTCTGACCATGCATGTTCCCTACACATCTGTTAGAAGGGTTTTTACTTTCTGTCTTATATTTTAATTATCTATAAACATTCATTCTCACTCCACAAGCATTTACAGAGGACTCCCTTTATACCAGGCCCTGGGGACAAACAGGACATAGCAAATGCCCTGTGAGCTCTCATCTGAGAGCTCCCAGTCTAGAGGGAAACTCAGATGTGTAAACAGATAATTGTCACATGGTGTGATAAGGAGTGAGGTTGAGGAATACACAGAGTGCTCTGGGAGCTCACAGGAGGGACATGTAGTGTTGCTGGGCTAGACAAAGGGCTGACCCCATTCATCTTTGTCATTGCCTATTGGGAGAAGGATTCATCATTGGGCTTCCATATCACAGCCAAGCAAACCCAGACAAAATTGAATCGAATTAAATTAAACTGGACCCAGTCACCCATGGCCTCAGCATGAGGGAGACTGGAGCTTGGAGGGAGAGAGGGCAGGGACAGAGCCTGACAAGTTGGGGGAAGGGAAGGGCCCAGAGCTGCAGGGCCCTTTTTCATAGCCCCATACATTGGCTGACTTTGGCCAGAGCTCCCGAATTAAACTGTTTTCTCATAACAATAGATTGTACTTATTCAGAAGTTGTTGTAGACTTCGAGTAAGTGCTACTTACAAGAGATCCCCTAACTGATCTCAGCAGTGATATTACTTGTTCAGAGCACCCAGTAAGCTAGGAGCCGATTCAGAATAGAAGCCAGTCTCTAGATCTCTAAAATGTTTGCCTTCTACCGCATCCTCCCTTCTCTGTCATTCATGATGCTGTCCCCCCCTATACTCTACCATGGCATTTCTCACTGTATTATTCTGTTCATTTTCTATCTCCACCGCTAGACTATGAGCTCTTGAGCACAAGGGCAATGCCCAATCATGTTCTCCAGCATGGCCCTAGCATTTGGCATAATGTCCCCTGCACAGGAGCTGTGAACACCTGCTTGCTGATGAATCTTACATGGATCTCTGTCACTCTCCACATAAATGAACCTGCTCTGTCCCTCTTCATCCCCCTTTCACCTCTGTGCTTCTAAAGCTCCAGCATGTGCTCTCCTTGCTGCCTCTGTCTCTTTAGAGACCCATGTTGGAGGATTTTGTTGGTGGAGGGAAGGGGGCAAATGACAGGCTGTGATTTTGGATGTGTTACTTGTACTGTTATGTACAAACCACCTGTGTCTCATTTAGAAGCTGGGCCCCTCTCTGCAGGGAAGGCTTATGGACGGTTTATGTGTGACAATTTGAGGTGTACATGTGTGTGTGTAGGGGGGAATAAAGAACTTTGGGAGGGGGATCTCTGTCAGAGGTCCTTGGACCCAGAAGAATAGAGCAGGTGGTCTATCTTGCACTCTATGTCTCCTCCCAGTCTATTGCCCCTCTCCACCTCTCTCCCCCACCCCTTAATCTCTCTAGTTCTATCTTCTCTAACACTTCCTCCTCTGTCCTCTGAATGTTTCTCTTCAACTAGTTTTGTTTTTTTTTTTTGGCCGCGCCGCGGGGCTTGAAGGATCTTAGTTCCCGACCAGGTATCGAACCCGGGCCCTGGCAGTGATGGCGCTGAATCCTAACCACTGGACCACCAGGGAAGTCCCTCCCTTCAACTAGTTCTTGATTCAACAACCACACCTCAAGTTTGTACGGCAGTCTAAACTGTGAAAAGCACATTTCTCATTCATTCATCTGGCTAATGGATCTCGTGTGTATCCTTGAACTTGGCTAATTGTGGTGTAGCTGAAAGATGGAGCTAGGCCCTCTGTTATGAAGTTCCCAATCTGTGTGGGGACCTCTGAAAACCAGAGGACAAAGTCCCAGTAAAAATGACCAGCAACTGTACAATGCTTTGCTGTTTAACTGGGCACTTCCAGCTGTTACTTTATTTCCAGCCATCACCATCTCTCCAAGTCTTTGCTGTTGAACAGTTAGGAGATGTGAAAAGGCTGAGTAAAAGCAATCTTAGAGCTAGGGATCTTGGGAAAGGCAGGGAAGGATAAATAGGTGGAGCACAGGGGACTTTTAGGGCAGTGAAACTATTCTATATGGTACTGTAATGGTGCATAAATGTCATTATACATTTCTGAAAACCCATAGAACATACAACAAAAAGAGTGAACCCTAATGTAAACTATGGAATTTAGTTAATAATGTATCAATATTGGCTCATCAATTGTAACAAATATACTACACTAATGCAGGATGTTAAGAACAGGGGAAACTCTGTGTGTGTGTGTGTGTGTGTGTGTATGCATCCATGTATATTTGTATGGTGGTATATGAATGACCACAGTGGCTTCAGGGGTGGCAGAATGGGAGATGCACCTCCTAGGGTACCTAGTGCCTTGACAGTCTATCTGTGGGCATCCTTCTGCTGGGGATGAGAGGAGAGCAGAAATCAGACCAGGGGACTCAGAAGACTGGGACAGTTCAGTTCTGCTTCTGGGGTCTAGAGGATCTACATGTGTTCTGTCCAGATGATGGCAGAGAAGTGTGGGTACAAAAATCCAGATGACGCGACATGAAACAAAAACAGGCTTTTCTAAGAAAGGATTCCACAGAACACTGAAGCTGCTGATGCCTCAAATCCTGCTCATTCACTGGTGTGTTGGATCTGGTCACCCATCACTCAGGCATCAAAGTAGTACCCATGCCTCTGTGGTGAGCATGGATAGCATCTGGCTGATTGTGGGTAACAGCTGGGTGATGGGGACATCCACATGTTAATGGATTCTAACTGAGGGGGCAGAAATAATATGCAGGGTGTGTATGTAGGTAAGATCAGAGTGAGCATTGGGTAATACTTTAGTCTTGGAGCTGATATCTGGGTGGGTGAGAGTAACACATATTTCTGTAGGCAATATCTGGAGAAGGGTAACAGCTACATGTCTATAGGTGATATCTGATTGAGTGTGGGTTGCCTGTAAGTTTAGGCAATATCTAAATAAGTGTTATAACATTTGAATGAGCCAGGGTCTGCAGATAACATCTCATTCTGTAAGTAACATCTTCAGGAAGCATGGGTTACATTCAGAGGTCTGTATGTGAATAGGGGAATATCCAACTGATGGTGATCATAGCTGACTGAGCAGAAGTAATATGCAACTATATGTGGGCAATATTTAAGTGAGTGTGAATATGAAATATTAACAGATTAAGATGTTAATCTTATTGAGTAAAATAGCTGAGCACCTGAGTGAACATAGGTAGTATTTGAGCCTTTGCGGGTAATATCCGAATATGTAAGAGTAATATCTATGACTTTATGGGTAATATCTGGAGAAGGGTTACTTAAGTGAGCATGGGTAATATTTGATTGTATGTGGATAATAATAAAACAAAAGCGAGTGTGTTTGATGGATGAGTAATATCTGAGTGACAGTCGGCAATATTAAAGTGAGTGTGGGTGACATCTGCTTTTCTGTGGGTAGCATCTGAGTGAACATGGGTAACGTTCAAGTCTATGTGGATTATATCAGAATAATGTGAGTAACATCCATATTTCTATTGGTAACACTGGAGTGAGCCTGGGTAAGATGCGTCTGTCGGGGTAACAGCTGAGTGAGTGTGGCTAACAGAGTCTCTGTGGGTAGCTTCTGACTGCCAGGTGTTACATCCAAATGTGTGTGGGCAGCAACATCTAGATGACTTGTGCTCTGAATCACTTCACATTCTGCTTTCTCAAGGTCCCTTACTCTATTAGCTAGCCCTGCTATCTTTTGCACTTCAACCTTCCTCTCTCGGCCCATTCCCCATCAACATTTTAAAAATGGCCTTCTCTCTACAACACATACACACTCAAAAGACAAACTATGCATGAGCGCGTGCGTGCTCACACACACACACACATGCACACGCACACGCACACACACCCTTCCTCAGCCCCATGTTATCCTCCTCAGCCCCATGTTATTTCTAGCACTATCCTGTTTTCTCTTTGTCTCTCTCTCTCTCTCCCTACCAAACTTCTGGAAACTTTTATCTGAACACCTTGGTTCACTTCTTATAACCCCTCCCCCATGGCCCAAACTTTTACCAACTGTAGCCACCCCCTAACACCCACAGCTCCTCCTAAGACTTCCTTGTTATTGAATCGGAAGGATGCTGTTATGACCTTATCTGACTTATATGGGCAGCATTTGACATCACTTCTCCCACTCTGCTTGAAACTTTCTTTTTTCCTTGCCTTCTTGTCTCTCTGATGGTCTCATCTAGATCTACTTCATGGACTCTCCTTCCTCTGCTTGGCTTTTAAAAATTGGTCTTCCCATGCAGATGGCCAAGAGACACATGAAAAGATGCTCAACATCACTAATTATTAGAGAAATGCAAATCAAAACTACAATGAGGTATCACCTCACACCGGTTAGAATGGGCATCATCAGAGAATCTACAAACAAGAAATGCTGGAAAGGGTGTGGAGAAAAGGGAACCCTCTTGCACTGTTGGTGGGAATGTAAATTGATACAGCCACTATGGAGAACAGTATAGAGGTTCCTTAAAAAATTAAAAATAGAACTAACCATATGACCCAGCAATCCCACTCCTGGGCATATACCCAGAGAAAACCGCAATTCAAAAAGACACATGCACCCCAATGTTCATAGCAGCACTATTTACAATAGCCAGGACATGGAAGCAACCTAAATGCCCATCGACAGATGAATGGATAAAGAAGATGTGGTACATATATACAATGGAATATTACTCAGCCATAAAAAGGAACAAAATTGGGTCATTTGTAGAGACATGGATGGACCTAGAGACTGTCATACACAGTGAAGTAAGTCAGAAAGAGAAAAACAAGTATTATATATCAACGTGGAATCTAGAAAAATGGTACAGATGAACCAGTTTGCAAGGCAGAAATAGAGACACAGATGTAGAGAACAAATGTATGGACACGGAAGGGGGAAAGCGGGGCTGGGTGGTGGTGGGATGAACTGGGAGATTGGGATTGATATATATATGCTAATATGTTTAAAATAGATAACTAATAAGAACCTGCTGTATAAAAATAAATAGATAAATAAAAATTTTTTAAAAATTGGTCTTCTTCAGGGTCCTGTCCCAGGACCTCTTTTTTTTTTTTCCCCACCTGACACAATCTCTGTATGATTTAATCTGTTCTCATGGCTTCCGTTACCACCTCTAGACAAACACCTTTCAAGTTTGTATTTCTAGCTCATACCTCTCCCCTATGTTCCAGACCCTTGGATTCAACAGTTTACTGGGTAACTCCACTTGGATATTTTACCAGCATTTAAACTCAGTGGGTTCCAAATTGAATGTATAATCTCCTTCAAACCTGTTTCTGTTCCTTTGTTATCCTTCTCATTATACAGCACCAACATCCATCCAATTGTCTAAGCCAGAAACCTAGATGTCATCCCTTGACCTCTTCCTCCCTCTCCATTTTTAATAAATCATCAAGTTCTGTTGATTTCACTTCCAGAAGTGCCTGTCAAATCCAATTCTCTCCATCCCCATTGCCAGTAGCTTAGTCTACGCCAGCATCATCTTTCATCAGGACCAATGTAATATAATAGCCTTCTAAAGGATGCTCCTCTCTCCATTGGATTGTCCTCCAATCCATCCTCTTTAATACAGAACTAATCCTGGCAGTACTACTGAACCTTTCAGTAGTTCCCATTGCCCTCAGGATAAAATCCATACTCCTTAGACAAGGTCCATTAGGCTCTCTGGAAACCCTTTAGGCTGGTCTTCATCTTGAGTGTTCATTATTCCTCTCTTATGGTACATGTCTCAGGCACACAGAAGCTATGACACACTGAATGAAAGGGCCATGGCCTTAAACTCTGGCTGTTTACACATACTGGTCCTCTGCTTGAGATGCTTTTTGCTTTTTCTGCCCCTTCACTTGGCTGGCTTTCCCTCAGCTTTTTTTTTTTTTTTTTTTTTTTTTTTTTGCGGTACGCGGGCCTCTCCCGTTGTGGAGCACAGGCTCCGGACGCGCAGGCTCAGCGGCCATGGCTCACGGGCCCAGCCACTCCGCAGCATGTGGGATCTTCCCAGACCGGGGCACGAACCCGTGTCCCCTGCATCGGCAGGCAGACTCTCAACCACTGCGCCACCAGGGAAGCCCCTCCCTCAGCTTTTTAATTTTTATTTCAATTTAGCCTTCACCTCCTCAGGAGGCCAACTCTGATTCCTAAGCCTAGGCTAGGCTAGATAGAGGTGCTCGTCTTCTGTGTTCCCACATCCCTCTCAAGGCACTTCCCACTCTGTACGGCAATTCTCTGCTTACTTGTCCTTCTCCCCCACTGAACTGTGAGCTCCATGAAGTAGGAGCTGTGTCAGTTTTGTTCTACTCCTGTCCTTAGTGCTTAGCACAATCTCTGGCTCCATAAATATTTGTTGAGTGAAAGAATCTGGGTGTAACAATGAGAGAGTGTGTGACAACTGGTCTGAGAATGCATGTAATATTTTATGGGGGTAAATAAATACTTGAATTGCAATTTATTCCCATTTTCTCTTCTAGAGCTTGGAATAATTTCCTTGTGCTTAACACTGTTCCCTCTCCTGGAATCCCACTTCTTCCTTTTCTGCCTACTGAACTCCAACTTCAAGGTTCCCTCTGTGAAGTTTTCAGACCCCATCTCCTTTGGGTGCCCAGAGTTTGGTCCCTCTTGTGGGAATCCCAATGCTGACTGTGATTTTCCCATTGGTTTTTGTCTCCCGCTTGCACTGGAGATGACAGTCCAGACCGGGTTTAGTTCAGCCCTGTGTACCCGGAACCTAGCCCAGAGACTATAATAGCAGGTGTCCAGTAACCATCTAAGGAAAGAAAAGGTATAGGAAGGGGAAAAATAAGACTGGAGCTGGGTCGTTGAGAAAATGTGGATGTTGGCTGATGGGAGGAATGAAAGTCACTTTGGGGACTGGGTGAGTGGAAGCAGTCTGGTGGTGAGGGGGAGAAGGTGGCACAAAGGGGTGGGATGATGAATGGGGCAGCCAGGCTCTAGGAGGCTGAAACCTAAGGAGAGGCACGTTGGAGAGGGGGCTTGGAAGGGACCTGGAGGCATTACTTGGAGACAGCGAAAGAGGGAGGGTATAGACCCTTGAGAAAAACTCCAACTTGGGAGGCAAAGGGATCTGAGGAAATGGAGACAGGCAGCTCTAGAGAGCAGCCCCTCAGCCCAATGTCCAGCCTAATTCAGGTTAGAGGATCTCTTTTGGGAAGGCAGGGGGTTGGGTGGGGGACACAGGAGATTATAACGCTAACTTCCCATTCGGGTCTTCCAGAGTGCCCCTTCCCCAACCAGGCCCCTTCCTTCCCCCAATCTTGCCTTCCTTCCTTTCTTTCCTTCCCCACCGTGGCTCCGTGAACTGGCTGCAAAAGGAAAGGAGAGACCTGGGAGGATTGGCCAGAGGAGGTCCTTGTCTTCCCACCATCTCTGTCTAGGAGGCGGCTGTGTGTTGGGGGTGACCGGGAGCTCTGGGGGTGGTCAGGGGACCAGGGTGTGAAGGGGCTCTGACCAGGTAGTGTGAAGCTGCAATGTAGTTTTATGAGCTGTGGGGGACACATGCGTCAGGGGAGCTGTTTGGGGACAGACGGAGTACTATGAAGGGATAGCGTGGGCGTTTGGGGAAGCAGTGGGGGCCTCTGTGAGTGTTGCGGGGTGCAGTGAGAAGGAGCTCGTGGACGGGGCTCAGGGAGGCACCCACCTCGTGTCCCGGCTCCGCGGATGCGCGGGGGCTCACAGCTGAGGTTGCCGGTGCCGCTGCCGTTGAGGAGGGGGCCCCCCGGGCGGCACAGGGAAGCCGCCGGCCCGGGTCCGTATCCCGGCACGCTCCGGTTCGGCTTCAGCAGCTCCATGGCCCCGGCCCATCCGCCGCCCCCTGCGCTCGGCCGGGCCGGCTCCCCGCAGCGGATCCACCTGCTCCCGCGGAGATTCCGGCTGAGGCTCCCGCCCCGCCTGGTTCCCGCCCCCAACCCCGGCCCCCGCCCCTCCGCTCCTCCTCTCCTCGCCCCGCCTCGGCTCGCCTCCCTCCCAGGCTCGGGTCCGCCTCGGTCCTGCCAGGTGACTCTCCGCCCCCCTCTCCTGCTCCGGACCTACTGGTCCTCCCACCGCCGACCCCCACGACTGTCCTCGCCCCCTCCCTAGATCTCTCCGGTCTTCTGTTAGAGATTTCCTTCCCGCCCACTCCCCTTCGCCAGCGTCCCGGTTCCGGAGAATTCTCGGGAGCCTCCGTGTGTGTGTGTGTGTGTGTGTGTGTGTGTGTGTGTGTGTGTGTGTGTGTGTGTGTGTGTGTGTGTGTGTGTGTGTGTGTGTGTGTGTGTGTTGGTGAGGGTTGGGGACAGGTTAGGAGTGGATGGAGAGGTTGTGAGGAGGGAGGTTGGGCAAGGAGCGAGCGTAAGAGGGACGGGGTAGAGCCCGGCTGCCGCGGGGTCTAGCATCTTTCCCTGGTGGGTCGGGGGACGTGGAGACGGGGCCGCATGCTGGGATCCCTGGCTGCAGCGCAGATGCCTTAGCCCGCGCGGAGCGCCACGGGTTCCCTACTTTGCCGCAGGGGCCGCAGTGACCGCGACACCATCGCTGGTAGCTCCCTGCAGCTCCTCGCCTCGGGGCTGGGGTAGCTTCCGCATCCTCACCTCTTACCTCAGGCGCAGCACCCACGCTTCCACCCGAAGCGCTCAAGGAACCCTCCTCAGCGGGCAAGGATGGGGAAGGGACAGCATTTCCCCCTTGGGAACCCTGGCAGGGGAAAAGGGCTGCCTGGACGAAGAGTGACTTGGGGGTTGAGGGGCGGCCGGGGTAGTGGTGAGAACTGCTTGGGATAAACAGGAGTGGGTATGCTTCTGTTCCCAGACCAGCACAGGCATAACCCGGGAGGAGGCGGCTGGCTTTCTCTGTGGTCTCCAGGCAGCGCCCACCCTCACCACCCGACACACTGACGCTCCCTGTTTGTTCTCAGCGCAGGTGGAGCAGCCTGTGCAGGGCGTCAGGTTCCCACGGGAGGGGGCTGGAAGGGGCTGGAGCACCCGAATGCAGCGGGGACAAAACTGAAGGGGGCATGCGCAGGGCCTGCGCTAGGTTCCTTGGGCCGGACTTGCCTCCTCTAATGGTTCAGCCCTGCTTGATGTCATTCTTCTCTATTCCAAAGAAACTCTGATATGACCTGGAATTCCATTCTCTGGCCTCCAGCAGTAGCTGTCAGAGATGGGAGTTATCGGTCAAAGAGAACATTAGACTGGGGATGAGGTCTGAGTTTATGGGGAATTCAGAGACTCTTAGCCAATCAGTTTTCTGGAGAGAACCTGGTCCAGCTAGCACTGAGTTTATAAGGGATGAGACACTGAAGGAGGATTTAAGCCTGAGGTCAGTGGGAATGTTGTCAACCGCCCCCCTCCCCCCTTCTCCTGGCACTACCTGCCTTCCCCACCATAGCAGCCTGATTTGCTGTTTGTTCAGCTCCAGCACAGGTGAGGCCTCAGATAACCTGCTGGACTTTTCCCACACTGGATGAGGGTAAGGTGTGGGAGCAGGGAAGCAAAGGAAATGTAGGGGAAAGGGGAGTGGAAATAGGAGAAGGAGATGGGCATTTACTTATTCAGCAAAGTATGTGCCAGGTATAGGGCTGTACTCTAGCTGTCCGATACGGTCTGTGCCTGAGTAGCTCCCAAGCGAGTGGGGGAAAATTATAGGTAAGCCAATGATGACAACATACGGTCATAAGTGCATCCATCAAGATGCACAAATCGGAAATTTACAAATCATCCTGAATGCCTTACTCCCTTATGCTCCTGCACCCCTGTGGTGGAGGCTGTGACGAAAAGCCCAGACTCCTGCCGAAAAATGAAGGATTTACTCTCCTTCTTCACTGAGAATGCTGCTGGAAGATAGCCCTCAACTGTCAGCCCCTTTGGGAGTTGCCTAAGCTGAAGAAAGCTGGCTCATTTAAGGTCATGTTCCTTTTCTGGGGCAAAAAATGCATAAAATGACTGATCGACAGAGAGGTATAAAGGTTCAGCTCCCTCACCCCGACAGAGGACAACTCTGAAAGATGTTCACAGCTGCTCGTAGGGTTGACTGAGGTCGTTGTTGGGCTTCTCAGCTTCTCCCTTTGCCCGATCCCACTTTCATCCTCTCTCTTACACAGGTGTTGACCCTGAGAGCACTCCTTAGTAAACATCCTCCCCAGTAACCTCTGTCTTAGAGTCTGCTTCCTGGGGAACATAACAGCCTCCCTCCCATGTTCAATCCATCATGAAGTGCTGTTGATTTTAGCTACTGACTCCACTGATGTTGCCCCACTGTTTCTTTTACTACTCTCCCAGCCTCCTAAGTGGTCCACGTTTTACTGATGCTCCGGACGCGCAGGCTCAGCGGCCATGGCTCACGGGCCCAGCTGCTCCGCGGCATGTGGGATCTTTCCGGACCAGGGCACGAACCCGTGTCCCCTGCATCGGCAGGCGGACTCTCAACCACTGCGCCACCAGGGAAGCCCAAGAAAGCTTTTTAACAGTGTCTATGAAGCCTGCATGTCTTGACTCCTTCTGATCTCTCTAACCACCTTGTTTTGAGTCACTGTTGTTCTTGTTCTCTCCACTGAAGACACTGGCCTTCCTTTAGTCCAGTTTTTGGGTGTATATCCTCTAGTTACATGGCTTCTGTGCATTCTCTCTGGAAGTTTTCCTTCCTTATTTAATTAACTCCTACTCATCCTTCTGATCTCAGCTCAAGGTCTCAGCATTTCTCAGGGGTGTTTCTCCTGGCTTTCCCTCCTGGGTAGGCAGAATCACAAGATGATCCCTAATGACTCTCACTCTTGTGTGATCTCCTTCCCTCAGGTGTGGGTGGAACCTGTGAATGTGATGAGACTCTACTCCTAAGATTATGGTACATGGCAAAAGGGATTTTGTGGATGTAATTAATGATGCTAATCAGTTGACCTCAAGATAGAGAGATTATCCAACTAGTCCTAACTAAATCATATGAATCCTTTAAAAGCCACGAATTTTCTCTGGTTGGCAGCAGAAGGGGAAGTCAAAGAGATTTGAGGAACAAGATTTGATACACTGTAGCTGGCTTGAAGATGGAGGGGGCCATGAGGCAAGGAATGGGGGTGGCTGTGGTTGGCTTGAGGATGGAGGAGGGCATAGAACAAGTACCTGAGAGTGGCCTCTAGCTGAGAGCCATCTCTGGCTGACAGCCAGCAAGAAACTAGGGACCACAGTCCTACAACCACAGGAATTGGATCCTCCTAATGACAAGAATGAGCCTGAAAGCAGATTTTCCCCCAGAGCTTCCAGAAGAGAACTTAGTCTGGCTGGCATCCTGACTTCTGCTTGGTGATATCCTCCCTGAGCAAAGAACCCAGCCATACTGCCTGTGAGCTAATAAATGGATGTTTTTAAGCTACCAAATTCATGATAATTTGTTACCATAGAAATAGAAAATAACACACCTCTCATCTCAGGAAGTAGCAAATGCAGACCCTTGCAAGCCATGCAAGGAAGAAGTGAGGGCATTGGAAATTTGTTAAAATTTAGAAAGACTTGGAAATATTGTAGTGGCAGCTGGTGTGGAGAGCAACTTAAGGAATGGGACCAACTGGGAACTGCATAGGAACTGTTTGATAATCACCTACTATGTTCCAAGCATATAATCTTTAATCCTCACAAAGAACTACAAATTTGGGAGCAAGATTATTGATCACTATTTTAAATGAAAAAACTGGTTCAGAGAGAGTTTTAGTAACTTGCCCAAAGCCACAAAGCTACTAGGTGAAAAAAGCCACAATTCAAAGCCAGGGATTTGGGAAGTCAGAATTCAGGTGCTCCTAGTACGCTGCTTCCCAGTATAAGTTTTATTGTTTCTCTGGTCACCTTCTTTTTCTCATTTTACAAAATATTTTTTTCAAATTTTCTTGACTTATAAAATCTCTTATTTCATCTCTTACCCTGGTGACAGCCCATATGTACAAACACACACACACACACACACACATACTATCCTTCAGTCACAACAAGTAACATGGCCTCCCACTTCATAGAGAAAATAGTAGCTATCAGACAGCAGCTCCCACCAGGGAATCTGGTCCATTTTGGATAAGTAAAGTTTCAGATGCCTATTAGACATCTAAGCAGGAATTCCAGTAGGAAGCTGAATAAGCAGCTTGTAAAGGAAGTAACGTAAACCATAGAATTAATGAGAGTATGTTGAATAAGGAGAAATGAGGAACCAGGTCAGAAGTCTGGAAAAGACCATTATTTAAAGGCTGGATAGAGAAAGACCGGTCTGCAAAAGAGACCAAGAAGGAGCATATAGAGGGGTGAAAGGAGAACAAGGGGAGCAAGGCATCATGAAAGCAAAAGGAGACATGCTGAATGGAATCAAACACTGCACCTGGACCAAGAAAACAAGGATGAGAAATGTTCTCTGAATTCAGGGGCCTGGAGGTCCTTGGCCACAGAAAGAGCCATTTTGGTGAGGTCCTAGAGACGGAAGACAGATCAGATGTACTGAACACTGAATGTCATGGGAGAAAGTGGAGCAAGTGACTTTAGACAAGGTTTTTTTTTAAATTTAATTTAATTTATTTTTTTATACATCAGGTTCTTATTAGTTATCCATTTTATACATATTAGTGTATATATGTCAATCCCAATCTCCCAATTCATCACAGCAACCCCCCCTCCCCACTTTCCTCCCTTGGTTAGACAAGTCTTTTTGAAGAATAGTTATTAAGGAAAGGAAAGAGGGAAGTAACTAGAGGGGGATGTGGAATGAAAGATTTTAAGATGGAAGAACTAGAATGTTTTTAGGGGCAGATGGAATTACTGCAATGTGTAGAAAAGACTGAAGAAATGAGAGAGAGACAGAGACAGAGACACTAATGCAAGGTTCCTGAGAAAAGGTAGGGAAGTATGGAACCCAGTGCATGTGTGGAGGGTTCTAGCTTTTGATGGGAGTACAGATTCAATTGTAAGAAGTTAGTAGAAGAGAATAATTATAGATGAAAATGTCATGGCAACCAGATAACAAGTATATAGATGAAAATGTCATGGCAACCAGATAACAAGTATATTTCCTAGACTATTCTTTTGCAGCTAAGTGTGGCTTAATGACTACATTCTAGACAGTGGTTGTGGATGGAAGTCATAAGTGCAGCTTCCAGATCAAGTTCTTAAAGGAAAAGAGTGAACTCTCTCTTCCTCATTGACTTTTCTTGCAGGTTGACTGTGGATGTGGATAAGCCACTTTCAGTCATGCAGTGAAGTGTGCATCCCTCACACACTAGGGATGGCAGAGTAACAAGATGAAAGGGGCCTGGGTCTCCTACATGCTCAAGTCATTTTGCCACCTCTGGTTCTCTTGTATGAAAAAGAAAGAAACTACAATCTTAAGGCTCTACAATTTTTTCTCTTTTTTATCATAGCAACTTGATCTGTAGCTTAAGAAAGTAGGTGTTAGATTTGGTGGAGAGTTGTTTTCTGATAGTTTCTGGTTTCTCTATGAAATTGGAGATCTGTTTACAGTGAGTGGTGTGTATATGTATGTGTGTGTGTGTATAGGACTGAAATTTTAGGAGTCAAGATGGTTTAAGAAAACTGTATATAATGGGAAAGGGAAAGTGGACATCTGAGGAATGTAGTAAGATAATTAGGAGAGTGTTGAGGACCCACTTAAGAGTTGGTGACCGTGAATTTCTAGTGGTATCAGTTTCTCCAGCAGAGCCCAGACAGTTGGATGCAAGTATGGAGAATGTTGATGGTTCAGTTCCTCCTAAGCTGAGATTTTACCAGGTGAGTGGGATGGAAAACAAAGGGACAAGCGTGAAATGACGGGCCACAAAATCTCAGCTGGACATGGAGAAGACAGAACTATGAGGTAGGTGACAAAGTTTAAATGAGTAATAAGTAGGCTTTAGAAGGTTGGGAGTCATCAGCAATAAGGAAGGGAAGAGGGTAGCACAATGAACATATGAGTGTCAAAGAGCAGAGGTCTATTGAGAGTAAAGAAGCAGCACTGGTGAGGGCAGAGGATCCCAAAATCTGTGTACATGGATTATGAGAGGATGAGAAGCCACCCCTTTCTGTGAAGGATATACTATCTTTAGGGGATGGCTGGTTTTAGTTAACATGGGAGTTGAGAGGGTGTTCAAAGTTGAGGATATAGCAGTTTGCTGATGTTGGGAAAGGAGTTACAGAGGACAAAAACTCCTCTGAGAAGCTTTCCTTAGCCCCACACATCTGGGTTAGGTGCCTCTTAACCCACGTACTTCTGTAACACCTGTATCTCTCATTACAGTAATTCTTACAATTACGTGTCTTGTAATTGCCGTTTTGCTTGTCTATATTTCAAGGCTCTCGTGTCTGTCCTCTTCTCCAACATTTTCTCAAACCACTCCCCACATTACTCTCATTTCTATCTTTTCTTTATGCTCAAGGAACCTTGAGTTGCCTATTGTTTCATGGTGCTTTCCATATTGTTCATCATCCGCGTACCTTGCTCATATTCTCCCCTCTAACTAAGTGCAGTTGGGTGATGGGAGGTGAGGACCAGGAGACAGTGGGTATAAACTGTTTCAAGAAGATGGTTTGTAAAGAGGAAAAAAAACCAAGTCATAGATACAGTGGGGAAAGAGGACATACCATGAGCAGAGGAGGGAGGAGGAGGGATGAAAATGCACTGCTAAGAGGGTCAAAGCTCATTTCTCAAAATCAGGAAATTCTATCCATGCCAGAGTTAAGCCAACATTTGGAGAGAATGGGATTGCTTAGGGCCAGGAAACAGGGGAGTTTTAGATGAGAGCAAGGAGGGAAATGCAAAATCAATGCCAGAGGACAGAGACTTGGACCCTTGTTCCAGAACAAGTCAGAAACCTAAGAGGTCAAGGAAGCAAGTGCATGAGGTCCTGAAGTAGGGCCAAGTTCAGTCCTCAGGGAAGCTGCCTTTTTGACTCAGGCCTTGACCTGTCAATATTGTCAGTTTTTTGGTTTTTGGTGCCTCTGTGGTGTGTGTGTGTGTGTGTGTGTGTGTGTGTGTGTGTGTGTGTCTTGCAGGGGGTGCCGGCCCACCTCCTTGACTCTTGTGGCTTAGAACAATCTACCTTTGCCTTGGGGAAGTCTCAGTCACCCACGTTACTGCCCAAGGTGGGCACATGATCCTTCTTTCAATATTCCATATCACAGTTGAGATAAGAGGGGAATGTTTAAACAACATGTCAGTAAATGTACAAGGGAAAGAACAAAAGAGAGGAGCACATAGTGTCAAATGCACAGCCACATAACCTGCTTTATAAGGTAGGACCTATTTCCAGCTAGCTTGCAGGTCCACAAAACATCAGCACTTTCCTTGGGAAACCCAGTGCTCACACACGGTGGTGTGAGGGTCATGAACACGCTCTGCCTCCACACCTTTGGCCCTGACACACATGCAGCTGGGATCCAGTGCTAGGAGGGGAACCAGTCATTTAGTCCTTGGGGTGCCAGCTTGCCCACTGGCTCAGCCCCTCCC
Organism: Hyperoodon ampullatus; assembly: GCF_949752795.1. Taxonomy (NCBI): domain Eukaryota; kingdom Metazoa; phylum Chordata; class Mammalia; order Artiodactyla; family Ziphiidae; genus Hyperoodon; species Hyperoodon ampullatus. The sequence goes on along the minus strand of NC_136920.1, from coordinate 61,921,365 downwards.
CCCTGCGGCTGATCAGGTTGCCTCTTCCCCTCCCCATTCAAGACCTTCTTTTCTCAGCATTTCTGTGATGTGCAGATATTCTTCTGTGCTGAGCTCCTGCCCACGCACTCCCTGCCCACGCAGAAGCCCCTTCTCTTGGCATAATTCAACAAAGAGGGAATGGGCTGAGAAGACACACCGCCTGGAGCCAGAGCAGGCAGGGATGTTGGCTAGAGGAAAGAAACCAGGGGCAGGAGCAGCCCTCCAGAGGCTGGCCTTATGCTGGGGAGAGCAGAGCATACACTGGGGGCTGGCTCCCGCTGGAGGGTTACATTTGGCTTCAGATGTGGTTCTCACAGGTAGGCCAAGACAGGCCTGGATCCCCCAGGTCAGGGCCTCACTTGAGGGCTAAGATGGCCATAGGAAGGCTCACCCAGGAAGTCAAATGGATAGAGGGCTTCCAGGAATACATTTGAGCCTCTGTGGCCCTGTGAAACCTATTGGTGAAAGGCAAGGCTGAGGGCAACAGGCCAAGGTACCGAAACCGGAAAGGCAATGCCAGACACAGAGAGGGCCCATGCATTCTGCGTAAAAAGCACAGGAGTTTTCAAGCTCTCGGGTAGGGGAGTCTTGAATGATCCCAGCCATTCCATAGTGTAGACCCCACCAGGTGCCTTGGGCTCTGATTTGGCATAGCTAATGTCTCTCAGCATCACCACTGCTGCATTTTAGTTTTTTTAAAAACATCTGAATAAGTTTTTTCATAACCCAGTTGAGACCCAGATTCTGTCTCTAAGATTCCATTTCTCCCTGGGGAATTCTCCCAGCTTTGCAAGGCAATGCAATCCTAAGGCCTGGGAGGGAGCTGGTAGGAAGGGAGGAAAGGAGAGCCCTGCGCCCTCTGCTGGCCAGACCTGGCATTGCCAGCACAGCCCCAAGGCCCAGGGCCAGGCAGGGCTGCACAACCCGTGCTCCTCAGGGTCCTCAAAGGCATAATAAGCTGCTAGAGGGATAGGAGTAATGGTCATAGCTATTATTCATTATTAAGCATTCGCTATCTGTCAGGCACTGGTAGACAGTTTACATTTCTTATCTCATTTACATTTTAATTCCCCAAGCACTGCTTTCAACAACCTTGAACGATTTTGTAGGAGGTGAAGAGTCCCCCAGCCAGTAACCAACGTTTCAGAACTAAAATCTGACTCTGACTGGCCTACAAGCACATGATTGGCTCCAAACTCTTTCTTATCTGTTGTGCTTTTAGGCCAGCCTAATACCTGCCTTGACTTGAGCCATGCCCTGACCCCAGCTCCAGTCCAGCTTGACCATCCATTTCTGATCCAAGCGTCAAGCCAAACCCTAGCTTCAGCCCCAAGCTGGAATCCACCGACCTTGCCTCCTGGTCCTGGCTCCTAGTGTCTGCACCAGATCTTCCCTGGGCTGGATGGCCTGTTTGGCTAGGAATGGGATTTCCTCCCAAGCTTGATACTTTATTTCCACCTCTCTTTGGGGCCAGCAGCCAAACTGTCAAAAAGGAAAAGGTGAAGTACGTGGGCCAAAGAAGCTAATGTGGGGGGAATAGCTAACTGGGAACACTGAGGAGGAGTGTACATCTCAAATCTTAGCCAGGCCAAGGTGTCCTGAGGTTAGTGGCCCAAGGAGGGAAGTGGGTGAGGCCCTAGATCCTGCGGGAGGGAGACGAGGTAAGCCAGAGGCAGCTGGGCTCTCAGCAGGAGGGCCCTTGAACAGTTCTGACACCCCTGTAGGAATCTGGCGGTGACTCCCCAACACCTGCCCTCCTCCCACAGCTGCATGTGTGCGGGCAGAGAGCTGGAATTGGCAGCTCTTCTCCAGAGCAGTGGGTGGTCCCTTGTCTTTGGCAGTAGCCCTGAGATCACACTTCAGCACGCTGGGCAGGCTTACTGGTGATTCACAGGTTCTGCTCTGTACCACTGGCTCCTTCTCTGGTTACTACTTGTTGCCACCATTCCAGCTTGCAACATTCTCAAGAAAAGAAGGAGCTTGCCTGGCCTTGACCTCAAGCTGAGGTAGTCCCTTTTCTTATCTCCCTAAAAGAAACAGTAACACAGACCTCGGTTTCTTTCCATGTGACTTGGGAGCCCTGTGATACTGGGCAAGTTATCTAAATCTCGCAGAGCCTTGGTTCCCTCATTTCAAACTGGGGAAAGATGAACATCTTTCTCATAGTTGTAAAGATTAATTGAGACAATGCACTTAGCCCAGGACCTGGCATAAAATAGCTTTACAATAAATCATATGTAATATTTTTAGTTGCCCCATGGGCTTGTTTTCTGATTTGGAAAAATGAGCATAAAATCATCTAAATTTCCTAATATTGCTAATTTAAATTTCCAAATGAGATAATTTATATAGAGCAGTTATAAGTGATTCCATAACAGTGTGTTAAAAAATTGGACGTTTACTTGATTCTCTAAATCAGACAATTCTCATCTAAGTGTTTAACCACCTACCTTACAGAAGATTTAATCTCACTTGTGTTTTCTGACTTTCTTTCCATTCTCTCTTCCTCCACATTTAGGGTCTTATAAAAGTCTCTGGGGGTTTTATGTTGGACAGAATAGCTGCAGAGGGGGAGGGCCTCTGGCAGTCAGACCATGTTGGTTATGAAGGTATGCACCTCGCTCAAGCCTGTGCTCCCCCTAGGGGTGCTGCTCTGAGGCTCCAGTGTGAGCTGGGGCAAGGTGATCTTTCTCCAGTTTCCAAAGACTCAATTCTTAGTGTTCCCTATTCTGGGTCTGGGGTGAAAGTGGGGTCCAGGCTGCTTTCCTTCCCAGAAACCCTGTGATAGGTAGAATTTTTACTCCATTGTCTTTGCCCTCTGGTGTTACTTCTCCAGAACTGTGAGATAATAAATCGGTGCTGTTTAAAGCTGTTAAATTTGGGGCAATATGTTACAGCAGCATAAGAAAACTAATAAAATGCTGAAGAATCCCATTCCTTTTCTTAGTCTTGGGGAATCTCCTTCCTCAGAAGTCCATAAGCTTCTGCTTCCTCAATTCTCAGTCCTCCCAGACAATCGGGCACAATTCACCCCAGGTGAATTTTTTGTGAAAACCTCGGAGCTCTGATTTTCACAAACAAAAGCTAGGGCAGAGAGTTTCTGAAAATTTATATATGCTCTTAACTTTTTATTTTATATTGGAGTATAGTAGATTAACAATGCTGTATTAGTTTCAGGTGTAGAGGAAAGTGATTCAGTTATACATATTCATGTATCTATTCTTTTTCAAATTTTTTTCCCATTTTGGAAATTTCTATTTTTGACGCTGTAATTCAAAAAGCTTTAAGTCAAGGGGATACAAAGATTTAGGTACTTTCTTATGATGAGAGGAGGGATAAAATGAACAAAACCCAAATGAATATCTCAGTGAAGTTTCTTGCCACATATATAAGTACTTAGCCTAGCAATTGACACACAGTAAATAATATTCTTTGGGCTAAAAGATTATTTTTGTTGTTGTTTTGTTGTTGTGATTCCAGGAACTTAAAATTGTGTTCTCTTCTGCCCATCCTGACTCAACTCTATGCAGCTTGATCCCAAGTTGTCAAAACACTGTCTTCCACACAGAAGTCACTCCACAACTAGAGGACCCCAGCATGGTATTGCTGATATTCAAGATGTCTTGTGGTGTGGTGGCTCTACCAGGAGGAATTTGATCTCCTCATCCTGGAAAAGCAGAGGCAGAGCAAGATACCCTGCTGACTCCAGAAGAATTTTGTTTCTGCATCCAAGATAGGCAAGATGGCCAGTTATTTACCCTCCTTGGGCTGTAGACCAGTATTCTATGGGGTGGCAGGGCCACCTGTTCTAAGAGAGCCTTCTCTTGGGACAGGTGTGCACCCTATCAATGAAAAGCTTATTCTCAGCACCCCAAATCCATCAGGAACCACTAAAAAGGCCTTCATTACATACCCACCCATTCTATCTCAACATGATTTGAAGGTAGAGATGGTAGGAAAACCACTTGAGAAATTGACACAGGTCTTCCTCCAATGTTGGGCCTTTACCTGCTTCGACTCCCATCTCTTTGGTTGCCAAATATATATTTAGGTACCTACCATATGCCAGGCACAGTTTTGACTCTGAGGATACAGTGATAATCAAGACAGACAGTGACAATACAATGGATCTCATAATTTGTGAGGAGGCTATCAAAAAATAACCACACATTTTAAAATGACTTAATGTGGGGCTTCCCTGGTGGCAGAGTGGTTGAGAGTCCGCCTACCGATGCAGGGGACAGGGGTTCGTGGCCCGGTCCGGGAAGATCCCACGTGCCGCGGAGTGGCTGGGCCCGTGAGCCATGGCCGCTGGGCCTGCGCGTCCGGAGCCTGTGGTCCGCAGCGGGAGGGGCCACAGCAGTGAGAGGCCCGCGTACCGAAAAAAAAAAGAAAAAAAAAAGACTTAATGTGCAATGACCCTCATAATCTCTCTTGACACCCTGGCTCCAGCCACAGCCTCAGTTTCTATGGCTATTTGAAAAAGTTTTGTTTCAGGTCCTTCATGTCTGAGTCCTGCATCATATCTAAAAGGTTGATCAGCTTAGAGGACCCCCAACAGCTCTGGGGAATGTCTCCATGACAACACATTAGCAGATGCTCCCCACACATCCTGCCCTCACAGAACTGGGGGCCCTACCCTACATTCTTTTGTACTACCTGTAATAATCATTCTTGATATTCTGTAACTGATGATTCAACATCTTGAAATCATGAGAAAATTAATGACCAAAGTTGTTTACATCTCCCCTGTGATCTTTCATGGATGCTTGAAAATCATATTACAAACACTTCAACCACAAGACCCCAAACTGTGTTTTGCTTCCTACCGAATAGGGGATGGCCCCACCTAAAAACTTGCTACCACTATAGAAATAAAGGCTCTTTTACCCATGTTTTCTTCTTGTTCCTTCTGCCTCCTGACCAACGCTGGTGCTTCCCCATGTGGCCCTGCATGGCACAGTGTGCCCCCTCCTGTTGAGGACTGTAAGTAATAAATTCTTCTTTCAATGGCATTGATCTCTGAGTGTGTCATCACTCAGTCAGTGTAATATAAATTTATTAGTTTGATATTGATAAATTAAATTCCAGGCACATTTTAAAATACCACCTGGCACAGCCCACACCCAAAGACTTGCCAGGCCCTGGAGGAGCTAGAGTTGTGGCAAGGGTGAATCTGATTCAGAGATGACACCTGACTCTTCTCCACAGACCCTATAACACCTCTTCAGCCCCAAACCTGCAGACCTTCTTCTAAGTATGTAAAAGTTTCTCCAAAACTCCCCAAACACTCATCTCCTGTCGTCCCCAGTCATGATATTCCACTCCACCTAGTCTCTATTCTCCACCCTATATCTTGGAATGTATAGAGGAGGAGGGCTGGGTTCCTGACAGGACAAAGGCCAGCTCTGAGAACCAGCATGGTAGGACAGGGCCAGCTGAGTAGTCCTGGGAACTATTCTCCCCTTGGAATCAGTCCCGAGAGCAAGGTAGCCCTGGCCTCAGGTTCCAGGGCTGAACCAAAGGAAGGAAAACGGAGCAGGGGTATTTCCTCTGGCTTACTAAGCTAGATCAAACCCTTCAGAGCTCATGAGGTTGAGGACACAAACTCTGCTGTGAGATGCAATGGTCAGTGTGTATATGTGAATGTGTCTATGAAAACATGTGCACACTTACAGCAGTGTGATGCATAAGCCTGCTTTGCCTTGGCTCAGTGCTTCTTTTTTTTTTTCTTTTTTTTTTTGCGGTACGCAGACCTCTCACTGTTGCGGCCTCTCCCGTTGTGGATCACAGGCTCCTGACGCGTAGGCTCAGCGTCCATGGGTCACGGGCCCAGCCGCTCCGTGGCACTTGGGATCCTCCCGGACCGGGGCACGAACCCGTGTCCCCTGCATTGGCAGGCAGACTCTCAACCACTGCGCCACCAGGGAAGCCCGGCTCAGTGCCTCTTGATTCATCAGGTTCTCCCGCCTCTTTGAATCCAACCCACCAACTCTACACAGCCTGTGTCCCTTGCCCCTGTAACCGAGAATTCAGACAGAATTCATCCTGGACCACGTTGGCTTTGCTTTTTCCCATCAGCCCCATAAATGTTTAGTGAGGAAGCAAATATTTATTGAAGTGCTACTTGCAGGGTACACTTGTGAACCTCCCATAGGGAGGGGCATTTAAAGGATATCTTGGAACAAGAGGGTTATGGGAGTACTTTTGTGCGTTCACAAGTGTGCACAAACCTGTGGAAGGCATCTGTGTGTACTGATGTGTGATTCTCAGTATATGTGTGTTTATGAGGTGTGTGACTGAATGTGCATATATGATGTGGGTATAAGACGTATCTATGTGAGAAAGCATGTGTGCTCTGAGAAGGGGAACTCCAGAGCATTTTATATGGATTTCAGTCTCACGGCCAGTGTGGATATATGCAAATAGGTGTGTGTGCGTGCGTGTGTGTGTATGTGTGCCAGGTGAGCAGGGGATAAATGTGTGCTATACTCCTGCATCTCTAGGTGGTGCATCTACATACCTAATTCACTCCCATCTCTGTAACCTAGCAGACAGGATGGCAGAGTTTCTGCAGGCAGGCTTTCCTACAACTCTGGATTCACTTGGTGGTGGGGGTCTGGGGAATAGCCATGGGGTCACTCTGGGCTTGGGGGTCCCTCCTGGCCAGCTCTGCCCTCTCCATCCTTGGACGTTCCCTCCCCAGGTTTGCCCTCATCGTCGGCCTCGGCCAGTTCCTCAGGCATTGGCCACTCCCGAGTCTGCCACTCCAGCCGCTCGATGCGATAGGCCATCTTGAGTGCACTGGACTCCAGCTCAGCCAGGAGTCGCGCGAACTTGGTCTGCAGATCATCGAGTTGCTGGTTGAGGCCTCGCAGCCGGGCCTCCGTGGCCTCCTGTAGGGCGATCTCAGCTGCCTCGGCATTTACGTCCAACTTGTTCATTTTGAGCAGGATCTCACGGCCCTTTTCCTCCATGATGGCCTGGGCCTGTGGATACTCGCTCAGCACTTCCTGCAGGTCCTCCTTGCTCAGGCAGAACAGATCCGAATAACCTAGACTCTTGATGTTGGCTGTACGGCGGTTCCCAGACATGTTCCCTGTGGCCACGGGCAGACATGTGGGCGGTTAGTCAGGGTGGGCATGAGGGGGCATTTCACTCCGGAACCAGGACCCCCACTTCCACATTTGTGCTTCGGAGCCTCTCTTCCTGCCTCATTAATTCTTTCATCCAGTAGAGTACTGGGTAGGGACTGGGCCCTGTGCTGGGTGGGTATCAGTGACCTGCCTCCAAGAGTTCACAGTCTAGAGGACTTAGACATTTAAGGGGATAGTTATGTAACAGTATAGCCAATGCAGCGTAGATGTGCATCTGGTACTGTGGGAAGACAGGCAAAGAGCCCCTGACAAGCTGTAAGGCAGAGAATTTAGGGAAGCCTGGAGGAACTGATGCCTGGACTGAGTAGGAGGTAACTAGGGGAGGGGGTGGGGAGGGCAGCTAGGCAGACGGATGGACTTAGGAAAGAGTCAGGTGGTTACAAAATACAGTAAGCAGTCCAGGGAGGCTGAAGTTCAGGGTATGAGAAGAGATGGAGAGAGCCAGGTCATGCTGGTCTCGTAGCCCTGGCAAGGAGTCCAGACCTTGTGTTGAGGACAGTGAGAAACTATTGAAATATTTTAAGCAGGAGAACTGTATGGTGTCATTTGCATTTTAGAAAGATATTGGTGGGTGGTGGGTGGGAAGATAGGTTTGTCTGAATGCTGCAACGTCTCAGAGGTAGAAGGACCTTAGAAGGGGCAAGGGAACTACCGTTTGTTGAACTCTTGCTATGTGCCAGGCACTGCACTGGGTGCCTCACTCATAGCTCATTTAATCCTCCCAAATAACTCTTTGGGTTTTTAATATCATCCCTCTTGGGTAGGTGAGGAAACTGAGGCTTAAAAGAGGGAAGTGACTTGTCCAAAGTCAGGTAAACAGTGGCCAACTACATACAAGATGTGGGTCTTGAGGGGGTCCTTGGAGGAAGATGTGAGGCATTTAGGACAACTGGAGAGTGAGATCCCCAGACTGAGAGCACATCCAGTGTTCTCACCCCCTTTTCAGTCTTTCCCATCTCCTGTGGCCTCAGTGTCTTTACCTGTGATTAGGTATAACAACTCTTACTGCACAGGCTGATAAGAGGAACAAATGAGCCAGTGTGCAGTACCTGGCCTGGACTGGAGTTGATGCAGTAAATAGGAATTCCTTCCTTCTACCTTCCTTTCCACTTGGCTATGAGAAATTTGTTTCTTGTACTGTTCCCAGGAGTGTATACTTGTTACCTGTGTGACCTTGGACAAGTTCCCCAAACTCTCTGTGCTCTAATTTCCTTACCTTTAAAATGGGGATAATAGTACCTACTTTATAGAGCTGCTGTGAGAATTTGATGAGTTGGTACATGTGGAGAACTTTGAACAAGGCATGTAGTAAGCATGAAAGGAATATTAGCCATTATTATTATTATTGATTGTTATTATCTCTGCACTTTCCACTGATGTGTTGGTGCCTTGGGTGGCTATCCGCAGAGCAGGTCAACTCTCTCTTCCAAGGACCCACCCTGCTCACTGACCTTGGCTCAGCCTCTTCTCAGGGAACAGACCCTCCTTGTCCTGCTCTTCTCTTGAGCCCTCTAGTGGCTCAGGCAAGGGCCAGGTGTCCTTAATCTGTAGGCTCTGAAATACCACCTGGTCTCAGCATGGGGTTCTGCTGTCCCCACTGCCCTCCCCTAGCCCTGTCTCCAGAACGAATGATGGCGTGCCCACCTTTGATGTTGATGATGCTGATCTCCCCAAAGTAGAGCCCTGCACCAAGCACAGCATACTGAGTGACACCATCATCGGCTACCACAGCCAGCTGACCCTCTCGGATGATGTACATCTCTCGGCCAATGTCCCCCTTGTGGCAGACATAGTCGCCTGGTGAGTAGGTCTGGGGCTGCAGCTTCAGCACTAGCTCCTCCAGCAGGCTGGCCTCACAGTTCTGGAAGATCTGCACCTGGCTCAGAGTAGGCAGGTGTACAGACACGGCCACTTCTGCCCGCAACTGCTCAGGCAAGTGCTGTAAGATGGCTACCTCATTGGTCATCTTCTTGTTGATCTGCAGGTGCTGGTACCTGGGGGCAAGGTACATCATCAGTCCTCACCAGCCCGCTACATGCCTCCCTCTGTGTCTTCCATCAGGGCTCTCAGCTCAGCCTCAGCCAAGAACCCAACCACACTGAGTTCTCACAGGGGTCATGGGAATACTTGACAGTTGGTTGATAAACATCTTTAATGCACTACCTGCTGGTCAGAGATATGTTCTGACAGCTTCTGCCTCACCCAGGGCCTGGAAGCCTCCACCAGTGAACAGTGACTAGGATACCCTTTAGCTCTTGTCAGGCTCTACTCACCCACCATTCAGTGATGTCTTGTACCATATCACCGATATCTACTTCAGTCACCAAGCCCCATCTTCTTTAGCAATCCTCTGCTCTAGGTCCCCAACTTGGTGACACTTCCCTTTGTTTAGCCTACAGTATGGACTCCACGACATAGTCAACCATCTTGTTGTTGGCCATCCCCTGAGGAGTATTGCTTTTCCCTCTTACCTCTTCCAGGACCTTCTGAGTCCTACCAGGTGGTGGCAGTTCCCATTCCCTGGGTTCTGGGTTATCCTTCCTTATGTATGAATTCCTCTCCCTGTCAATCTTTTACCCAACCCCTCACCCTAAGTCCATATCCAATTAGTGGAGGAAATCCTTTTCCAAGTCCCACCCAGTGAACCCTCCAATGAGCCACATCCTGAATGCCCTGCCTGACCCACCAGGCAATAAGAACCCAGCCACCTTCCTCAGATTCTAACCAGTACACCTCTCCCTGTCCTGGTCTGGAAACCCAGCATCCTCACCAGTCAATGACTCGCCGCTCCAGCCTGCGGTTGACGTGATGCAGCTTCATGTATTTCTTCACCAGGGCGTGGTCTGGGTAGAAGGCTGCATTTGCAGTGTTCATGTTGTAGATGACAGAGCTCATGCTACCCACGATGGTGGCGAAACCCATGACGGCCAGTAGGAAGTCTCCCACCATGAAGAGGTACTCCTCCTCCCGGTCTGGCAGCGGCGTATCGCCCACGGTGGTCAGGATCAGCGTGGAGAAGTAAAAGCTATAGAGGTACTGGCGCCGCAGCTGCTCAAAGCCAGGCTGCACGGAGTCGGGGTACACCCAGGCGTCACGCCCGAAGCCCAGGTACCGGGACAGGGCAAAGTATAGGCAGCTGTTCCAATGGATGACAACAAAAACGTAAAGCATCAGCTTGGCGATGCGGAAGGCATTCGGGTAAACTGTGAGGGTCTCCATGCGGTCAAAGGCCTCAAATAGGCGGGGCGCCCGCAGAAAGCGGTTCAGCCTCAGCATGGGTGTGTGCGGACCCAGACTCACGTAGGCCACTTCCGTGGGTAACAGGGAAACCAGGTCCAAGAAGAAGCTCCAGGTGCGAACGTAGCGACTCGAGATCCTACCCTTGTCCACCACCAGTATGCCCTGTTCCAAGAATCCTGGTGGGGGAAGTGGGGGCCGCCGTGGGTGGTGTCAGATATAGGGTGGAGTCAGGGCATCTGCCTGCTCCAGAAACGAGGTTGAAGGTGGGCAGGCCAGGGCAGGCCAGGGAGACAGTTACCGGGGACAGGGTGGGGGACGGCTTAACCCTGTTCCAGGGTTTCTGGGGTGAGCACAGGGATACCGTAAACATAGAGGCATGTGAAAGTGCTGTCAGGGAGGGGGTCACTTTCTTGTTACTAAGAGGCTCTCTTTAGGAAGGGAACATGGGAAAAAAGTCAGTCCTGAGACTCACTGACCAGTGTGGAAGCGCACCACGATGTCCAGTAGGTAGAGCAGGTCACTCGTGAAGTCCAGTACTAACCAGGCCACCAGATAATAGCGCTGCAAGTCGGGGAAGCAGGCTCTGCGTGGCAGGGACAGAAAGGACTGGCTTCAGGGCGCCCTCTGTATGTTAGGTGTTCTCCCGCAGCCGCTGAGCATTAAGCGCTGGGCTCTCGTATAGACACCGCCCCTACACCAGCCCCGTGCAAGGGACCCGCCCCTCTCCTGGGCCGCACTCTTTTTTTTTTTTTTTTTTTTTGCGGTACGTGGGCTTCTCACTGTTGTGGCCTCTCCCATTGCGAAGCACAGGCTCCGGACGCGCAGGCTCAGTGGCCATGGCTCAAGGGCCCACCCGCTCCGCGGCACGTGGGATCCTCCCGGACGGGGGCACAAACCCGCGTCCCCTGCATCGGCAGGCGGACTCCCAACCACTGCGCCACCAGGGAATCCCTGGGCCTCACTCTTTAGCCCTGGTCTCTGCTTAGGGCCCTTCCCATAGCGCCGAACCTGCACACGACGATGATGAGGTTATACATTACTGGGAAGACCATAGTGTTTAGCCACCAGTAGTAGTAATCCCCAGATGGGTCCAGGACAGGCAGCAACTTCCTGTGGGCAAGAGAGGAAGTTGCGCTTCATTTATTCACCGTTCAGTGCTGCGCTTGTGACTGGGAGCAGCAAAGAAGGGTCAGGCTCCATCTGGTGAGTCAGACAGATCTTACACAGGGGACCGGGGTCTCTCACCTGGCCTTGGCTGGGGCAGAACTGCTGGACTCTGTCGTCTTCTCGTTGCTGTCCTGGCGCATGGTTCTGTGGCCTGGTCCCTGGGTGTAAGATATCCAGGGCCTCTGCCTGCAGGTGGCTTCAGGAGGTGGGGGTAGTGCCAAGCTGCCCTTGGTCTCCAGCTGCGATTCCTCTGTCTTTGGCTTCTGAAGCTCTTAGCAACACAACCAGGGCGAGCTGCTACTGAAGGGGTGGAGGCAGTGTGGCTCCAGCGCTCCGCCCCCTCTCCTAGGGCCTGGGCTTACACCTGCCCAACTAAACATCTCTAATGGGGTCCCTGGAGATGGTGGAGGTGCATGGCTCAGACGTTAAGGCTACGCCTCGTCTCCCTCCGCCTTCCTCAAAGTTGAACTACACAGGGGCCCTCTAGTCAGGAGACCTGTGTGCCAGTGTAGGCTCAGAAATTCATTCTGTTTTAACCCTGTGCAAGTTCCCTGCTCGCACCTCATTTTTTATTCACTGAACAACTATTCACTGAATGGCTCATTTGTGTCAGGTGCTGAACTAGTCTCCAGGGACAAAGAATGCCTGTCACATCAGATATGAGCTCTGTTTCCACTGCCTGCACCCTATTTACTTCCTTCCTGCTGGATGAGTGTGATGGGGGCCATCCTGTGGCATTTTTGCCCTCATTCCCTTCTTGTTACCTCTCATGCCTGATCTCACCCGTTATGTCATGTGTTTTCTAGATCCTCAACCTCTTTCAGTTTTCCCTTTCTGTGAACGTGCTTAAACCTCCCATACCAGAACAAACAAAAAAATCCTAAAAATTCTCCCTCAACTTGATGTCCCTTTCACTACTATCATCTTTCTCAGTCAACAAGTCATAATCAGAACACCTGCTATGTGCCAGGCCAATATTGTGCTAAGTATCGGGGATAAAAGATGAATGAAACACATTCCTTGCCCTCCAGAAACTCACAGTCTGGTAGGGGGGAAGGGTCAGGTAGATAGGCAATTACACATCAGCCTGATGGGTACTCTGTTAGGTGGGTACACAGAGGGTTATTACAGTACATAGAAAGGGTCCTAATTGAGACTGGGTTCTGTAGGATGAATAGGAGTTAGTCAAGTGTAAGACGGAAGAGTGAAGAGCACTTAGGCAAAGTGTATAGAGTATGCAAAGGCTTAGAGATTTCAAAAAGCGTGGGTGACTGTGCGAACATCACTTGGTTTTTGTAGTGAACCTGAGAGGCTAGTGGCAAAAGATGAGGCTGAATGGTGGACAGAGGACAGCTCAGGGAGAGCTTTGTCAGTCGTGTTATACAGCTAGGATTTTATCTAAAGGCAATGAAGAACTCATGAAATGTTTTGCACAGTTAAGTGATATGGCTAGATTTGTGTTTTCAGAGAGTTTCTTGGAAGGAACATCTATAGTTTCCAACATTTTATTTTATTTTTTTGAAATCCTCTTTTCCCATGGCTTCTATTGATACCATAATGTCTTGGTTTTCTGCTTATTTCTTCTTAGTCTCTTTCATAAGCCCCTGTGTCTACCCCTCCTGTTTTGGGGTTTTTTTGGACTCTGTCCTAGGCCTTCCTCTCTTTCCATCCTCCCAACTCTCTCTGGTCAATCTTGGTCACCCACAGGATCTCCTTTTTCATCTAATGTCTCCCAAGGACTCTCTTTGAGCTCCAGACCTACCTATACCACTAATTGCTGTCTGGATGTCCCCACTCAGACATTCCACAGTCACCTTCAGCCCATTGGCTCCATAATTGAGCTCATTATCTTCCCCCATCTGCTCTTTCTCTTATAATCCCTATCTCTGGCTTATCAGCCAAAATACCTAGCACCAGGATTTATTATTATTACTATTGTATAACATTGTGGCAATTTTAAAAAATAGTCACAAATTCTTTGATGCTCCTCCCTTGTGGCTGTTCAGTCAATAGAGTATAGCAGGAATGATGTTGTGTGACTTCTGAGACCAGATCATAAAAGTCCATGCAGCTTCCTTCTGGTTTTCTTTGAACACTCACTATCTGGAAGCTCCCTCTCAGGATGCTCCCTCTTGGAACCTAGCTGCCACGTTGTGAGAAGCCCAAGCCACAGGAGCAGTCAGGTGTCTGTATTTTGTTTGACAGTCCCAGCTCAAGCATCAGACATGTGAGTGAAGAAGCCTCCAGATGATTCCAGCCACCAGCCTCAAGTCACCCGCCACACGTTTGAACTTTCTAGATGAGGTCCCAGACATCAGGGAACAGAGACAAGCCATTCCTGCCATGTCTTGTTCAAATTCCCAGAATGTGTGAGCATAAAAAAATGGCCATTTTTTTACACTATTAAGTTTGGGATGATTTGTTACACAGCGTAGTAACCAGAACATACATAGAGAAAAGTACATATTTCCTAAGTACACAGCTTGATGAATTTCACAAGGTGGTGAACACAGTCATGAACCAGCACTCACATCAAGAGCCCCACTCTGTCCTCTTCCAGTCAACACTTTTCTAAGGGTGATCACTATCCTGGCTCTCAATCCTGTAGTTTAGTTTTGCCTGTGTTTGACTTCTATAAACTAAGCATCAGTTTTTAATCCTTCCTCTTATTTTCCTTTCATATTCATCCAGTCATCAAGCCCTGGTGACCTAATAAGCACATATCCATTTCTCTACATCCTTACTATTCTAATTTGGGCCTTATCAATCTGATCATAAAATTTTTATAGTTCTCTATTATCCCAAGGATAAAAATCTAAACTCCTTAACACGGACTGCAAAGCTCTCTGGTACCTGACCTCTGTTTGTGTCTTCAGCCTCATCTCACAGTGTTTCCTCTGCATGTTCCCTAGGCTCCAGACAAGCTGTACTGATTATAGTTTCCAGAGTACCTCCCACATGTTGTCCATTCTTTCTCACCTTGTTATGTGCTGATCCTTTGGGCTGGAACTTCTATTTCTTTTTCTTTTTAAATACTTTTCCTTTTGAACTAATTTTAGGCTTACAGAAAAGTTGCAAAAATAGTATAAAAGTCCTTGTAAACTCCTCACCCATGTTCCCTTGTTATCATCTTATATAACTAGAGCACAGTGATTAAAACCGGGGAATTAACATCGACACAATACTTGCAACTGAACTGCAGACCTTATCTGAAACTTCCATTTCTCAATCTTACTCTTGCTTGATTCTCAAGACTGCTCAGACATCATCTCCTCCTGGACGGCTTCCCTAGGCTCCTTCGCTCTTCTTTCCCCTCATCTTCTAAACACACATAACACGCTAAGTGCTGCTCCTCGATGGCAATTACACTACGTTGCAATTGTCTACCAATAAGGGCTGAGGTCCTGGAGGGCTGAGACTGGTTTTAATTGATCTGGAATCCTGCCTGACAAAGAGGACCTTACTCCATGTTCCTTGGGTTGACTGAAAACGATAGTGCCCAAGGGATCACGAGACAGCAGGTGTTGGCGAGCCAACGAGGGGCGGTCATCGCCCAGGTACTATCCAAGCCATTCGAGCAGACGGTGCCAAAAGGAACTAGTCCTCTCGCTGTCAGCCCTCTCCAGGGCTCTGCTTTTCCACAGGCCCCGCCCACCTACCGACTCCTCCCCTCAGGCTTACCCTCTTGTTATCTCCTCCCCTTCCACGCCCCCTCTTCCACTGTCAGCACCGCCAAGATCCGTGACCCCGCCCCTATCACGTTAGTCTCTTTCAGCCGGATCTCTGTCCTAAGCCCCGCCCTCCAGTCTTTCCCTGCCTCTTTAAGTCGCGTCGCTCTTTCGGTCCCTCCTTCTGCCCTACGGTTCGACCTTTCTTCCTCAGGCTCCGCCCCCGCCCCGCGGGCCTCCGCCTCCCCAGAGGCCTTCCCCTATGACACGCCAGAGTCCTTCAGAAGGGCGGGGTTTGCAGTGCGAGGGGGCGGAACCTGGGGGAAGAGGCGGTACTCCTTGCTTGGAATGCCGTCGGCGACCCCGCCCCTGCGCTCTGCCGTTGCCAGGAAACAAGCATCGACGCTCTGGCTTTGGCCGGGCCCAGCCAATGAGCTGGCACGCCGCTGCCCAGCGGTGCGTCGCTGGGCGGTTACGTGTGGTGCGCGGGGGCGCGGGTTGCGTGTGGCGCGGGGCGGGGCGCGGCTGGTGCGCCTGAGGAGCGATGGCGGCCTCAACTCACCTAGCACCGCGGTGGCGATCGGGCCTGCTCAGGGTCGGAGTTCTGTGACTGAACAGTAAGTGAGGGCCGGAGGGCGTGTGAGAGGGGAAGAGGGGCTGGGGAATGACGGCACTGGGTTTGGTGACTGTCCTGGTTGTGAGGGGACAGGGTGAGGGGCTGGCATGTGTTGAGGGGCCAGGTGTGAGTGTCTAAGGTAGGGGAGCAGGGCGAGAGCCTCGGGGTGAGTGGGCAAGTAAAGAGCTGGGTTGTATGAGGGGCCGGGATGCCTTCTGAGGGGCCAAGTGGAAGGGACTTGTGAACACGATTTACTGAGGAGCTGGGGCTCCTGTGGGCAGGCGTGAGGGACAACCCTGGGACCAGAGTGAGGGGCTGAGGCCTGCGCGGGGAGGGGAATGGACAGGGCGAAGGCGGGAGCATGCGGGCTGGTGGTGAATCGGGAGGGAGTTGAGAGCAGGGCATGGGGGAAGGAATGAGGATTGTGAGACTTGGATAAAGGTGAGAGGTCGGTCTGAGTGGAGTGTTCTGCCCAGTGAGAGCAGTAGTTTTAGACTGAGTAGGACAGCTTGGGTGGAAGTGTTGTGCTCTTGGCTCTTCTGCTGCATGGGCTCTACATATTTTGGAGGATCAAAAAATGAAAGCGTCGTGGGCAGTAGTAACAATGATAATGGAAATCATTTTTTAGGCTTACTCTTCAACAGAGTCATCATTGGAACCCCTCGTTCCCTCAAGTTCCTCCTTGGGACTGCAGACTTGAAGATGGTCCCTCTCATGGAGATTTTTTGGCTATGACCGCCTATGTTTGTTGTCTTTCCACCTGCTTCTGGGCAACCTTACTCCACTGCTGCTCCTTACCTGTGCTGAGCTGTGGGGCTTTGACCGTTGCCATCTGTATTGGACTAACCACTTACAGCTGCTAATTCTACTTTCATGGAAATCATATGGTTTGTTACATACAACGCTGTATTTCGACTCCCAAACAGGATGGCTTTGCTTTCATTTTCTTACAGTTAAATTAAAAATAAAAAAAGCGAATTTATGTACAATAAACTACTCATATTTAAAATGTACATGTTTGATGAGTTCTGACATACGTTTACATCTGTGAAACCATCACCACTTTGAAGATACTGAACATTTCTCCCACCCCCAAAAGTTTTCTCCTGTCCCTTTGCAGTTCATTCCTCGCTCCACGACATGTTATTGGGTTCACTTTATTAGCATTTTACAGGTCCCCTTTTCCCTGCCAACCCATATGCACATGGAAATTTTGAATGTTCTAGAAAGCTGGGTTGGCACTCAGATAATGGCTCCTTTCACACCACTAAAATTTCCTCTCTCTTGACAGTCTGCCACAGAGCAGATACCTCCCACAACCTCAGGAAGAGGTAGACCTTCCCTATCCAGACCATTCTTTGGGAATTAGGGGCAGCCCAAGTCCCCATTCTGTTCTAGAGTCTGAGCCTCAGAACCAACTGTTCTGTCCTGTGGTATGTTTTCATTGCTTCTCTCTGGAGGCTGAACAGGTTTTCATGCTGGTGGAACCCTTGGCAATCTGCCCAGATGGTCAGAACCCTATAGAACTTATGTATAATGAAAGAGTTTAGAACAATGATTCCTGAACACTGGGTCAAGGACAATGCCAGTCCATGATAAAGTTTTTATCTATTCAAGGTGGAAGGAGAGAAAGGCAACATATGGAACATGAGTTTTCCATAAAGATAAATTTATTCTTAAATTATCTTTCCTATTTTGGTATTAAAGTGCTCTCTCACTGGTAAAGTAATGGTGGCAGCGGATGATGGGTTTTAAAAAACTGATCTATTTGCCAAAATAAAAAGTAACAATCCTATTTAAAATTTAAAAAAATCTATTTCTACTGGTTCATGAAATCCAGGAATTTAGGGTGATGATAGTGTGGCTGCTGTATTATGTTGAGGAAGCCTGCATTTATACAGTAGAATTACTGTCTGACATCTAAATTGCATTCATGCATTACATAGCGATGTCAGATTTTACTGGAATTACATAGATTCCTTGTGAAGTATGCAAGGGCAGGAATTCTTATTTTACAGATGGAGAATCAAATCGAAGAGCCAGAGACCACATAGTGATAAAGTGGCAAAGCTGGACCCAAAATTTGGTCTCAAGAGAGTGACAGTGACTTGGGAAAAAAAAGTTTGTAACAGAGAGTGAAGGTGATGTGGAGTAAAAAGCATGTGATGTGCAGGAAGGGTTGTGATGACATGTAGGACATTATCCTGGCAAAAAAGTCTTTTCTATGATTTGTAATTGTTCTGTTTCCAAAAGAGGTTAAAGAGACTTTGAGGGTGACATGGGTTTGAAGTTTTTGTTTAATAATGTGGCAAAAACATAGGAACAGGTGTACATAATACCTGGATCACATTGTGATAGTGACAGGTGAGACAAGTCACATGTTTGAGGGTTCTTAGGGACTGTCCAAATTCTTGGCTGTTCTGGAGAAAGCACTGGGTTTTGTAAGCTTCCTGTTTGCTATACTGAACTCTTTGTTGAACAGTAGTGCGTTAAGTATAATGGATTTTGCTTTATGATATATATAGCTGAGTGGTAGATATGAGGAGATGAAGCATAGATGAGGATGATGATGTAGAGGTAGAAACATGCTTGGGGTGCTGTGTGTAACCATCTATTCCACATCTGCTATGTGCCAGGCCCTCTTATAAGTGCTGGGAGAAAAAATTCATTCATTCATATAGTAATTCATTTATTCATTCAGCAAATACTTCAGCATATAGTCTGCCCTTGTGATGCTCACATTTTATGATATAACAAGATAGATAAGATGTGGTCCTGTGAAGTCTCAAGGAATTTTCAATCTGGTTGGGAGAGATGGACACATAAAAAGATAATTTCAGTTGAGAGAGAGAATGTGAAATATGAAAGTATATCATAATGAGGTGATTACTTGTCTGTATCTAGTCTCAGTCTCTCTGTATGTTCCAGTCATATTTACTCAGTGATCTATGGTATATCTCCACAGGTATCGCAGTTAACGTGTCCAAAACAGAACTCATTGTCTTTGCTTTGAAAGTCTGCTTTTGTACCATGTGTCATATTGCAATCCAGGCAAGGACTTCAGTGTCATCTAACATCTCTCTGCTCCTTCACCCCCTGTATGTAGTCAGTCACGAAAATCTTAATACATTTCCCTTTATATTATCTGTTTTATTCATCCCCACAGCTACATCTTCACACTTAAGGCTTTAGTTTACTACCTCCTCATCTCTCATCTGGATTTTTTTCCCCAGACAGTCTCCTGCCTTCAGACTTGCTCTTTTCTAATCCGTCCCTGGAATGGTCTTTCTAAAAATGCTAATTTGATCATGGCGCTCCTCTGCTAAAAACTTCTGGCTCTTTGTGTTCTGTAGGATAACATCCAAATTCCTTAATATGGCATCATTTGGCCTCAACTCACCTCTCCAGCCTCATCTTGGGCCACTCTCTCTCTACTCTGTGTTCTAGCTTGAATAAATTGTTCACAGTTCCCTGACAAACATGTTACTTTTTTGAGCCTTGAAATCTTTGTAATAGCTGCTTCCTCTACTAGGAATGCCTTTTCTTCTCTGCCCAGTGAACTTTCCTCATCCATTAGGATCTAGTTCACTTTCACCTCCTCTTTGACTTTGTCACCCTTCTGCAAAAGGGGTGGAGAAAGCCGTGTGTGACATGGGGATTTACTGTTGTAAAGGGGAGTCACTGTGCAATAGAGTTCACGCTGTGAGTTATGAGGGCTCTGCTGGAGTGAGGTGGGGAGATCCCTGCAAGAAGCAGAGGTGGTACTGGGGAGAGGGGAGGGAGTGAGTTAGGACCATACACTGACATCCCATTTGTCTCATACATATAGGCTGAGGGATAGACAGGCAGAGAGGATATGTGTGAGCTGAGCTCTAGATCGTAGGCTCCTATGAGGTGGGGTTTGTTTATTTTTTTTCCCTTTTGTATTACTATGAAGTTTTAATCAGATCTTTCTACTTTCAGAATCTAGGGTAAGAACCCCATCGCTGCCTCTTAGGTCAGTAAGAGGAAGAGCCATTGTAGGGGGAGAGAAGCCTCAGAACTTCACTGACCTGTTCTTAGAAGGTTGTTTTGGTCTCCCTCTCTCTGCTGTAGATGTTGCAGGTGTATCCCTGCCCCCACCTTCCTCCCTCTTTGCCTCTCCCAGGGCAAAGGTTCATAAATGAGACTGAGCCATTTCCTGCCTCGTGTCTGCTATTCCGAGGTTGGTGGACACCCTTGCTAAGTGTTCCTGTAAGGCTGTATTTCGGGCCCTACGGTGAGTGCTTGACCTTGGCCATTTTGGGGGGTCTGAAAGATCATCTCCTTTTTTCCCTGTGGCTGAGCCTGTAGGTAAATTTGGGAAGAGGGATCTACTTTTCTCTAGACTTTGCTGTGGGAGGAAAGGGCACAGTAATAGGGTGGTGATCCCATTCTCTTCTGTCTTGTTCTGAACTTTTCAGGGTTAACAGGGAGTGAGGGAGCCTTAGGTAGGTGACAGGAACACCAAGCTGTGGCTTTCTTTTAGATTTCTGAAGTGTGTGAAGAGGGTCCAGGTTAAATGTTAGCTTTTGGGTTCTGAGACAGTGATTTCAGTGTGGCTTTTCTCTTTGAGGTCTTTGAAAAGAAATGGGGGTGGGATGGGGAGGGAAAGTCCTGGAGGCCAGTTCCCCTTGGGTCTGTGAGCAGTGCTATATGTTAGTCAAGGAGTGGAGCAGAAGTGGGCGCCCCAGGTACATCCCAAGGTAGAAGCTGTTTGTTAGTCTTTGGAATTGAGTTCTAGAAGCTGGAAGCAGTTTAGTTGTGGGCATGTTAAGGCCTTACTTTGATGAGACTGGATGCTTGGCCCTTCTTCAGCTCCCCTGGGGTATGAGTGTGAGGTTAGATCTCCCTTTGCTCCACCTTATGTTGCTGTCTGACATATTTTTAAAGGCAAATTTGATCTTGTCATTTCCTTGTTTAAAAACCTCCTTTATTCCAGGGTGTTGATAGATAAAACCCAAACTCCTTAGCATGATATTCAGTGATATTTATAACCTTCACCCATGTTTACCCTTCAACTTAATATTGTAGCTCTCTTCTCTAAATAGTCTGAGATTAAACCACACCAAACTTGCAACTGTTCTTCAAATTTGCTATGTTCTTTCACAGTGCCATATTTTTGAACATACTGTTTTTAATATGAAGAAGGCCTTTCCGTCTGCTTTCTTTGTGGCCAGTATCTCGTTGTTAAAGATTTAAATCAGATATCACCTCTTTTCTGGAATCTTCTCATAGTTTCCCAGGAAGATTTAGTTGCTTTCCTTAGCACCCCCATGACATTTTTGTAAGTACCTCTGTTTATAATATCTATTGGAGTTTTTGTTTATGCTCCCCCAATGGTTTTTATCCATTTTTGTATTTCCAGTGCTTACCTATTATTAGCACAGTGTCCCAGTACTTATCAGTATGATGTACACCGACTTAATGAGTGAGCCCTGCCTGCTGTTTAGGACTGCTCCCACCCTTTATAAGACTGTCTTTTGAAAAAAAAAAGACTGTCTTTTGTTCTCCAGAAGGTTTTCTTAAGCATAGTTGCTATCTTCCTTTAGTGTGAGCAGATAATGGCGAGAGGGAGTGTATCTGAGTAGAAGGGGTGGTGGTTAATATAACTGGAGGCCGAGTGTGGGCCTGTTGCCAGGTCTCTGGGTTCCTTTAGCCTTATTGAGTATAAAGAGGAAGGACAACTGAACCACACCTTTCCTCTGAAGTTTTTTTTTTTTTTTTCCTCTGAAGTTTTTATACTTGTGAGATATTGTTGAGAGACAGTATTGCTGAGGGGGTGGTAGATGTGATGAGAAGGAACTGTGAGCCATGGCCGAGGCCAACAGCTGTTTTGGTACTTCTCCCCAGTCTCTAGTGAGGGTGTCACGTCATGTCCCCAGGAGTGAGTGTTGGATGCATCTGACAGGAGTGAGTATATGTGTGTTTATGGGAGTATATCCTTGTGTTCTTTGCTAGAATGAAAATCCTTTTGCTCTTTTGGTTGGCTCTGAATTTTTACCTCTTAAGATTATTCAGCCAGCTAAAGGTCTGTTAGTGTATTTCCTCCTGGGTGGGCTTCTAGGGAGGGACCTGTAATAGTTAGAAAAAAATTTCTTCCTCAACAGTCCCAGAGGGCTGGAGTCAGATCAAGACTGGATTTCCTGATTGTTCTTTGTTTGTTCATTCACTCATTCACTTAAACATCCATACATTCAGCAAATATTTATTGAGTCCCTAGGCACTGCTCTAGGTACTGGGGATACAACAGAGAAACCTTGCCGTCAATGAGCTTCATTGTAGTGGGGAAGATAGACAAATAAATAAGCAAATAAATATTTTTAGAAAGTAAAAAAACTGCTAAGAAGAAAGTAGGATTAGGAAGCTAGAGAGTGAAGGTGGGAAGATGTGCTATTTAGATAGAATTGTTAAGTAAGTCCTCTCTGAGGAGATGGCATTTGGAAAGAACTGAGTGATGTAAGCAATGTGAAGATCAGGAAAAGTACACTCCAGACAGAGGGAAGAGCAAGTATTCAAGAAGCCTTGTATGAATAAAGTATGAGTGAGGAGGGGTATGGTAGGAGGTTACACAGGTTAGATTATGTAGTGCCCTAGAGACCAAGATAGAGAATTTGGATTATTACCAGTGTGATAGGGAGTCATTGGAGGATATTCAGCAGAGGAGAGATGCAGTATAATTTATGTTTTAAAACTCTGGTTGCCGTGTGGGGAATAGATTCTCAGAGGGGCAAGACTGGAAGTATGAAGGCCAGATTGGAAGCTATTGCAATAGTGAGACATGTTTGGAGGGTATAGATGATAGGCTGATGAACTGGATATTAGAAGTAAGGACAAGAAGAAAGAAGGATGATGCCTAGGTTTTTGGCCTGAACAAGTAGGTGAATATTGGTATCATTTATTAAGGTGGAGAAGGCTGGGGGAGTAACACAGGTTTAGTGTTGGAATGAGTTCTGTTTTAGACATGTTGAATTTAAGGTGCTGACTGTGTGTGTGGAGTTTTCAGTGGAATGGTGGTTCTAAGTTCTTCCTGCTGGGCGGTAGAGAGAGGCAAACTTCTATTAACCTCTTCCATCCTTTCTCTTTGAATTAGATTTGTAGGTCTGGATCGGGCAGTGACCTCTGAGCTCACTACTCCAGCCTGGTATATCTTCTGGCTCCATGGACAGTTACTGGCTCCTACAGACCGGATGAAGCAGACTAGAGACACAAGTAGAGAAAGCCTCCGGCTGGCAAATTCTCGGAGTGTGGCCCTCTGGCCACTGGCCCTGCCCGGCCTACCTCATGGAGAGGATGAACTGGCTGAGCAGACTGGCCTCCCGGGGCCCTGGGCATCGTGTACCACAAGGGGCCAGTCTGCAGACTCCTGTCATGGCTGACCCTGAGACCTGCCTCATGGTCTTTAAGAATCACTGGTCCCAGGTAGGAGACTATATGCTAAAGGTCCCAGTCTACTGGCTGCCCAAGTCCTAACATTCTTTGTTCTCTCACCTTGCCATCTAGTCACCTGATTATCTTAAATTTTTTCTCTTACCTGTCCTGATTCCCCAGGTGGTGCGAATTCTGGAGCGGCAAGGCCCTAGGGCAGCTCCTGGGGGAGCCGACGATCTCAGTGCTGTGTGCAACCACACTTACCAGATGCTGACACTGCTGGCGGAGGATCGTGCGGTGCCCTCGGCTCCCACAGCTCCTGGGCCCCTGCTGGAGTTTGCTCTGCGCGAGGATCTGCTAACCCGTGTGTTGACGTGGCAGCTTCAGTGGGATGAGCTTGGGGATGGGGTTGAGGAACGGCGGGCTGAGCAACTGAAACTATTTGAGATGCTAGTGAGCGAAGCTCGCCAGCCACTGTTGCGGCATAGTCCAGTTCGTGAGGCTCTGCTGATCTTGCTGGATGCCTGTGGCCGCCCTGTGCCCAGTAGCCCAGCACTGGATGAAGGCCTGGTGCTACTTCTCAGCCAGCTGTGCGTGTGTCTGGCCCGGGAGCCTTCATTGCTTGAGTTCTTCCTGCAGCCACCTCCTGAGCCCGGAGCTGCTCCCCGTCTTCTCCTCTTTTCTCGCCTTGTACCTTTTGTCCATCGAGAGGGCTCTCTGGGCCAGCAGGCCCGTGATGCCCTACTCCTGCTCATGGCTCTGTCAGCTGGAAGTCCCACTGTGGGCCGCTACATCGCAGATCACTCTTACTTCTGCCCGGTCAGCACCTCCTGGGATGGGGGGTAGGGTATGGTGTAGGCACTGGAGAGCACCTTCCTGTCCAGGAGATGTGGAGGGACTGTACCAGGGCCCTCTCCTTCAGGAAGTAGCCCCCCCGGGTTTGAAAGCAGCACCTGGAGTTGGGGTGGGGATGAGACGTGGGCTTAGGTGGATAAGGCAATTGTGAAGGCTCTTCATGGGCCAGTGTTCCCAGGTGATGTGTTGGCACCTTGGGTGACTAAATATCTGCTCTGGTAATAGCTCTTACCCCTACTCGCATAAAAACTCTGGGTTAATAGTTCCCTGTTCCCCTTTTTTATATTGTCTGAGTCTTTGGTAACCTGTCCTTGGGGATGGCCCCCAGGTGCTGGCCACAGGGCTGAGTGCCCTGTACTCTTCACTGCCCCGAAAGATTGAAGTTCCAGGAGACGATTGGCACTGCCTACGACGGGAGGACTGGCTGGGGGTGCCAGCGCTTGCTCTCTTCATGAGTTCCCTAGAGTTCTGCAACGCAGTCATTCAGGTGGGACTGGGGTTTCCAGGAGGTCTGGCCTTTGGTCATTCTGGGGAGATGGGGTGGGAGGGGGTGCATTCCTTGGAGTTCTGGTTTTCTTTCAGCTTGGGGGTAGGGTGCCTATTTGTATTCTACCATTCTGCTCCCTTCCTGACAATGGTCCCCTTCAAAATCCTCCGTCCTCTGTCTTGCACCCTTACAGGTGGCTCACCCTCTAGTGCAAAAGCAGCTGGTAGATTATATCCATAATGGGTTCCTGGTGCCTGTCATGGGCCCTGCTCTGCACAAGGTGAGAGTCATGAGTGGCAAGGCAGATTAAGGGATTAGGTTGAGGGGTGGTAACCTCAATGCCAGGACCAGTGTGGGCGGCAGTGGGCTGGGTACTCTTCCCTTTTTCCGTGTCTGCTCCTGGTACCTCCTTAGAACTTAGGGAAAATGGCTTAGCATATGTGCGGGGAAGCCCTAAATTTCCAAACTTTCTCTTTCTTTGTCCAGACCTCTGTGGAGGAGATGATTGCCAGTACCGCTTATCTGGAACTTTTCCTACGGAGTATTTCAGAGCCTGCCTTGCTCCGTACCTTCCTGCGATTCCTGCTATTACACCGGCATGACACCCACACCATCCTTGACACCCTTGTTGCCCGTATTGGCAGCAACTCCCGGGTATGGCCCCTACCTCTGTCCTGGCTTACCTGGGTGAGCCATTTTCTCTCTCCGACCTTTGTTCTGGGAGGGTGTTCCTGCCCTTCTTTGGCCTTTGTCTCCAGCAATCACTTCAAAGTTAGGTGGCATTTTCTTTCTAGTATTAAACTTTTAACTGTTTTGGGTACAATTTTAATGTGGCCTCCTGCTTTTGTAATATACAAATCTAAGACACAGTTACCTTTCCTGGATGACTTCGGCTGCTCGTCTTGGCTATAGGTTTTGCCATTGTGCAACACTTGTTATGTAGTGTTGGCCTGAGGTTCTCTTCAGCTGTGTAGCGCTTTGTGACTTGCTGTGGGTGACTTGAAGATCACTTCTTCAGGCTTTGTGTCTGCTTTGATAGGTGATCTAGCTGCTACTAGTATGTTTACCTTTTCTTCCCTCTGGATTTGCTGTATTTGAACAGCTATAACTTGGGGCACCCATTTGCCCGCCTACCTACTTACGTTCCTTCTTCCTGAACATTTTGATTGAATGTTCACTATATGTCTATGTGTCATACTGTTCTCTGGTACTGAGGCTATAATGGTAAGCAGTGGTTGCTGAGTTCATGGAGCTTCCTTTATAGAGGAGGTAGACAAGTAAACACATAACCAAAATAATTGAAAATTGAGGTCATTGTTATAAAAAGCCCGACAGGGTGCTTCGAAAACAGTAGAGTGGTCAAAAAAACCTTTCTGAGGAGGTGACATTGAGTTGAGACCTAAAGGTCATGAGGGAGTTAGCCTGTTGAGGAGCAAGTGGAAGAACAGTCTAAGCAGAGGGAGCAATGCATGCAAAGTACATAAGTGGGGAAGAGGAAATGAAATGTATTGAGGAAAGACCAGTGTGACTGGAGGTATAGTGAGCAAAGGGGAGAAGGGAAGGAGAGGTGGGTGAGTTCAGATCATGTGTGGCCTTGTAGACCATGGTAAGAAGTTTAGATTTTAACCAATAGAAATGTATATAAAATAGGAGTAAATTGTTTCTAAGTCATAAAGACCTGAAGTCTTTCTGGGGGAGTAAAGCATTAGTTTAGCCATGGACTTTATGGCATTTATTTTGGCTCCGTCATCCATTTTTGTTTCCTTCTTTTATTATAAATAATTGAAGTTCTCTGGGTCCTTGTGTTTAAAATAGAAGTTCTTAGATCACTAAAGGTTCTAAAAAACTGTTCTAGATAACTGAGGTACCTGGTAGTAGGGTTCCAGGTAAGTAAGGTTCCTGGATAGCTATGTTTTGTATAGTTGAGGTTTCTGAAGCTACGTTAGGGTGTATGTGAGATATTCTAGACTGACTCTGATTTGACCAGTGTTTCTGAACCAAGTGTATACTTTAAAATTTGAAAATGACAATAACCATAACAACAGATTCTAGGCTCTGCCTTAGATTTCTTGAGTTATAGTCTTTGGGAGTAGGCCCAAGGCATGTGTGCTTTTATAATATTCCAAAATGTAGTTATGATACATGCCTTGGGTTAAGAATTATTGTCATAAACCGATAGGGAAGAGATGTCAAAGCTTTAATTTTACAAAGGTATTGAAAACGTTTTATTTCTTATTATGCTGAAGCTCGACCAAGGTCTTAAATCTGTTTGGCCTCATGGAATGTCCTGTTCATGTTTTGGGAATGTTGATTTCCTTCCTAGGGTTGATTTTTCTTCCTGTATTGGGCTCTGTCCATCTTGCTTTTGTCTTAACCTTATCCTAACTTCTTTGATTCTCCCTCAGTGTCTTTAGTCTTCAGCATATATTTCTGTTAGTCTTGCATTTGGTCCCCTGGTCTCAGGAGCCTTTCATTGTTTGGGGGTATTTATTCTTGGCTCTCAGTTCTTGGAGGAACCAAATCTCTTCTGATTTCAGGATGCCCATGTTAAACATGCAGGTGCTTTCCTTTCCCCTGTTTGGCCCTTTTAAGCTTGATTCTGTTGGCCTGACTTTGTAACTGCTATAGTCTGACTTGTGTGGCTTAAGGTGAATCATGCTGGCTAGCTAGCCTGAGTATCTGTATTAGTTTCCTATTGCTGTCTTAACAAATTACCACAAACATAGTGGCTTAAAGCAACACAAATTTATTATCTTACTATTCTGTAGGTCATGTATCTGACACGGACCTCACCCCCCTAAAATCAAAGCGTCAGCGGGGCTGCATCCTTTCTGGAGGCCCTAGGAGAAAATCCGTTTCCTTGCTCATTGGGATCATTGGTCAAATTTACTTAATTGTAGTTATAGGACTGAGACTCCTGTTTTCTTGCTGGCTGTCAGCTGAGGACCATTCCCATCTTCTAGAGACCAACTAAACCCTTGGCTTGTGATCCCTTCTTCTATCTTCAAAGCCATCAGTGGTGGATCGAGGCCCTTTCATGCTTCAAATCTCTCTTCTTTTTGACCCAGCTAGGAAGGGTTCTTGGCTTTTAAAGACTCGTGTGATTTGATTGGGCCTATCTGGATAATCTGGGCTACTCTCCCTGTCTTAAATTTTTTAATAACCTTAATCATACCTGCAAAGTCCCTTCTGCCATGTAAGGTAACTTACAGGTTCTGGAGATTAGGACCTGGACATCTTTGAGGGGCCATTTTTTCTACCTACCACACAATCTTTCAGTGAGTCTGAATGTTTTCATTGCTAGTTAAAATGGTCATTTAGGATAAACATCCATGCTGTCTAAAACGTGAACTGCTATCTTATCTCTTTCCCACCATGATTGGCTTTTGTTTGGTTTTGTTTTGTTTTTTCCTTAAATATATTTATTTATGGCTGTGTTGGGTCTTCATTGCTGTGCGTGGGCTTTCTCTAGGGGTGAGCGAGGGCTACCCTTCGTTGCGGTGCACGGACTTCTCACTGCGGTGGCTTCTTTTGTTGTGGAGCACGGGTTCTAGGCACGCAGGTTTCAGTAGTTGTGGCACGTGGGCTCAGTAGTTGTGGCTTGCGGGCTCTAGAGTGCAGGCTCAGTAGTTGTGGTGCATGGGCTTAGTTGCTCCACGGCATGTGGGATCTTCCCGGACCAGGGATCGAACCCGTGTCCCCTGCACAGGCAGGCAGATTCTTAACCACTGCGCCACCAGGGAAGTCCCATGATTGGCTTTTAATTCCCCCACAGTTGTTTAGTTAATGATGAGCACCTAGACTGTGCAGGTAGTGCCCTGGACTAAGACCCAATAGTTGTCTTCAGGGTGCTCAAGGTATACTTGCCGTAAGGGAAGTATAGAGAAAGTGCTTCGGGGATTCATAGGAGTGAGGGAGTGCTTACATGTGTCTCTTCTCTTCATCTAGCCAGAGGTGAACCACCCTTTTTACTTTTCTAAAACAAAAGGTTTCCCTTGTTCTGGACCCACCTATTTTTTCCTTTTCCTGTCAGCTGCCCTTGAACTTTTCTTTATCCTACC
Organism: Hyperoodon ampullatus; assembly: GCF_949752795.1. Taxonomy (NCBI): domain Eukaryota; kingdom Metazoa; phylum Chordata; class Mammalia; order Artiodactyla; family Ziphiidae; genus Hyperoodon; species Hyperoodon ampullatus. The sequence goes on along the minus strand of NC_136920.1, from coordinate 61,892,704 downwards.
TTCTGAGAGAGACACTGGTGTTGGAGAGGTGACTCAGACTCCATGTTCACAGCCCCACCCACTTCCCAGCTGGGATTCTTCCAGGTTCCCTCTGGTTTTTTGTTGGTAGGCATTCAGTTACTATGCTGCTATAGTCTGTTGACAGGCATTCCCTTAGTTATCACGTTGCTGTTGTCTCCTGTTAGTCATTCACTTAGTCCCAGTATTTCCTGGGGTCTCTTCATGGGTATTCATTCCATTTAAGTATTGCTGGTATCTCTGCTGCCAGGTATATATAGCCAGAGAGTTTGCCGACATGTGTGTGGTCTATAGAAATACATTAAATCTGACATGTGGTTCGTTCCTATCTGTGAATAATGAAGTCTTGACCACAAAGATCATGTGATCATTTATTTAATATTTGAATGATTGTTTTGTGCCAGGCCCTGTGCCATCATTGCTCCAGGAGAGGTTGGCTGGGCCTGGGGTTGGGGAGGTTTCCATTTGGTAAGCATCTTGGAGGGTAGAGAGCTCTTATGGTGACTCCCCGCCCCCCCTCCCCCCAGCTCTGCATGGTCTCTCTGAGTCTCTTCAGGACCCTACTGAACCTCAGCTGTGAGGATGTCCTGCTGCAGCTGGTTCTCAGGTACCTGTGGGGGCAGGGCTGAGGGATGGCTGATCCTGAACCCTCCGGGCCCTCAGGACCTTGTGCATTGCTGGGGTGATGGGTTGCATTGGGGTTGCTTGTGTGTGTCCTCTCGAAGCCTGGCTTAGCCATATAGTTCCACTGATGTTCTCCCAAGCCCTGTCCTTCCTTCCTGATCTATCCTGTGTCCCTTTTCTGCTGTCTTTCCCAGGTATCTTGTCCCGTGTAACCATGTGATGCTGAGCCAGAAGCCAGCTGTGCGCGATGTGGACCTATATGGACGAGCAGCAGACAAATTTCTCTCCTTAATCCCACGCTGTTGTCGGCACCGTGCCTCCAGCCCACCTCGTCCAGAGCATGCCTCGTGGGCTCGAGGTGGGCCTAGCAGAGAGGCAGGGAGAAGGGAGGACACGACGGGTATGGCCTGGGTTCTTGGGGAGCCTAGCAAGAAGGTGGGAGGAGGGAGGTGGCTGTGAGTGGCATTCCATCTTTGGGGAGGTTGATGAGGGGTGTTGTAGGGTGGATCCTTAACTCCACCAAAGAAATTTAGCTTCTGAGCAAAGCTGTTCCTTTTCTTCACTCCAGTTGTACTCTTCTATTTCCATTGTTTTTGTGGTGTTGGTGGTAATGAGGAGGGGGTGGTGGATGAGGAAGAGCTTAATTTGAGGGGTGGAGAGTCAGCTGTCTGAATCGGTCCCATGTTTCTTCTGCTTCATTGCCTTTTCTCTTAGTTACTCAAGGTGTCTCATCCCTCCTCCTGCACCTCTGGCTCTTTGATCTCTCTTATGTGTTTTCCCCTCTGCAGGCCCTGGAAGCCCAAGTGTTGACTCCTCTTCTGTGGTGACGGTACCCCGGGCCTCCACGCCATCTCGTCTGGCCCTCTTCCTGCGACAGCAGAGCCTGGGTGGCTCCGAGTCCCCAGCCCCAGCCCCTCGCTCCCCAGGGCTTGCTGCATCCCCAGCCTCCAGCCCTGGCCGACGGTCCAGCCCTGTGGAGGAGCCCGGTGAGCTGGAAGACAATTACCTGGAGTATCTGCGTGAGGCACGCCTTGGTGTGGACCGCTGTGTCCAAGCCTGCCGTACCTGGTCTGCCCCCTATGATGGCGAGCGGCCCCCTCCTGAGCCCAGTCCTGTTGGCTCCCGGACTAAGAAACGCAGCCTACTGCCTGAGGAGGACAGGGACAATGCAGGGGAAGGGGAGGTGGAAGAGCTGGGGAGGGGGGCGCTGGCTCTGGGTGCAAGGGAGGGCCCTGGCCACCTGCTCCCTCCCCAGCTCAATGGGGTGCCAGGACCATGGCCTGAGGGGGCCAAGAAGGTTCGTCGGGTGCCACAGGAGGGAGCTGGGGAACTACTAGAGGGCACCTCCGAGGGCGTGGCAGGACTAGAGAGCTTTGGGCAGGAGCTCCAGGAGCTGGAGGTGGCGTTGAGCAATGGGGGCACTGGCTCAGAGCCCCCTCTAGAGCCTTCACTACCTCTTGAAGAGGAGGAGGCCTACGAAAGCTTCACCTGTCCCCCTGAGCCCCCTGGCCCCTTCCTCAGCAGCCCTTTGCGGACTCTCAACCAGCTGCCAAGCCAGCCCTTCACTGGTAAGCTACTTAGCCTAGGTCTTCTCCTTTGTGTACTCTTTGCATGTTCTCGACATGTTTGTGCTGGTTTCTTGCCCATGTCATTCCTGTGTACTTGCCTAGCTCCTCATCCATTTTGCTTGGGTCCCCTCCAGATACATATCATGTCATACTTGTGTCTCAGTGTCTGTCTGTAGTCTTCCATGCTTGTGCTGGTTTGAGTATTGACTTATGTCTAAGTCTTGTATGTCTTTCCTTTATGCATGTTCCTCCTCTTCCTCAGTCTGGCCATTTTCTGGGATGTGTGATCAGGATATTCTGTGTTTGGTGTTTCCTGGTGAATGAAAGTAATACATCTGAACCACGTGGAAGACATACATGCTGTCCTGTATGGGAGGCACCTATAAATCATGCCGTTCCATGTTGTTCCCACCAGTATATCTGTCTGGGTGTTGGGTCTCTTGTCAGCTCTTCTGTGGCCCAGGGTCAGCTCTCTGGTATACTTCTCTTCTTCAGCCCTGGCCTCCTTTCTCCCAGCCTCTTTCGAGAAGGGCTCAGTTTCAAGTTTCTCCTGTTCCCTATCCTTGCACCTTATTGGTTGCCCTGACTGCTCAGTAAGACTTTCTAAGGGTTTATGGTTAGTGGTAAGAACTGAAGCAGATAGAGTGAAATACCTCTATCTGGGTAAATTAGATCAGTGAAATACCTCTATCAGGGCAAATGACAAAGCATGGCCCTGAGCCCCCCCGCTAAGTTCTTTTGGTCTCTCCAAAAGACCTTGGAGCTAGATCTGGCCTGAGTGGCTGGGCTAACTCCTCTTTGTTTTTGTTTGAGAGCCAGCTTTACCCAGCCCAACCCTCATCTGGCTCTTGTCCCTACTGTACACCCCATGCTGGAGATTGGTGGGGAGGCACTTCTGGGTAGCTGTATAGTGCTTTGAACTAGACATACCTTGAGTTAGCATTCCATCTATGTCTTTGATGCATGTAAATCCCTCACTATGATGCTGGTACATTGTGAGAACTCAGCATGTGGTAGTTTAGGATTATCATCTCTTGGGTGCATGGCAGATACAAGTTGACCAAGGTACCCGCATATCTTCCTGTTGTTTGTAGTCAAGTTGTTATGCATTGATCAGTACATGTCCTGACTGGGCCTTGCACAGCATCAGGCCTTTTGCTCTGGAGTAATGACAACTCTCTTGCAGACTACAGAAAATATATCTTTTCATTTATTTAGCCTTTGCTCTGCTCTTTCCTTCTCTACACCTCTAGAAGGTAGTGTGCAGGTTTTACCACTTTCTTGAAGCGTTAATTGAAGTTCTGTCCTTTTTCTTCTTCTAAACTCATCTGAGCTTTTTCTCTTGCAAAAAAGTCCCCGGAGATGAGAAGGACAAAGTTATGGGATATCTTAGGACCCTGCTAAGCTAGAGTTGTTTTAGAGCTAAGGCTAGTCATGTGCGTGTGGAGTAAGAATGTTCTAGGATCTTTTTCAGGATTCAGTGTCTCTTGCTCTTCATTTTTCTCCTGCCTCAAGTCTTAGTGCAGTTCCTAGGCACACTCCCTCTCCCTGACAAATCCCTGACCAGACAGACTGTGGTGGTTCTACAGTCCTAGTGTTGGTGATCTGGCTCAGTTGAGGCCAGTTCTCCCAGAAGATCATTCTAATCCCTTCTGCCATCCTCTTTTCCACCAAAGAGTCTGTCCTGAATCAGTTTTCTCTGGCCCTGAACTAAGCTGTTTTTTCCCTACAGATTCTATTTCACCACCTTGGTTCCCCGCTCCTGAACAGACCTGATTTCTTTTTTGGTTCTCCAAAATTCCTCCCCTAACTTTAAGTTGACCAATCTAGTCACCGTCTTTGCCTTCACTATGCTTTCTTCTTGCTTTATTTCTGACTCAGGTCTAGTGTTATCCTCTGTCTTGTATGTAACCTGATTTCTTTTGGTCTAATCACTTTCTCACTTGTTCTTTCTTCACTTGTCCTCTTGGGTGAAGCTTTTTAAAAAAGCTGAGAAATACTATATAGCTTATGGTTATTATTGAATACTTATAATTTGCTAGACTTTGGCCTAAATGCTGTGTATCAGTATCTCTTTGATCCTCTTAATAACCTTATGAGGTGGGTGTATTTTCTTACTTTACCAAGTAGGAAACTATGCTTGGAGAGTTTTGATTCATCCAGTAACTTAACTAGTAAATGGTAAAGCTAAAATTTGAACCAGGTCTGTCTGATTCCAGAGCCTGTGGTCTGCCCCTTCAGCTAGAATGTGTATAAAGCTGGCATCTGGACCTCTTGTGGGTCCATGTGGTGTCTGCCATTTTATCTCCTCCAGAATCGGTGGTCACAGGATACTTAAACATGCACATCATTTTCTGACACAAATAATTTTCATCTAGTGGTGGGGGGAGGTCTCATTTTGGGGAGGAATGCGTGTGATGTGCATTGTGTTCAGGCCTTGTATCCTTGTGCCCACCCCCCCAGGCCCCTTCATGGCTGTGCTCTTTGCCAAACTCGAGAACATGCTGCAGAACTCCGTCTATGTCAACTTCCTGCTGACGGGGCTGGTGGCCCAGCTGGCCTGTCACCCCCAGCCCCTGCTCCGCTCTTTCCTGCTCAACACCAACATGGTCTTCCAGCCCAGTGTCAAGTCCCTGCTGCAGGTGTGCGATGCATGCATGCATGGGTGCGTCCAGGCTCCATGGTGGGCCAGGCCCACACCTGGAGTGGCCCTGGGGGGGGTGGGAATAGGCCCAGCGGGGCTAGAAAGGACTGTGTCAGTCTAGAGCCACCCAGAAGTGTCATGAATTTGTGCTTCGTAGGTGCTGGGCTCTGTGAAGAATAAGATTGAGAGCTTTGCAGCCTCCCAGGAGGACTTCCCAGCACTGCTATCCAAAGCCAAGAAGTACCTCATTGCCCGTGGCAAGTTGGACTGGACTGAGGGCCCTGCGGCAGGATCTGCCCCCCGCCGATCTGATTCCCTAGGTGAGGCCTACCCTGCCACCACCTCCCTGTCCTCCCTAGGCAACTAATTAGCTCAGGTTAACTGAGTTTCTTATTAAGGTTGAAGCCTTGTGCCGGGAACTAGGGAGTTGCAGAGAGTAGAGTCTTGATTTTGTCCTCAGGTTTCTGGGCAGAGGAAGAACATAGTTCTGTCCACTGAGAGCCAAACCAGCAGTACCAGCAAAAGCTACTCTAGAAGTTGGGGACGGGCAAGGGGACAGAATAGTCTCTAGGTTGAGATACTGTTAAAGCTTGGTAAAGGACATGGCATTGGACATGCGCCTTGAGAGGTGGGTAGGACTTGGGTAGGCAAAGGAGTGGGATGGCTTTATTCTTTTGTTCAGGGGACAGCATGAAATGTTTAGTTGGAGCAGGGGATTTGGAAGGTGGTGGAACAGTTGGTAGTAAGGTTGGAAAGGTTTGGTCAGAGCAGAAGGTCCTCAGCCTAGAAGTTGGGCTAGGCAGAGGTTGTATATTTTTAGGCAGTGAGAAACCATTGGAGGTTCTTAGATCTGGGAATGGAGAGATAAGTGTGTTAGTTCATGTGCTGGTTGCACTGGAGCTAGGAGAAGATGAAGTCAGAAGAGCAATTAGGAGGCTTCTGCTATAATGCAGATGTGACCTGTGAGGCTTGAATTAGAATAGTGGAAATAGAAAGGAAGAATTTGAAAAGGTGGAAATGGGAAGGACGTACTGGCAGAGTTTGGTGAGTGGTTGTGGGGTATAAGGAAGAAGGAAGAGGTGAATACGACCATGATATTCTAAATTTAGATCTTTCATCAACCAGTGTCTGAGTGCTTGCCGTATGCTCTAGGTGTTGTCTTTGATACAGAGGACTCAGGGAGGTGCAAGATGTGATCTTTGCTTTCAAAAAGCTGATAGTCTAGGTAGTGACTAGAGGATTGTCGTAACTGAGGGAGCAAGGTCCCAAAGGTGGTGGAAGTAAGTGGGATCCAGAGCACAGGGAAGTTTTTTTCCCCCTTTGAGGCAAATGAGGAGAGATCAAAGGAGGAAATGTTATGTACAAGTGGAGTTTTGAGGTGTGGAGGGAAATTTTAGGGAGTTGAAGTCATCCTTTATTTGCTCATTGAAGTAGGAGGCAAAATAATATGCTGAGCATGAGAGCAGAGGTGAGATGGGGGCTTAAGGAGGAAAGTGTATAGGTTGGGAAGAGAGTACCAGAAGGGTTATTAGATAGCTGTGAAGACCCAGCTGAAGTTCCTTAGCATGATTTCCTCATGGTCCAGTACCAGGAATTATTTCTTGCTTCCACAGTCCTGGTACTATGTTCACTGTGGAGGGCCCAGGGATATAGAGGTAAATAAGACAGAGTCCAAGCCCTTAAACTCACAGATTAATGTATGAGGTCGAAGACATGAGAACAAGTTATTAAAATGCAATGTGATAGGGCAGTAAAATGGGAAGTTAGTGGAGGGCAAATGAGAGGAGAGGTAGGGATGGGGAAATTAGGCCAAGGATGAAAACATTGAGGAAAGCAAAATTAAGGCAGAAGGGGCTACAGAGGAATGAAAGGAGCCTGGAGGGTTCCAGGAGGAGCACATAGGTGTGGATGCCAAAGCAGGGAGCGTTTCTGGAAGAGGTGGGAGGAAGTGTGTGAACCTGGTTGCAAAGGGCTCTGAACGCCAAATCTAATATATCTGTTTAGCATATCTCTGTAGCCATTATTAGGGGGAGGTCGAGAATGGGAATGGTATCATGATCTAGAGACTAGATCCCTAGAGTCTAGGCCCTAGGTCCTGGACAGGGCCAAGAACAGATCCAGAGCCAGCAATCTAGGAGGAAGGAAATTAGAGAAGAGAAGGCAGTATTTTAAATGGTTCATTTGAGTCTAAGCTGACATGCAGTTGTCTGGCCACAGCCAGTGGGAGGGTGGCTTTGGTGGATGTAGGAGAGGGATTGGTGGAAGGCCAAGTGGTGGCACGGGAGAGCAGATCTTGGAGGGACAGTGGTGTGTGACAGATCTGATAAAGTCACTGAACTATGACTGCATTTGTAGCACCTGTGGGTATTGGAGCAGGGGTATGGGTGAGGTGTTATAGATAGATAGGCAGGGGAAGGAGGAAATGTTTGACTCTAGTACAGGAGGGTGCCGGGCAGCAAGAATAAGGGCATGTTACAGACTGAGGAGAAAGAGCTTGGTGATGGTAGAAGAGTGATTGGAAAGGGAGGCGCAGTAAGAGAACCCCTCAAGGTGAAGGGGCCTGGAGAAGGGAGGGGTCTTGTCTGGGAACGAAGTGTCTGAAGGGTTGACTGCCTAAAGACTGAGCGTGATGGTTGGCTGGTGGGGAGGCTGGGTAGAGGGAAGGAGGCTGGGCAGGCAGCACTTTGGTGTTAAGAGTTCAAGTGGAGAGGTCCATGCCCCTGGGGGAGTAGGGGTGCGTGGGGAGGGGAATCTCCTCTCCCAGGCCAGGGAACTTTGCCTGACGCCAGCAGCTTCACGACACTCCTGTTTGTTCCCAGTGAAGAGCCGGAGGCCGTCCTTGGGGGAGTTGCTCCTGCGGCATGCACACAGTCCAACCAGGGCTCGGCAGGCGGCACAGATGGTTCTTCAGCCTGGGAGAGACGGCACAGGACTTGGCCTAGGTGGGGGCTCCCCTGGGGCATCAACACCGGTCCTACCCCCCCGGGGTGGGGCCCCTGACCGCCAAGGTGAGGCTCTGCGAGTCAAGAATGCTGTCTACTGTGCAGTCATTTTCCCTGAGTTTCTCAAGGAGTTGGCTGCCATCTCCCAGGCCCACGCTGTCACCTCGCCTTTCTTGTTGGATACTTCAGAGGGATCTGGCCCTCCCATCTCAGGCTTCGGGCCCCTCAATCCTTAACTTTCTTCCATGGACAATCAGGGCCTTGAGTGGCCTGTGCTGGGGCCAGGGTGTAGGCTCCTTTTTATGTTTGGAGGCAGTGGCAAGAGGACTTTTTAATTTATTTCCGATGAATGTTTTCTGGAGAACTTGTTGCAATATGTATAAAAGGGAAATCTCTATTCTGTGCTCATTCTTCTTTCCCACCCTTTTTCTGTAGGGCTGGGTCCCCAAGAAAGTTGTACATGGATGGGGAAGTGGTCAGGGTGTTTTCTCTCTGGCGAGGACACGATGCCAAGGTTTCGAGGTACTTATGCCTTTAGAGGGTGAGGGGACATGAAGCCTGGGGAAAAACATTGGGACTTTCCTCCTCCAGACTCCTACAGGAAGAAGCACCATGGGTCCAGGATGGTTTGGGAGAGCAGCAGCTGATGTTTATTGGGGACCAGTATCCCTATGTCAGATCTTGGGGGCCTGGCCCCCCGCATCTCTCGCCTCAGCTTCATTCGTCGCTGTCGAACTCCGAAGACAGACCCTGCAGCAGGGGCAGGGACATGGAGTGCCGCTCGGGGTCCCCGGGGCCCCCTCTCTGGGCTCCTGGTGTGGGGCTTCGGGGGCTGAAGAGCCAGTTCTCTGCCAGGGTTGGGGATAGCCACAGCTTGACTCATGCCCTTGTCTTTCTGCCGCCCTGGTCCCTCCCTCTGGTCTTCTGTGCTGTACCCACCCCCTCACCAGGACCACGCTTCCATCTCGCCCTCCCCTGGCTCCCTCACTCCATCCCCCTCCCCAGGGTCCAGTGTGGAGTTATGGGTGCCCCACACACTCCTGGGCTCTATACCCACGCCCTTTCCCTCCACCTTACCCCATCCCTCTCATCTTCATTTCCCCTAGCAGTACCTGACAGCATCTGGGGCCCCCTTCGGAAGGGGTTTCGGCCCTTGTAGGAGAATCTGGGTGGTCTGCCCTCTGGCCCTTCCTGGGGAGGTGGTGAAGGTGGGGCTGGGCCAGGTGAGGGCACGTCAGCAGCTTTGGGGACATCAGCAGGGGCTGACGTGGGGGCCGGAGGTGGCATGATGCTGAGGTTGGGTCTGACCCAACTGGCCCTATGGGGCAGTGGGTCTTTGATCAGAGGCTTCTGTGGTCCCAGCACTCCCTTGGGTTGCAGTGAAAACTTGAGGCAGGAGAAGGCAATAGGCAGTGACCGCTGTAACCAGAGCAGTTGGGGCTCACGGGCTGTAGGCAGCAGCCCCAGCTGTAGCCAGGAACAGGAGAAGACCTGGTAGATGACGTAGATGCTGTGGGTGCTTTGGAGCCAGGGAAGAGTCTGCTGTAAGGTCACCTGCCCTGGTGGCAGCAGCAGGAAGGCCACCTTCTTGCATAGGCCACCCATATGTAAGCGGATCCGGCAGGGCTGCCCATCCAACAGTCGCATTTCTTCATAGGCTATCTCTGCCCGGCCATTTGGTGAGTATTCTCTAGTGCAGTGGGCAAAGGCACCTTCAGAGCCTGCCTGCTCCAGGAGGTTCGGTAGTGGCCCCACTGGTTGTAGTGCCCGCCGGCCCTGCCGACCTGGCAGAGCCAGGCGGGTGTGGGCTGGGCGGGACTGTTTCACTAGCACACCCAGTAGGTCAAAGCAGGCTGCATCTGACAGGAAAGGTACTGCCACTACATTGGGCCCAAAGCGCTCCTCTGTAACCTGCAGGTGGCCAGTTTATAGGTCAGGGACTGAGTTAGGGTCAGAGTTAGGAGTTACCTGGTAGCCTACTCTAGCTTGACCCTCCCACTGTCACTCCACACTGTGCTCAAACTGTTGTGCTTCCTGCTTGTCTCCCAGTTCTCCCCTCTAGCAAAACCTGAATGTCTACTATGTGCCAGACTCTGCTAGCTACTGGGAATGCATTAAAAAATGAGACTTTGTTCTTGTCCTGATATAGCTCAGAGAGCAAGCTGTGGAACAGATGAGATGTGATTTAACAGCCTTTGTCTTTGATAGAAGAGGATCAAGGATAGTTTCTAGGTGGTAATGCTTTAACTTTGAAGGAATTAGCCAGGTAGGAGAATGGTCAATCCAGGCAGAGGGAACAGCCAGTGAAAAAACTTGAACTTACAAACTAAGAGGGGCATAGTCAGGAAAGTATAATTTCCTATTACTTAAGTGTAGGGTATGGAGAGGGACAAGCACACAGGAGCTTGATTATTCAAGGCCTTGTGTGTGTGCTAAGTGATGGGACTTTTATTCTGATGGGACTTTTATCCTGAGGACAATGGGAAGCCACTTGAAGGGCTCTGGTTAGGAGGGGCATAATTCAGATAGGCATTTTAGAAAGTTAATTATGAATAGGAAGGCATAAAATAAAGAGATAGAAAAAGTCAGTTAAGAGTATTGTAAAATTCCAGGCAAGATGTGGTGAGGCCCTGAACTAAAATAATGGGGGAAGGTATTTAGGTTATAGAATTAGTAGAACTTGGTCACTTAAGGAGTGTGGGAAAAGGCATCCTCAAGGATTAGGGTTAGATGGGTGATGTCATTAACTGAGAGTGGTTACACAGAAATAGGTTTGGAAGTCCACACCGTGTCTATAACATCTTATATACACCTTCTGCCCGAGATGCAGAGGATAGTTCTTTTAGGGATTTGAGGCCTCATCTTTGTAATGCTAGTTCCAGTAGGCTTTCACAGATTACAGTTCCTCTTGGTTTTGTCCTTCTGGCCTTTTTGTGCTTGGTAACCCAGTTCTGGAAAATTTAATTTCATGACCAACTGGGAAGCCCTGTAAGATCCTCTCCAGTAATTGTACTTAAGATATGATCTTGACTCATCCAAGATATTGTTGGCTGAGACTTCTGGCTCTGTGTTCTGCTAAGGAGCATACACAGTTTGCTCTGTGGGCCCCTTTCATGTTAGAGTCCTAGTCTTAAAATGCCGTATGCTCTTACTTCCCTCCGCCAGACCCCCAATCCCATATGTCTGTGCCCCTGCTGATGGCATTGCCCACTTTACTGGCTTTCTTGTAGAATCCACCAATGGTCCCTTAAGGTCGATCTGCTTTTTGCTATGTAAAGCTGTTTTGGAAGTGCTGCCCCCCAGCGTAAGAGGGGCCTAGCTAGTTGTGTCTGGACTTTACACAAGCCGAGATAGCTTGTCACTACTGTCTTGTCACCTAGCCAAGGAAATAACTGGTGCCGTTTGTTGATCTGCATGGAAGAATTTCCTGTCATTCCTTCTCCTTTGTTTCACTAAGATATGGGATCTTTAACTTTTGGGTGGGGGCATAGGTCTGAAGAACAGGACCCTGAGAAGAACAGTTGGGTTTCCAGGGGTGAGAGCAGAGCAATAGTGGGTCAGCACTTTTGTCTAGGATGCTCTGCCTCATGACAGTGAAAGCATAATCATCAAATATAATCTCAGAATCCCAGCCTAGCTGCTCCTTTGGTGCCTAGGATTCGGTAAAAATGAGACGAATTGGAGTGTCTCCAGGAGAGGTCCCTCTAACAGGAGTGTGATGCTTATTATGGTCTAAATTTCTGCTAAAAGGTGCTTAAGCTGGAAACTCTGTTTCAGAATATAGACATGAATTTGCTGTGGAAGTTTATTAGGCCCTTATTCTTACCCTGAGGGCCCTAGTGGTTATCCTAAAGCAGGAAAAATAAAGCACTCAACTCTATGCTAAGGTGAATGTGTTCTTGGCAGTCACCATCTGAGACCACTACCTGCTTCCACTGCACTTCTGGGTAGAAGTTCTGAGGACTTAGAGGCCTGCAAATTCAGCTCTCCCCGGGGCAGCCCAGGAAAGTGATGGTGGAAGATTATCTTTCTGGAGGTACCTTGGCTGGTTTGAATTCTGAATAGGGAGCCCTTGAACCACATTCTGTTTTTCTACAAAGTGCCCAGTAAATCAGCTGTTCTGGAGGAGGAAACCAGGTTACTCAAAGGTGTCCTACTTCTTGAACTTGTCACATACTACCAGTGATTTATCCTAAATGTCCCTACCCTGACTTTCCTGGCAATTTTCCATTTAAATAGGACAGGGAGTTTTTCTGATACTCAGAGATGGTGTAGCTTTGTAATAGTTAAAGACCCCATTTACTTCACCCTAATTCTGATTGATCTAGTCCAGGACCAACCTCTAACGCTGCTGAAACTAGTTGCTCTCATTCTTGGGAGGACCTTGGCTCTTCTCTTTCTGCTTCCTTGGGAAGCTGAACTTTGTGGTGAGCTGCTACTCCATGGCAAATGGGAGCTACGTGCCATTAAGGCTGCTTTGAGTTTGGTAGGCACTGCTTTGAGATGATTGTTTTAAACTTGGTGGGCTGCTTTCTGCAAATGCTTTAAATTCGCTCTCCTTCAGATAGCCTGACTGGAACCTGATCCCTAAATTCTCTAATATCAGAAATTAGTGTCCATCTAGATTTTGTGGGATTTTCTGGACACCAGCAACTCAGAGCTGAGACCTGCCTGCTCCTGGAAATCTGTATATTTGGCTCAAAACCCAAATTTCTCATTCTGTGGAAGTTAAGCTGGAGGGAATATCTGTGAAGAGGTCAAAGGTAAAGTTCAGGTTCTTTAGAAAACGTAAAAGGCCTTTCACCATCAGCCCCTATACCTCTTCTTCCTCATTTTCACCACTAATTCTTTGAACCCTGTTCTAGAGGACTATTTGTAGTTCACTAATTTACATTTTTCTTTCTTTCTCTCTTGGCTTTTGCATATATTCTGCCTTTATCTAGTACACTGTTCACTCACACCCCGCCCCCCCCGGCCCCTTGCTCATTAGGTGTTTATTAAGCACCCTTTATGTGCCAGGTATTCCTCTTCCCTTCATGTGAATAACTCCTGTATGCCAAGCTAGAATGTACTCACTCCAGGAAGCCTTCCTGACCTCCTAAGTCTACCCCTGACTTAGCACTTCTCTTTTCTGCTCTCATAGCTCCCTATCCATTGTCTTTCAAGGAACCTTTCTTACTGTTTTTGCAATTGTAATTAAATTGGACACTCTGTGCAAAGCACTTAATGCAGTGCCTCACACATAAGCCAGCACTGAGTAAATGTTAGTTATTATTGTCTTTAGGCTTTCAACTCCTTCCAACTTATAAACTGCTCAGACCCATGTAGGTCACACTTTGTTACTTCCTCTTTAGCCCTCTTTACCTACCTTATCTTTGATGAGGGTCCAGGTAGCATCAGCTTCATCCAGTGTCAGCAAGTGAGGGGTACCGACCAACATGATGGAGTGTGGGAGAGGTTAGGCAGGGCAGTAGCTGCTTCAGAAACCCCAAGCTGCCCATGGAGGTGAGGCCCCACGCCCTGAACTCTGACCTACTACAGCATGAGGTCATAGAGGCCCTGCTGGGTGTTGGGGCCTTGGGTGGGGAGAGGGCAGTCACTTTCATAGCCTCACTGTACCCACCACCTGAGTCCATACTCTTTAGTCACCTATTCATTCTCCTGCTTTAGGAGAGGTAGATGCAGGTATCCATTAGGGTGTGTCTGTATATGTCTTTATGTGTGTGTATGTTTGTGTTTGTGTGTGTGTGTGTGTGTGTGTGTGTGTGTGTGTGTGTGTAGTTCTTGGTCTGAGTTCTTTAAGGAAACACTATCAGACCTTTCCTCAAAGCAATTTGCTATGCTATCTTGTCAGTTGCAGATGACTTATTTGTGAGGTTGAACTGGGATCCTGAAGGACATGGGAGAAGCATAGATCAGGACTTAACCTGAGACCAAAGCAGTGGCGCTCAACCTCGGCCATACTTTGGAATTACCTGGAAGCTTTAAAAATTACTGGTACTTGGATCCTACTCCCAGAAATTCTGGTTTAATTGGTCTGGAGTATGCCTGGGCATCAGGATTTCTAAAAGCTCTGCAGGCAATTCTCATGTGCAGCCTAGGTTGAAACTCATTATTAATGAGTGGGTTACAATTGCAGTGAGAACCAGGTGTGTGTAGGAGGATGCCATGCTGAGTGGTGACAATGTGGAGGATAAGAATCGAGTTGGGATAATGTTGCCTTAGTAACTGGAGAGAACTTTCAGGAAGCCAAAATTACGCAGCTAAATATAAGGAAATTTTTCTTCATCCTCTACTTCCTTTCCAAGGCTGCTTTGTATCTAGTGGGTACTCTTCCTTTATGGCCCTAATCTGTGTGTGGTTTTCACTTGTGTCTCCATCCAGAGATCTCAACCAGGTGTTTTGCTGGAGAAGAAGAGTGGTTTTTCCTTGGAGAAGAACCACTCTAGAGAGTCCTTCTAGTAGCTGCTTTCCCACTACACTCCTGTGTGCCCACAAAGACTCCTTGTGTGTGGGGAGCATCCTCCCCTATCCTTGCCCAGCATGTAGAGTTATCCCACAAAGTGGGCCATTGTCTGAGGTGACTTGAGTATGGAGCACTGGGAAGGGTCCTACCGTGGTGGGAGAGAGTGTTACCAAGAAAAGTTTCTTAAAGGAGAGGTGACTGGCCCCAGGAGAGGGAGGGCCGGTCTTCCTAGAGAGCTGAGAGTTTGGGTATCAGGTCTTTGAGCAAAGGTTTGGCAAGTGAGCATGGGCCTGTGCTCCAGGAGAGGAATTAATATTCAAATATTTGTTGAAATTGAATGTGTTAAGGGCTATTCCAAACACTTTGAATGCATTAGCTTAGTTAATCCTTTTAGTAACTTCTTGAAGTAGGAACTATCATTTCCCCATTTTACAAGTGAATTAACAGGCTCAGAGAGGTTAAATAAATTAGTGCAAGGCATACAGTGAGTTAATGGAGGATCTGGGATTCAGATCTGCGTCTGCCTGATTCCAGCTTTAACCATTAACCAGTAGTTCCTTTTGGTGAAGGGAGAGATCAACACGTTCCTCCTGCTCGCCTGAGTGTGGTGGGAGGGGTGTGTGCCAGGTGGAAGTACAATGTGATGTGGTGACAAGGAAATGGGCAGGATGAGAGAAGAGCCACAACAGACCAAACTGGAAACCCCAAGCTTCCTGTTAGGTGAAACCAAGTCTCTTCCTCCTACTGCCCCTTTAACACATTTTTTTGTTATTGTTGACAAGGAGAGGTCACCTGGTAGAGTACAGCTGGCACCTCTGTTCCCTCAGAAAGGAATTCTGAGTGAGGTAGACAGAGACAAGGACAAGAGACACAGACTTGGGGCAAAACTGACCAACAGTGCAAGGAGACAGATGCAGAGGGACAGAGATGTTGAGAGCTGTTGAGAGACAGAGGCAGAGAGTGATGCACATCTGTATCCTGAAGGGGGTCCACAATGAGAAGGGGGTGGTTGAAATAGGGGTGCAAGGATGATGAGCTGTTGGTGAAATCAGATGAGGCTCTCTTTCAGATTTTTGTTCATAGAGGGAGCTCGGAGGGGAAATTGGGTACTGTTGAACTCCTCGACCAGAAGCCCATACCTCTGTTTTCTGTCTTTTGTGGTCTGAATACCATGATTCTCTAGGCTCCCTATAAGTAAGTCTGTCTTTCCTTTCAGCTCACAGAGTCTGAGACTGAAAGTTGATGAAGGAAAGCACATGACAGCTGAGTTCTAGGTGGAGCTGATGAGCCCAAGGCCTGGGCTCTTTGGGCCATATCCTCTTCATGGGTTTTGCCACCATGGTAGCACGTTCTGGGGTCTCCCTGGGAAAAAAGGCACAGCTTATCAGCATATCTGAAGAGCGACCAGAGTGGAGAGCACGAGGGAAACAAACAGGTAGGGGCTGTTGTCCAGAGAACATGCTGCTGTCTGCAAGAGCCTCCAGGGCAGTATAGAATAGTTTGGATAGCAAAGCCCTCAGAGTGATCAAGAGCCCTAACAAGTCTCTTCACTTCTCTCAGGCTACAGGGATAATCCTACAGGTCCCTAATGGCTTATTCGAAATCTTTTGGGACGGATGTGTTTTGGAATTCAGAATTTTTCAGATTTTAGAAAGGGAATATTGTGCCTTTATGATATATAAAGGAATACCCCAGTGAGATTGAGGGCTGTGCCCTGTCATCAAACCCATCAGTATTTCTGTAGCTAAATGTATGAATATTCACACTAAGTGAGAAAAATAGTATAAATATGATCATAACGGGTCAGGCCAGATTTTGGGTCAAAGTTATGAAAAAACTATTGTTTCTTCAGAGATGTTTTATTTTGTAATTATAGGTAAGGGATTATGGGCTTATAATTGTTCTCAGGTGGTAGTGAGGAGTAAGAGTACCGGAAAAGCCTTCTGAACACACTGCATGCTAAGGTATGTATGCGATCTCAATCCAAAACAAAAGATAAATGTCTGCGGGGGTGGACTTTTGGCTTAGCAGTGAACAATGTACAGCTTTGGACTCAGCTGCCTTGGGAGTTGTGCACAACCATGGAGTGAAGGTGCCTTAGCAGAGAGGCTTCCTGTGGTGGGAGGGAGACAGAACTCACTGCTTTTGAACATCGGCTGCACATGATTTCCCTTTTCACGTACCAGAGGTGAAAGACAAAAAATGGTGTGTGTGTGTATGTGTGAAACATGACTGTCACGCATTTCTTTATATTTCTTTATAATAATGTTGTAATAAATATCTTACTGCATACATCTTTGTTCACATCTATTTTGTCAGGATAGACTTAATGAGGAGGAATCTCTTAAGAGAATGATGTGTACATCTTAAAGACTCATCACCCATTAGGATTAGAATTTTGTCACAATTATCTGTAAAATCATTGCCTGGAGGGCTTTTTAACTTAGAACTTCATGAAAAAGATTAGCCTTGAGAATGACTGAGCCCACACTTGGGTTGAGGAGGACTGTAGATTTCCTCCTCATCCACTTGGCTTCAGCATTAACACCTCTGAAAATCACACTGAGCTCCTGGGCTATCTCTTTAGTTCCTTGTTAATGAGGACCTGGTGAGACCCCATGTGGCTCTGGAGATGGCATCACTTGCTTTTTCGGATCTGCAGCCCTCCTGTGTGATATCCCATGGTGCTTGGTCTAGCTGCCTGAGTGGTCCAGATTGTACTAGGCTTCAGGTCTTACTGGCTAACTCTAATATGCACGGTTATGATCATTTTCCCAGAGAGCCTGGGTCTGCCTGTGCAGCCCATAGCTTTCTCTGACCTCATAACAGTGACTCCCTGCCTTTTGTCTGAGAATATTCTCATTCTGGATTTTATGCTGGCATGAAAGATTATTTTGTGCAATGTCCTTGCAGTGTGGAGTCTTTGAGTAGAAAGTGAATCCCATGTTGGGCAATACCACAACACTTCCTGTTTAATATCTCTGTTCTCTGGAAGCCACAGCAGTGTGAAATATTCCTATTTCATCATATTGCACCAGCATCGTGTGCTACTCGTGATGTTGGCCAGAACAAATGAGGGTTCTATTTGATGAGGATTTTATTTGAGAATTCTACATTCTGGCTCAGGATGCACAAAAGGGCAGACTGGTAAGAGACCGTAAAGACTTGACTTCAGGCAAACAGGTGAAATATTAAATACAACGATTTTCTGGGATATCAAAATTTCTTTCAGTTGGACCCCTGGCCCCTGAAGCTGCAGGCCCAGGGAGAGACGTTGTAGCCATTAACTCCCGAGACTTTGGCAGCGCAGTGAGGGTAGGGGGAATAGTGATTACGCATGAGACCAAGAAGATTCTCTGAACTGAATATGTCTTAAGGATCAGGGTCTTAGACAAATTTGGGACTCAGGGGTACATTATCCAGATTCTCAGAAGGTGGGGAATAAGCCTGTTTAGCTTCTTCCCTAAGGACCGACTGAAAACAGCATCTGGCTCCAGGCATAGAAGGCTGTGATCCCAGACAGGTACCCAAGCACTTGCCTCCAGAGGCAGTGTCAGTCTTCCCAGGCTCCTGGGTCCAGGATCTGTAGAGGAGCTTTTGTGTGGGAACAGGGACAGACTTAGGTTAAAATGATGAGGCAGAGTAGGGGGAGGAGACGGAGGGTAGTTTTCTTTAAGTTAAATCGTGTGTACTGTGATCCCATGTTAATTCCCTGGTCCCTTTTCTTATTTTCTCTGCATGGTAACATGTGGTAGCCTGTCTCCTGCCTCCTCCCAAGCAGAATGCATGACTAGGCCAGTCTACATATGCCAGTGGTACACACAGTAGAGCCTTCACAGCAAGTACCTGTTGAGTGATTATCACAGTCATAGGCAGACCATGGGACAAAGATGACATAATCCATACCTTCAGACCCCAGGCTCCTCTGAATGTCCCCCCACTTCCACCCCCAGCCTCCGTTGTTTTCACTGCCTATTAGAACTGGCTTTTTCTGAATGAGAAGGTTTCTAGGAGCTGGTCACTGATCTGCTTGGTGCGGGCCCCGTAGATGAGCGGGTTGAGGGCAGATGGTAGCAGCAAATAGTTGTTAGAAAGAAGGATGTGCATGGGCTTTGGGATGGTGTGACGACCAAAGAGGCGCATGAGGTATGAGAAGAGACCAGGCACGTAGAAGGCCAGAATGACACAGATGTGGGAACTCCATGTACCAAAGGCCTTGGCATGGGCTTCCCAGGTAGGCAGCCGCAGCACAGCATGGGCAATGAGCCCATAAGAGCCTGTGATGCCTAGAATATCTATACACCTGACACGGCCAATGAAAGCACCAGCCCATACAAGTTGCTGGCCCGAGTGTTACCCCTGACCAGCTCCACCACCGCGAAGTGTGCACAGTAGGCGTGGTCTGTGGTCTTGGCTCGGAAGTGCCCAAATCGTGCAACCAGCAGAGGGCAAGGCACAACAACTGCCACAGCTTTCAGTGCCAGTGCCAGGGCTGCATAGCCCACACGGGCTTTGGTGACTAGGATGGGGTAGTGCAGTGGACGCCCTACTGCCACAGCATGATCACAGGCCATGGCCAACAGTACACCAGATTCCACGGCCATCAGTGCATGAACAAAGAACATCTGGACCAGGCAGGCAATGTATGGCACAGGCTGGGGCCCAAGCCACAGCACAGCCAACAGCCCTGGAGCTATAGATGTGGTTAAACCCAGGTCTGTGGCTGCCAGGGTGGCCAGGAGCAGAAACATGGGCTTGTGCAGTGTGGAGTCTATCTCCACCACTGCCAGCAGTGCTCTATTGCCCAGCAGGGAAAGCAGATACATGGGCCCAAAGACCAGTGTCAGCCAGGCCTCGGCAACCCCTAACTCTGGAATGCCAGTCAGTATGAAGAAGGTTGGTCATGAGAAGGTGGAGTTGGACTGTGGAGCTTCTGCCATCCTGTGGGGTCAAAGCTTTAGGGCTCATGGGGGCATCACTCCTGATAGGGGAAGGACAAAGGGAGAGATGTGGGGGGTGTGGCAGTGGCATAGATCCATCCAGGTATGTGTAGGAGTGGTGCAGGGCTGGGAGGATTGCAGTGTTATAACCTTTGATTGGGGTTTTGGATGGATAATCCAGGTCACAACCCTAGCTAGGAGGGGAGAATCCTTGTGCCTGAAAGTCCATGAGTATTGCAGGGAGAGTAATGAGAGACAGTGGTAGTGAAGTGTGGTGTCACTGCTGCAGTGGCTAGTATAGCTGGAGCCCTCCATTTGGAGCTCAGCTGAGAGTGGAGCGGAGATGAGTGTTTTTCTTCCTAAGGGTCCAAGTAGAGTCAATTTCAGTCTTGTAGATGGGGAGAAGGCCAGTGCTGTGTGGGGATCAGGCCTCAGGCTGGTTTTGTCCCTGACTGTGTATCCTTAAGCAGAACTCCTGGGCCTCAGCTTCCTCAGCTCTATAGTGGGGGTGAGCACAATGATCTTAAGTGTTGCCAGCTTTAACATTCTGGGCACCAACCCCACAAGAAGAAAGAAGGAGAGTAGAGAGAAAGGGAGAAACAGGAGGAGGAGGCAGATGGGACCTGGAGTGAAGGCTGATGTGACAGGAGAAAACCTGGTGGGTTTTTGGGGTGTGGGATGCGTATTTTATTCTTAACTTGATGCTGAAGTAGTGAACTTGAACGTGGGCTGGAGAATTGATGCTGGGCCTGGGAAGCAATGGAGAAAGAGATGGCAGCAAAAAAAAGGAACTTCTCTGTCTTCTTTCCTTCTTCACGAACCAGAAGGGGGTTACCCTCGAGTTTCATTCCTGGGGTGCCAGAGGCAGAACAGGTGACAGAAGGGGAGGAGATGGCACTCAACCCAGAGTAGCAGCCAGAAGAGAAAGAATCATCTCTGGTGTTGGAGGAGGCAGGATGAGTAGAACCGATTCCTCCCAGAATCTAGCCCATGGCAGAAACTTAATGAAGGTTGGATGGATAAATGAAAGAGGAAGAAAGCACCAGCAGAAGACTTGACTGGGGAAAGAGCCTAAGCACCGTGTGTTTACAGCTTCTCTTCACCTTGACACATGCCTGTGGGGCCCTTTCACCCACTTCCCTCAGGACCCTTACCCCTCCCACCTGGGCCACATTAACTCTTCCCTGTTCTGCCTCTGCTAGCCTGGGTAACTCAGGAAGTAGAGTAAGGAGGCAGAGATGGGGGCAACAAGGAAAGAGACTGACATTTGGCAGTGGAAAGATCTGGGTTAGAGGAACACTTCCTCTGGGAGGTCTTTGCTGACTTTCTGAAGTCTGGAGAGAAGACCTTGCTTTCTTTATTCTTTAATAGCATCAATTCCCCTCTATTGTAATTAACTTGTCTCTCTCTCCCCCACTAGACTGGAAGAGTTACAGGCAGCGCTTATTAGCCTCAGTATTACTACTGCTTATCACAATGCCTGGTAGTTAGTTGTCTATAAATAAATATTTATTGCTCTTAATTGTGGGACAAAATTGCTGGCCCAAACAACCATGCAAACAGCATTTGCTAACAGGGGCTCCTACAGTTTCAGAAGCCTTCAGTATCCATGGAAATGAAAAAGTTATTCACCATCATCCACACGTCCACTGAGTAAAATTCTTTCTGCTATAATGAGACATATTCTAAAAATCACCACACTATGTAAGATAATATAATGAAACCACAGGGCCTATGGGAAAAATGGGAGTAGGGACACAACATTAACAACTTCATCAGTGACACATTTAAAAAAGGATGAGAACCTAATAAAAATGGTAGTACCATTTTACACATGTTAAGTGGTCAGAATATAACCTGTGGGACAAGTAAAAGCAGTTCTAAGGGGGAATGTTATAGCAATAAATGCCTACATTAAGAAGCAAGAAAGATTCCCAAATAAACAACCTCACTCTACACCTTAAGGAATGTAGGCAAGAAGAAACTGAGCCCAAAGTTAGCAGAAGAAAGGAAATAATAAAGATTAGAGCAGAAATAAATGAAATAGAGAACAGGAAAATGATAAAAAATATTAACCAAACTAAGAGTTGATTCTTTAAAACGATAAACAAAATTAATAAATCCTTAGCTAGACTAACCAAGAAAAAAAGACAAAGAGGGCTTCCCTGGTGGCGCAGTGGTTGAGAGTCCGCCTGCCGATGCAGGGGATGCGGGTTCGTGCCCCGGTTTGGGAGGATCCCACATGCCGCGGAGCGGCTGGGCCCGTGAGCCGTGGCCGCTGAGCCTGCGCGTCCGGAGCCTGTGCTCCTCAATGGGAGAGGCCACAACAGTGAGAGGCCCGCATACTGCAAAAAAAAAAAAAAAAAAAAAAAAAAAAGACAAAGAGACCAAATCAACAAAATTATAAATAAAAAGGAGACATCAGAATGGATATCACAGAAATTCGAAGGATCATAAGATACTACTGTGAATAACTGTACACCAACTAACTGTACAACCTAGAAGAAATGGAAAAATTCTCAGAAACATACAATTTACAGTTCAAGACTGAATCAGAAAAAAGTAGAAAATCTGAATAGACCAATGACCAGTAAGGAGATTGAATCAGTAATCAAATTCTCCCAATGAAGAAAAGTCCAGGACCGGATGGCTTCACTGGTAAAATTTTACCAAATATTTAAAGAATTAACCTCCAGCCTTCTCAAGCTCTTTGAAAAAAGAGCTTGAATTTGAGTTTCTTTGAAACTCGAAGACTTTGAGTTTCTTTGAAAAAAATTGAAGAGGACGGAACACTCCCAAACTCATTTTACAAGGCCAGTATTCTCCTGATAACAAAACCAGAAAAGGACACTGCTAGAAAAGAAAACTACAGGCCAATATCCCTGATAAATATAGATGCAAAAATTCTCAATGAAATACGGCAAACAAAATTCAAACTATTCTCAAACTATTCCAAAATACTGCAAGGTAAGGAATTCTTCTGAACTCATTCTATGAGGCCAGCATCACCCTGATATCAAAACCAGACAAAGATATTTAAAAAAAAAAATTACAGGTCAATATCCCTGATGAACATAAGTGCAAAAATCCTCAGCAAAATATTAGCAACAAATTTAACAATACATTAAAAGTATCATAAACCATGATGAAGGATTTATCCCTGGGATGCAAGGATAGTTTAACATACACAAATCAATCAATGTGATACATCATGTTAATAGAATGAAAAAAAGAATCACATGATCATCTCAATAGATGCAAACAAAGCATATGACAAAACTCAACATCTATTCATGATAAAAACTCAACAAATTAGGCATAGAAGGAACATATCTCAACATAAAAAAGGCCATATACAATAAGCCCACATCTAACTTCATACTCAGTGGGGAAAGGTTGAAAGCTTTTCCTCTAAGATCAGGAACAAGACAGTGGTGCCCACTCTCAGCACTCCTATTTAACACAGTACTAGAGGATTTCCCTGGTGGTCCAGTAGTTAAGACTCCGCACTTCCAATGCAGGCAGTGCAGGTTTGATCCCTGATCAGGGAACTAAGATCCCACATGCTGAGTGGTGTGGCTAAAAAACAAAACAAAACAAATAACAAAAACCCCCCCCACATATCACTAGAAGTCCTAACTAGAGCAATCAGGCAAGAAAAAGAAATAAATAGGTATCTGAATTGGAAAGGAAGAAGTAAAATGGTCTCTATTTTTAGGTGACATGGTTTTATATATAGAAAATCCTGAAGACTCAATCAAAAGACTATTAGATCTAATCAATGAATTCAATAAGGTTACAGGATACAAAATTAACATGCAAAATTCAGTAGCATTTTTATACACTAATGACAAATTTTCTGAAAAAGAAATAAAAGAAATGATTCCAAATCATTTACAATAGAATCAAAAACAATAAAATAATTAGGAATAAATGTAACTAAGGAGATGAAAGATCTCTATTCTGAAAGCTATAATACATTGATGAAAGCGAACAATAAGACACAGATAAGTGGGAAGGGTATCTTGTGTTAATGGACTGGAAGAATTAATTTTGTTAAAATGTCACTACTACCAAAAGCCATCTATAGATTCAAATGCAATCCCTATCAAGATTCCAATAGTATTTTTTTCACTGTAGTAGAAAAAGATACTCCTAAAATTTATACGGAACCACAAAAGACCATGAATAGCCAAAGAAATCATGAGAAGGAAGAACATAAGCTATACTCTAAAGCTATAGTTATCAAAACAGTATGGTACTGGAAGAAAAACAGACAAATAGACCAATGGAACAGAATTGAGAGCCCAGGAATAAACACAAGCATACACAGTCAACTAATATTTGACAAGGGAGCCAAGAATTCTTGATGGAGAAAAGAGATTCTTTTCAATAAATAGTGCTGGGATAATTGGATATTCACATGTAAGAATGAAACTGGATCCATATCTTACACCACTCACAAAAAGTAACTCAAAATAGATTAAAAACTTTAGTAAATGGACCCGAAATTATGGAACTCCTAGAAGAAAACATAGAAATAAAGTTTCTTGGCATAGATCTTGGTAATATTTTTCTTTGGATATGACACCTAAAGCACAGGCAACAAAATAAAAAATAAACAAGTAGAACTACATCAAACTAAAAAGTTCTGCACAACAAAAGAAACCATCAACAAAATGAAAAGACAATCTATGGAATGGGAAAAAAATCTTTGCAAGCCATGTATCTGATAAGGGGTTAATATCCAAAATACATAACTCATACAACTCAATAGCATAAAACCAAATAACCCAATTAAAAAAAAATGGGCAAAGGACCTGAATAGACATTTCTTCAAAGAATATGTGTGAAAGGCCAATAAGTACATGAAAAGATGTTCAACATCACTAGTAATTAGGGAAATGCAAATTAAAACCACAATGAGCTATCACTTCATGCCTGCTAGAATGGCCATCATTAAAAGACAAGAGAATACAAATGCCAGCATGGATGTGGAGAAAAGGAGAACATGTGTGCACCACTGGTGGGACTATAAATTGATACAGCTACTATGGGAGGTAGTATGAAGGATCCACAAAAGATTAAAAATAGAACTACCGTATGATCCAGCAATTCCACTTCTGGGAAACAGTTTACCCTTGAGCAACATGGATTTGAACTGCATGGGTCCACTTATATGTGATTTTTTTTCAATAAATACATGCTACAGTACTACATAATCCACAGTTGGCTGAATCCATGGATATGTAGGGCCAAATGTAAAGTTTATGTGGATTTTCGACTGTTTGGGGTTTGGGGGGTCTGTGGCCCTAATACCTGCATTGTTCGTGGGTCAAGTGTATATCCAAAGGAAATGAAAACACTAACTCCAAAAGGTATCTGCAACCCCATGTTCACAGCAACATTATTTACAATAGCCAACACAGGGAAATAACTTGTGTCTATTGATGGATAAAGAAGTTGTGGTATATATATGAGGAAATCCTACCATTTGTGACAACACGGATGGACTTTGATGGCATTATGCTAAGTAAAATAACTCAGACAGAGAAAGGCAAAGGCTGTATGATCTCATTTATATGTGGAATCTAAAAAAAAAAAAAAAGATGATGAAGAAAGGAAAAAACCCTAAACTCATAGGAAAAGAGATTAGACTTTTGGTTACCTGAGGAAGAGGGTGGAGGGAGGAGAAATTGGAGAAAGGTGGTCAAAAGGTACAAACTTTCAGTTATAAGATAAATTATTACTAGGGATGTAATGTAAAACATGATGACTATAGCTAATATTGCTGTATGATATAGGAAAGTTGTTAAGAGAGAAAATCCTATGAATTCTTATCACAAGGAGAAAATTTTTTTCCTTTCTTTTCTTTTTATTGTATCTGTATGAGAAGATGGATATTAGCCAAACCTATTTGGTACTCATTTCTCAATATATGTAAATCAAATCATCATGCTGTATGC
This sequence comes from Hyperoodon ampullatus, assembly GCF_949752795.1. NCBI lineage: Eukaryota > Metazoa > Chordata > Mammalia > Artiodactyla > Ziphiidae > Hyperoodon > Hyperoodon ampullatus. The sequence goes on along the minus strand of NC_136920.1, from coordinate 61,867,536 downwards.
CTTAAACTTATACAGTCATGTGTGTCAGTTATTTCTCAATAAAACTGGAAAAAAATTGCTTAGGTTTGTTTTATGGTTCCTAATAAGGTCTATCTTGGTAATTGTCCATGGGTGCTTGATTTAAAAAGATGTATGGTCACTTGTTGTTAGGTGGTCTTCTATATATGTCAACCAGATCCTGTTGGTTGATTATGTTGGTCAGTTCTCCTATATCCTTGTTCATTTTCTGTCTAGTAGTTCTATCAGTTGCAGAGATAGAAGAACTTCAACACTGAGGGGGTTTTGAAGTACTGAATTATAATTGTGATTTGTCTATTTTTCTTTTCAGTTAGTTCAGTTTATGCTTAATGTGTTTTGAGGCTTTGTTGTTTGGTGTATACATGCTTAGGATATATGTTCCTGGTGAATTGATGCTTTTATTATTATGTAATGTGTCTCTTTGTCACTAGCAAATTTTTTTGCTTTGTAGTCTACTTCATCTGCTATTGATATAGCCACTCCTGCTTTTTTGATGAATGTTTGTATAATATATATATGTATTTTGTTGTTGTTGTTGTTGTTCATCATTGTTTGTTTGCTCTTTAGTTTTTCTAGGTCCTTGTTAAACATTTCTTGTATTGTCTCTATTCTATTTCTAAGATTTTGTATCATCTTTACTATCATTACTCTGAATATTTTTTCAGGTAGACTGCCTATTTCCTCTTCATTTGTTTGTTCTGGTGGCTTTTTACCTTGCTCCGTCATCTGCTGTGTGTTTCTCTGTCTTCTCATTTTGCTTAACTTACTGTGTTTGGGGTCTCCATTTTGCAGGCTGCAGGTTTGTAGTTCCCATTGTTTTCGGTGCCTGTCCCCAGTTGTTAAGTTTGGTTCAGTGGGTTGTGTAGGCTTCCTGGTGGAGGGGACTGCTGCCTGTGTTCTGGTCGATGAGGCTGGATCTTGTCTTTCTGGTGGGCAGGACCACGTCCTGTGGTGTGTTTTGGGATGTCTGTGAACTTATTATGATTTTAGGCAGCCTCTCTGCTAATGGGCGGAGTTGTGTTCCTGTCTTGCTAGTTGTTTGGCATCAGGTGTCCAGCACTGGAGTTTGCTGGTGTTTGAGTGGAGCTGGGTCTTAGCGTTGAGATGGAGGTCTCTGGGAGAGTTCTCGCCGATTGACATTATGTGGGGCTGGGAGGTCTCTGGTGATCCAATGTCCTGAACTCAGCTACCCCGTCTCAGAGGCTCACGCCTGGCACCCAGCTGGAGCACCAAGACCCTCTCAGCCACACGCCTAGTCGTTACAGGAATTCCAGTGTCTCCTTTCTCTTTTCTCTCCTGGCAAATAATAATAACTCTGCTGGGCCTCAGGTTCTCCTGAACATATCAATGATCAGTAGCACAAGACGATATCTGGTCTTCCTAATGCAGCACCACCTGCAGCAGCAACTTCTTCCAGCTCCTCCCAGAGGGGGCTTTAAATACACAGAAGGAGACTCTCTATAGAAACACCTATTTCTTTCTTTTTTTTTTTTTAAAGACATTCCATTTTTTTTAAGTTTCTGAATACTCCTTTTTAAATTTTTATTTATTTATTTATTTATTTTTATTTTTCAAGATGTTGGGGTTAGGAGTTTATTAATTAATTAATTTATTTTTGCTGTGTTTGGTCTTCGTTTCTGTGCGAGGGCTTTCTCTAGTTGAGGCAAGCGGGGGCCACTCTTCATCGCGGTGCACGGGCCTCTCACTATTGCGGCCTCTCTTGTTGCAGAGCACAGGCTCCAGACGTGCAGGCTCAGTAGTTGTGGCTCATGGGCCTAGTTGCTCCACGGCATGTGGGATCCTCCCAGACCAGGGCTCGAACCCATATCCCCTGCATTAGCAGGCAGATTCTCAACCACTGTGCCACCAAGGAAGCCCTATCATTTTTTAAAAAAGGAATTCTTTAATAGGAATTCTCTCCATCTCATGGTTGCCAGGAGAATTTTATGCACCACTGTCTCCTATTGTCCCTCAGAGGACGGAAGGGCCAACTTCAACACCACTTGCCTAATGACACTAATAATCTCAATGTCCTTATATATTGATAATAATTATAGTAATAATCATGAAATTAAAAGCTCAAATATTTTGAACACTTGCAATATACCAGTGTTTGTTCATGATAACATTTAATTTTCATAAGAGCCTTCTATGGATGATTATAAAAATGAGTTTTAAAAAAAGATCTAACAGAAGGAATATAATTCATAGGAATATGGTACGTATTGTCAAGGAATATTTTCAAACATCTGGTCTACTCTGTTGGTCTGTAGGAGTGCTTTCTCTACCTTTGTTATGCTTTCCCAGCTGCAAACCCAGAAAGAACTCAAATAAGAGTCTGTTAGTTGGACAAAATTCAGGTCTTAATTCCTCAGCTAGGCTTCTCTAGATCAATGCAAACAGCTGACATAATTATGAGAAGCTTGACTCAAACTGGAGCACACGGGGATAGATACTACCAACTTGTTGTAGGGATTTGTAAGGATGTAGGGACCAACACACCAGTTGTCGTTCCTCACAGTAACTAGCACAATTTTTGCACATCCAGGGGCTCAGTGAACATCCCCTTACTTACAAGACTGAAGTGACTAAGTCAAGAGTTGACAGTGTCTACAGTGCATCTCTAGTTTCATAGAAGCAGGGCACAAACAGATATGTCATGTACATAAGGGTGGCTCTCTGCTCTGGTTGTAAGGAGAGAAGTTAAGAGGACCACAGGTTCTCACAGAATTGTCAAGCCCAGTGCAGGTGGTTCAAGGAATGGGACACAGTGGTCCTAAGATAGGCTTTGGGGTGAATCTACATGTAGATAAAGGGGATGGAGGAACAGGATAACTCAAAAAGCCCAGTCTTGAAGGGCAGATACAACTCTGCTGTGAAGTTCCCATAGCATTAAAAAACGTACTTAGTAGAGATCTTTGAACACTGTCTTGAGTGGATAGAATGAAGTAGCACAAACTGAAGGCATTTTAAGTTGGTGGGGTATAAATGTACAAACTTCCAGTTATAAATAAGTATCAAAGATGCAAGGTCCAGCATGATGACTATAATTAATGCTGCTGTAGGTATATTTGAAAGTTGCTAAGAGAGTAGATCCTAAAAATTCTCATCACAGGAAAAAAGCATTTTTCTTTTTCTTCATTTTGGTACCTATATGAGATGTTGGATATTAACGAAACTCTTGTGGTAGTCATTTCACAACATATGTATAACTTAAACTTATAAATGCTGTAGGTCAATTATATCTCAATAAAACTGAAAAAAAATAAAATAAATAAAATGCTGGGATACAGATGTTTTCTCAGTTTAACTGAGATCTGTGAAGAATCACTGTGCTACAATAGGCTGACTGTGATCCAACTGTCCTGGAAGGGGTGCACTAAGAACATGAGAAGGGAGGAGAAGTGACCTACTAAGGCCACTTACTTTACTCCCCGGGTTTGCAGGTTAGTCACATTTGCATGAGGAACACAGAGCCTTTTGAGAAAGAAGATCTGAAACCACTGAACACTGCTGTTCAGGATCAGAGCAGATTTAAATCAAGATGCAGTGGCAAGAGAGAGCAACAAGTTTCCTGGAATTAAATTATCTGGAGGAAAAAGGGAGTCTATGCTGGTGACCAATGCCCATAGCAAAGACCGAAATATTGCTGAGGGAACAAAACTACGTTTTCCACAGTGGAGTTTGGGAGCCTCTTAGTACATAGTCATCTGATACTCCACTGTGCTTCGCGATATATTCTAAGCATACGGGTGTTAAGGATGAGAGCTGTGACCTCAGAGGCGGACTGTGGAACCTCAAGGCTGTGCAGCCAGGGAGTCTAAACAGGATGGCATTACTGCAAGGCATAGAGAAACGCTTTGTTGCTGACATGTCAATATTGCCGCCCTGTGGCTATAAGTAGGAATAGCAATACTTTAGTTCTCAACCTCCGCTTGTTTCTGAAAGGGGACTGACAACTGAAAAACTGGCGTTCCAACACTCAGGGGGAGTGGTAGTGAGTAGCTTCAAGAAGAAAATACTGTACTTCCTACTCATAAGCATGTGGGGAGCTGAATGATTAATTTAAAAGATAAAAGGGATATAATTTATTCTCTGGTTTCCTTTTTTCTTTTTTTTTTCTGGTTTCCTTTTTTTCAGTGACATTTAAAAACAATGTCAAATCAAGAGCATGAATCAGGTATTCACAAGGGTATATTGTATTCTTATAGTTAATAAGATGTTATATTAACAGTATTTTGCGAAGGGCTGTATGTAATAACAACATTTATTTATTTCTTCATCTGCTCAACCAAATAGTTATTGAGTGCTTTACATGTGATTAGCACAGTAGTGATTAGTATAGATGTTACCAAGAGGTAAACTACTTTCAGAGAGATTATGGTCAAAATAGCCCATGAATTATCATTATTCCCAATTTTGCAGGCTAGGCAACTGAGTAAAAAGATAAAATTCTAATGGTCATTCAACTAACAGGGACAAGGATGAAGAGAGATAAATTAGGCATATTTGCTACGAAATCTACTTTTCCTATTATATTGTCTAGGGATTGAGCTACACTTTTTGACTTCAATTAGATAGATTTGTAGTTTTCTGAAGTTTTTCATGGTCCAGATTATAGATAGCAAAGTCAGTGCACATCAAAACCTGTCATATATTGAATTAGTAAATACACGTAAAGTTAGTTACTACAATAAAGATATCACAGGGACTTAGCACAGTATAAGTTTACTTCTCATCCCCATCCTGATTTCAGTGCATGTGGGCTTTGCTTCATGTCAACATTTAGGGACCCATGCTTCTATCACATATTCCACATTACCCTCTGAGACCTCCACAGGTCCTTCTGAATCTGGCTGTCACACAGTGAAGGGAGAGAAAGTGCAGGATCTTGTGGGATGTTTCAGGGGCCAATCTGGGAGAGATTTACATCATTTTCTCTATCATTCCATTGACCAGAATCCTCACATAAATCTAGCTGCCTAGAGGAGAGGCCAGGTGACTAAATATTTATTTCTTAAGAGAAATGACAAAAAAGAGACTCTCACATGTAAAACATTCGTAAGCTCTTCCCAAGTGAGACTACCCAAACTCTCATCTAGTCACCGTATGCAGCACAGAGTCCAAGATCCCCACGAGTGTGTGGTCATCTGCATCCTGATGTGGTTCCTCTTGGACCAGTCATCCTCCTTCTCCCACTACATATTTAATGGTGGAGCAGAAACTGGGTACCAGCCATTAAGATTCCCAGTTGAAAGTGAAGCATGGAATACATTTAGCAGGAACTTTTCAGTAGTAATGCTGGAATACTTTGGGGGCAGGCATCGCAACATTTTAATCTCCTGACAGTTGGGGAAGATCCCTGACTAGACACTGGTTATGTTCTCTGGGACAATGTCTCCTGGCCATTGTTTTCTATATCCCCTTGTTCTGCTTTTAGGTGGTTGTGCCTTCTTCAATGTCCCCAATGACAGTAAATGAAGCAGGCATTGGAGCATGTGACTTCTTTTGCAGGTACCATATTTGCAGCCTGTTTCCTGCTTATAAAATATTAGAATCAATAACTATTTTAATTCTTTATCAAAAGCTTTCTTTAAAAGCCAAGCTCATGTTTCTTTGGCAATGAACCCCCTCAAATACCTAACAGGTTTCTGATATATTAGTATTAGTTCAATTCCATGTGCTAGAATCACAGTGTAGTGTAAAAGCACCCGACAATTAACATTTTTTTGGGGGGTTTTCAGGCCTCTCACTGTTGTGGCCTCTCCCATTGCGGAGCACAGGCTCCAGATGCACAGGCTCAGCGGCCAAGGCTCACGGGCCTACGGGTCTAGCTGCTCCGCGGCATGTGGGATCTTCCCGGACCGGGACACGAACCCGTGTTCCCTGAATCGGCAGGCGAACTCTCAACCACTGCACCACCAGGGAAGCCCCGGTTACGTATGTTTTATATGTGAGGGCCTCTCATATAATTTCTCTTAAGAAATAAATATTTAGTCACCTGGTCTCTCCAGCTAGATTTATGTGAAGTTTCTGGCCAATGGAATGATAGAGAAAATTATGTAAATCTCTCCCAGATTGAGTCCCTACAACCTCCTACAAAATCTTGCACATTCTCTCCCTTCACTTGCCTGACAGATTCAGAAGAACCAGTGGCAGAGTCTGTAAGGGACAAGAACATGAAGGAGCCAACTAATGAAAGAAATATGGGTCTCTAAATGCGGATGTGAAACAAAGCCCACATTCATTGGAATGGTATGTGGATGAGAAGTCAACTTTTATTACACTGTTACTGTGATATCTTTGTGGTAGAAACTAACTTTACTTGCATTGACTAATTCAATATATGTTGGGTTGTATAGGGCTCTGCCTTTGTTATTTACAATCTGGAGCCTGAAATACTTCAGAAAACTACAAAACTATCCAGTTGAAGTCTAACTATGCAGCTCACTCCTCGAAAATGTAATAGGAAAAATAGATTTATGTAACAAATGTGCCTAATGTCTCACTCTTGACTCTGGTCACTATTAATTAAATGACCATTAGTAATTTATCTTTTTGCTCAATTGCCTAATCTGCAAGATTGGGAATAATGATAATTCATGGGCTATTTTGAACATAGTCTCTTTGAAAGTAGTTTACTTCTTGGTAACTACCTATGCTAACCACTACCATGCTAATCACACATAAAGCACTCGATAACTAATTTTTGGTTGAAAAATGAATAAATGTTACTATTATATATAGTCCTTAGTCAAACATTGCTAATGTAACATCTTATAAAATACTGAGATATACTCTATCCTTATGAATACTTGACTCATGTCATTGATTTGGTATTGACTCTTCAATGTCAATGGAGAAAAGAAAATCAGAGTATAAACTCTTATATATCTTTTATTTTTTAAATTAATCATTAAAATCCCCACGTGCCTTATGATCATGAAGTACACTATTTTCTTTTTTAAGCTATCCCCTGACCCTCCGCTAGCGTTGGAGATCCCAGGGGTTTTCTGATTTCAAAATTGTCAGTTTCCTTTCAAACACCAAGCAGAAGTTAACTGGAATCACTTCAGTGTTGCTATTCTGGTTAATAGCCACGAGGAGGCACTGTTGAGTTGCCAACAATGAAGCATTTATTTACTCCTGGCAGTAATGCCCTGCTGTTTATACCCCCTGACTGCCAGTCTTGATGTCCCACACTAGGCCTCTGAGGTCACAGCTCCCATCGTTAACACCCATATGCTTAGAATATATCTGAAGCATATCAGTTGACTATGTACCAAGAGGCTCCCAAACTCTACTTTATGATATGTGGAATACACAGTTTTATTTCCTCAACAATATTTAGGTCTTTGTTTTGAGCATTGGTCACCAGGATAGATTTCTTTTTCCTCTAGATATTTAATTCCCAGGTAACCTGTTGCTCTCTCTTGCTACTGGGTCTTGATTTAAATTTTCCCTGTTCCTGAATACTGTTCAATGGTTTCAGATCTTGTTTCTCAAAAGAATCTGTGTTGCTCATGCAAATTCAACAAACCTGTAAACCAGGGAGTGAGGTGGTAGGTCCCACCATCCCCTTCTCTTGTTCTTAATACACCTTCTTCCAGTATAGTTGGACCATAGTCAGACTTAACAGATTTTCTCAGTTAAATTGACAAAACATCTACAGTCTACTAATTTCAAATGCATTAATTAATACTAAATCTAGCCAACCAAGACTGTGCTAATAGGACTTTTTTTTTTTTTTTTTTTTTTTTTTGTGGTACGCAGGCCCCTCACTGCTGTGGCCTCTCCTGTTGTGGAGCACAGGCTCCGGACGTGCAGGCTCAGCGGCCATGGCTCACGGGCCCACCCGCTCCGCGGCATGTGGGATCTTCCCAGACCGGGGCACGAACCTGTGTCCCCTGTATCGGCAGGCGGACTCTCAACCACTGTGCCACGAGGGAAGCCCCAAAGTATCATTTTTTTCAGTTCACTTCCTCTCTTAGTTTACATTACTATTACTTTAGCCCTATTCTCTGTATATTCCTTGCTCATTCTACCTTAAATTTCAGCCAGGGTCCCATTTCCAATTAGAAGCCAACTTCATGTTTTTGCAGCTCCTAGAATACCCAAAGAAATCAATTATCCTATCTAGCTTCCATACTCAAATGAGAATGACTTTATATTATGTCAGCAGTCATTCTATTTCATTCTGCCCTGAAGCTTACCCTAACCAGAACCTCAGGGCATGAGGTTTCACTGAGTCCTCAAGCCCAGAGATAGCCCTCTTAACTCTTCAGGTTTTATAGTTTTCTAAATGAAACGCTCTGACCAAGGTAAGGGCTAAGTCCCTAAAGACCCCCAAGTAATGGGGTCATCTGGAGCTGGAGACCTCACTTCATACCAGTGACTGTATAGTAGGATTGGATTTAGTAAGTTAAATCTACATGCACCAGAAGTAACAACCACACTAGAAATACATGTGTTTATTTGTTGTCAAACCTTTTTACGTTTCAGAAGCTGCAAAGATTTTCACAACAGATTTTTTTTTGAGTTATTTTATTGGTAAGGATACTGAAGCTCAAAGAGCTCTATGTGACATTCTCATGTACATCTTCCAGTCAAGGCCAGAGCCTGAATTTAAACCTGTATCTCATGACTCATTGTGCGTTTCTCTTCCCACTATATCCTGCTTGGTTTTCATGAAATTCATCTTTTTTTTTTTTTTTTTTTTTTGCAGTATGCGGGCCTCTCACCATTGCGGCCTCTCCCGTTGCGGAGCACAGGCTCCGGATGCGCAGGCTCAGCGGCCATGGCGCATGGGCCCAGCCGCTCCACGGCATGTGGGATCTTCCCGGACCGGGGCACGAACCCGTGTCTCCTGAATCAGCAGGCGGACTCTCAACCACTGCACCACCAGGGAAGCCCCCATCATTTTTATAGTCATGAACTTCAGCTTCTGACATGTGAATGAAGAGAATCCCCATGAGAAAGAAAAGTATTTAAGGTAGTTACTGGGGCCACTTTTTCAAACCTTTTTCTCACCTTAGGAATTTTGTAGTATCAGTGGGGTTTAAATGTGAGAATTTTTTGTTGTACTTTTCCTGTGGCAAAAAATAGAGTGATTATTCTGGAATCTTTGAGCTCTGCCTTCTAATGTGGTGTACATTATGACTAATGAGGAAAATGTAGTAGAGGATTACACGTAGAGGATTTTAACAAAAATATTCCAGTGTTTTACTTCTGTTTTGATCTTATCATTCCACTGAATGATCATGGAAGATCCTCTTGGGGTTAAATATCAAGAGCTTTTAGGGTTAAACATCCTAAGTGCCCGCTCTCTTATCTGCTTTGTCCTGACCCCATAGATTACAGGGTTAAGGGCAGGGGGAAAAACCACATATAGATTGGCCAGAAGTATGTGGATATAATGAGGGATGTGTGGCCAAAGCAGTGTGTCATGAAGGAGAAGAGTGCTGGCAGGTAGAAGGCCAACATTAAGCAGATATGGGATCCAAATGTCCTGAGTGCCTTGAGGCGGGCATCCCAGGACAGGAGGTAGAAGCCTGCTCTGAGGATTTGGACATAGGAAAATCCAATCACAGAAAGGTCAATATATCCCATGGAAAAAGCAATCAAGCCATAGGTAACACTGACCTTAATACTGGCACAAGCCAACTTTGCCAAACCCAGGGGTTCACCATAGGCGTGGGGGATGATCTGGGCATCACAGAAAGGAAGGCTTAGGATAAGGACTCTAACAGGAGACACAAACACCAAAGTCCGGACTATGATGACTACACCCAGGACGGCTATTACCTTATTGGTGAGAATCATGCCGTATCTCAGGAGGTTGCAGATGGCCATGTATCGGTCTATGGCCATGACTGTCAGCACCGCAGACTCCAGGCCAGTGCATATATGGATTGTGTACATCTGTGTGATGCAAGCGCCAAACACAATCTCCCTGAGATTGAACCAGAAAACACCCAGCATCTTGGGGATGGTGGCTGTAGACAGGCCAAGGTCAGTGAAGGCCAACATGGCCAGGAAGTAAAACATAGGCTGGTGGAGGCTGCATTCAGTCTGGATCACAAACAGGATGGTGACATTTCCCACGAGGGTTATTAGATACACTGCAGAGAAGGGGGAGCCAATCCAGATGTTCACATTTTGCAGCCCTGGAATCCCTATCAGAAGGAAGGAAGAAGGATGGAACTGTATATTGTTGGTGTGCAGCATATCTGTGGGAATTGGTTATAGACACATTTTTTTGCAGGAGTTTTCTTGCTTCCAGCGAGAGAACATAACCTCTTTCAGAGCATGTTGCCTAGTTTCTGGAAGAATAGAAAATCTATTCTTTAATTCCATAATACAGCAGAGGAGACCTAGAGAGTGAATATGAGCCAGAGTTAAAAAGACACTCTCACTTCAAAGTATTTGCCTCACCTACATAGAAAACCATGTAGAAAATTTCCAAAAACAGCAATTCTGCACTTCACTTCTTATGTCTTTTTTCCCTTCAGTCTCTAAGGAAGAACCTACATATGGCTATAAAATAACAAATATTTATTAATTATATCTGTTAATCATGATGTAAAGCCTAAACAAGATGGTGTGTGTGTGTGTGTGTGTGTGTGTGTGTGTGTGTGTGTGTGTAAAATCACAGGACTTAGATTGAGGTGGATGGTTTAGGAGAATGATACATTCTTGCAAAATAGTCCTGAAAATTAAGAAGGTGATATGTGGATGAATAAACAACAAGTTCCTACTGTATAGCATGGAGAACTATATTTAATATCCTGTCATAAACCATAATGGAAAAGAATATGAAAAAGAATATATATATGTGTAACTGAGTCACTTTGCTGTACAGCAGAAATTAACACAACATTGTAAATCAACTACACGTCAATAAAATTTTAAGAAAAAGAACAAGGAATTGCTAAGTGAAAAAAAAAAAAAAGAAAATGGTACATGGGAGGGAACCCAGTAAAAGTGGTGGATTGAATAGCTGGTGTTGGGATCTGAGCTAAGGAATGGAATTAAGAAATTTTGACATATTGGGAGACTATTCTATAATTCCATCAAAACAGTAGTCTCTCTCAGAACTACAAAGTCTTATTACTTTTCCCTTCGAGCACCCATCACCAAAATATTTCTTAGCTCAGATTTAATGACATACTATCCAGAGAGCCTTCCCCAGTTGGCTTATTTCATGATTATTTATTCTTTTCATTATTTTCCAGAGGTCTGTTTATCTTGCTGTTGCATTAGTTATCATTGGTTATCAGTGGTTCTTAAAGTGTAGTCCCTGGGCCATGGGTATCAGCATTATCTGGTAATTTGTTATAAATGGTAATTATTGGACACTACCCCGGACTCACTAAATCAGAATCTCTGGGGCTGGGACATAGTAATATGCTATTGAACCCTCCAGGTTATTCTGATGCTCATTCTAGCTTAAAAAAAAAAACACTGCTAAATTTTTACCACTAGGGTATAATCTCTTTGAGGTCAAAATCAGTGTCAGATTTATCTCCATGGTATACTTTATATAGTGATAGGCACTGATCAGCAATAATTAGCAAATGAAAGTTAAAAGTTTACTGGAAGCAATCTTTCCAGTTATTGTATACAAGGTCCTAGATAAATACAAACTGGGTTATAGAATAGCGTGCAGAAGGATCTTGGAGGAGATCTCTGAGGAATTATACTTGTAAAAAACTAGTAATGTATGATTGGGTCAAAGGAGAAACTGACTCACCATGAGGCTGCATCTGGGGCCTCCATGATACTATGGGAAGCTTCTGTGCTGGAATGGCCCTTCTGTTATCCCATAATGAGGCAAGGAAGCCAGTTATTTGTACTCCCATGGTATCCTGTCATTGGCGGAGCATTACCCTGTGTGATAGGACAAAACTTTGGATAAGGTAGTTCCTTGGGTCTGAGGACAATTCCAGGGAGGGGTGCAGATGTGAGCTCCCAGTATCTGATATTCCCAGCAGCTGGGAGATAGGTACATAGTTCCTGAAAAGCAGATCTGGGAGGTGTGTCACAGGGTATACTACAGATGGTATTGTGCTTCTACTCTCTCGAAGGTATCTTCTCCTTCAGTCTTGGGAAACTTACTCTCTTCTTACTCATTTGTCTGCATTTAAACCTCACACCTTACTTTGTCTTCTTTCTCTACCCGCAAATGTTTTCTTGTGTCAGAGGCAAAGCTTTAATTTGCTCCTAGATATGGCTTGGAATAAAATTCATGTTTACTCTTAGTTAAACAAAAAATTCTTCTTAGATATAATCCCCACTCCCAAAGCACACACACACATGCAGTCATGCACACACACACACACACATTTTGATATACTGCAGAAAGGCTTAACAAATCTTGGTTCGTTCCAAGCAACTTGCCTTAGAATGCATGCTCTGTTTTTGCTTTTTCTGGACTTGAGACTGAATCTCATGCAGTCCTCACGACTCCATCTTTCCTGTCATCTGGAGACCAGAAATAACTAAAATTTTTTGCATGTGGCATGCAAACTGGAGAATAAGAAATCCCTCATTTATTAACATCCTTTTCATCTTCATAAAATGTTCTTGTCTCTCAGCTTATGCGGGCCTCTCACTGTTGCGGCCTCTCCCGTTGCAGAGCACAGGCTCCAGACGCACAGGCTCCAGACGCACAGGCTCAGCGGCCATGGCTCAAGGGCCCAGCCGCTCCGTGGCATGTGTGATCTTCCTGGACCAGGGCATGAACCCATGTCCCCTGCATCGGCAGGTGGACTCTCAACCACTGCACCACCAGGGAAGCCCTTGTCTCTCAGCTTTTAAACCACTTCTCCTTTCTGTATTCCTTCTAGCTCTCAGAATACTCCTTGAACTTTGTTTACTTCTTGTCTTTTTTCATCTTTCCCTTAAGTAGTGTTTTGTCCTTGACCACAGTCTCTACTCATGCAGTATGTCTCACAAGGGTGATTCCATTCAGTTCCCTGACTGTGAGTACCACAGTTTTTCCCTTGTGATTCTAAGAAATGTGTTTCTAGAAGACTTCTTCCCACTTCTCTACATTCCCTCTTGTTTCAGATCCAAACGTTCATCAATTTCTATTTATTCTCTATTTAAACACACAAAAATAATTGGATAAATTCTAGGTGCTTAGTATCAGTGTTCAAGGTACTAGGTGGGCAAAATCAAATCTGGGTCCTGTTCTCATGAACCACATAGTCTAGTGAGGGAGACCAGCATTAATCAAATCTTAAATAAATGTAAAGTAACAACTGGACTACTAGGAAGAGTTACTGTACACTCCAAGCTTAGTTAACCCAGTCAAGGTTCACAGGGAATGCTTTCCTGAGGAGGTTTCAACTAAACTAATAGCTGAAGGATAAGAATCTGCTAATAAGTAGAAAGGAAAATGAGCAGAGAAAAAATATGTCTAGTTAATAGGAACAAAAAGTGCAAAGGCTGTGTGATGGAAAATTGCATGGTAAATATGAGGGAGTGAAAGGCCTAGGGCTTAGAAAGCAAGCACAGGGTAGATGAGATGAGACAGAGGTAGGAAAAGGTTATGTAAACCCTTGTGGCTAATTTTAAGAAGTTTATCTTTATCCAAGAAACAAAGGGAAGAAACGGTAGGATTTTAAGCTGCAGTATAACATGATCCAATTTGCATTTCAAAAATATCACTCTGAGGAATCTAAAAAGAAATGATACAAATGAACTTATTTACAAAACAGAAACAGACTCACAGATTTAGAGAATGAATTTATGGTTACGGGGTGGGGGTGGTGTGGGGAAGGGAGGGTTGGAGGGATAGATTGGGAGTTTGGGATTGACATGTACACACTGTTATACTTAAAATAGATAACCAACAAGGACCTACTGTAAAATTAATTAATTAATTAATTAAAAAATTATCACTCTGGTTGCACTCTCAAAAATGTATTAAAGGCAGCCAGTGCCTTTGTAGTCAGATCAGTTAGAAAGTTATCACAGACATCCAGGTCGAAGGTGATGTTATCTTGTACCATGCTGTTAGTGCTGGAGATTGATTGGAGCAGGTAAACTTTTTTTTTTTTATTTATTTATTTATTTATTTATTTATGGCTGTGTTGGGTCTTCGTTTCTGTGCGAGGGCTTTCTCTAGTTGCGGCAAGTGGGGGCCACTCCTCATCGCGGTGCGCGGGCGCGGGCCTCTCATTATCGCGGCCTCTCTTGTTGCGGAGCACAGGCTCCAGACGCGCAGGCTCAGTAATTGTGGCTCACGGGGCTAGCTGCTCCGCGGCATGTGGGATCTTCCCAGACCAGGGCTCGAACCCATGTCCCCTGGAGCAGGTAAACTTTATAGCTGTTTAATAGGGTTAGTTTTTAGAAATAGCTATCAAATCTATTTTTCTTCCCCCTCACAACCACTGAATTAATTAAGACTTCTATCATCTTTTATCTCAACTTTTTCTATAATTCATCCCTCTTCACAAACGATTCTCAATATTTTTCCTTTTGAAAAACATATGACTGATCAATATAATACTATTAATAAAATGTGACTGAGAAGCAGTGATTCATATCCTGTGCAAAGGGAGTAGGGGCCTCTGTGCAGAACTAGGGGACAGGGATTGAGGTCTTCCATATAGTTTAAACAGTCCTCTCTTCATTTCTCCTGGTGACTTAGGATAGGCAGGAGGGTAGAGGTTATTTCACCTACTTGGACTTGTTATCTTATTCTTGCAATAAAAGATTAAGCTCATGTATCAAAGTCCTAAAATCTTATAGGTTGTTACATGTTTTAATAACTGCTTCCAATGACTTGCATTTTCCACCTATATTTAGGATCATCTGCAAACTTATACTACCACCACCCTCTGCTCTCAACTGTTATATTGTAGAAGTTCCCAGTTGTTAATCCTTTAAATCATTTAACAAGTATATTGGAGAACTTATTATCTGCCAAGTAGTGCTCCAAATGTAGGCATGCCACAGGGATTGAGTCTAAATCCCCAACTTCATAGAGCTTAAAATCTAGTAATGCCAGTATTTTCCTTCTTGGCCTCACGTAAGTTTTCTACTGTCTTCGTAGGGAAACCGTCTAAAAAGTGCTTTGGTATTCTAAGTATATTATGGATTCAGAATGCTCCTGGTCAATATAAGCTTATTGTCACTGGCAAAAATTATTGTCTGTCTAGGTCACTGTCTCTGTTGCAACCATTATCATTACTATGACCACTGTTGATGCAGTCATCTTCAACTTTTGTGTGCTTAATATTTTTTTCTGTTTAATAAACACTTCCATGTATATTTTTAAAGTTTATCTTCACCATAACTCTCTAATCCTCTTTTTTCCTCTCCCTTTCTGAACCTCTGTTCCTTTTCAGAGACTCAGTTCCCTGGGTAAACTGTGCTGAGCTTCTCCCAGGGACTGTCTTCCATCCTTTGCAGTAGAATTGAATAACCACTTTGCCCAGGTTTCCAGGCTTCCCATCTCTCAACCCCTCTGTGCCTCGTTTTCAGAGATGCATAACCTCCCACTAGGATGACTGTACCCAGTGTAAGAGGTTCTCTTCTGAGACAACAAAATAGAAGGATGTAGGGAAGGAAGGACTTCATTTGTGCCAGTTAATGAGTTACCATTGTTTTTTTTTCCCTCCTGTTTGCATATAACATTCTTTGTTCATATGTTTGAATCTATCTATCTATCTATCTTTCTATCTATTTATCTCTCTATATCCTGGGTTTGTTGATATCAGTTTGCATATTTAGCACTGTGAGTGTTTTGCTGTGTGGTTTTGTGTTAGTGACTGATGTGCAGCTACAAATTCAGGTTCTCAACACAACTCCTATCTCTCTTCTTGCTACTCTGTTTGGAGATGGCCTCATCTACAGAGACTCTGGCTGAGTCTCTGGAATTCCATCATCCCATGAATCACTTTAGTTACTGTCATTGTGATCCCTCTTCCAGCATAACCAGAAACTGACTCACCTACTTCCAGTTGGCATATGAGAAATTGTATGTGGAGAACTGGATGCCACAGACTGCAATCTTCACGTGATTGAATTCTCAATAGCCAGGGCCAAGGAGTTATATGAAAACTCTAGCTCCCTGGGTAGGACCTCCCCACTGTGGGTTGTGTCCCTGGACCTGTAGTATGGCACAGAAAAATTCTATATCCCTGAGGATAAATCTATATATTTTCTGGTTAGAGATTCATTCTGGTTACAGATGGTCTGCAATCTGCACCCTCCAGCAAGTACCCTCCTGAAGAGGTCCCAGGAGTCTAGTCTGTCAGAGGTATAACGGCCTCCCACCAAACACTTCAAATCTCACTGTGGATCAGGTCAAAATTACTTTTGGCAGACAGGCAGGGAAGGCAGGGTAAGAACAGTGTAGGGAAAAAACCAGCATTTCTCAAACTCAGCTCAGAAATATATGTACATTTAATAAATGGTAGAGCCAGAATTCTAATGTAAGTTTACAAACCCTGAGCTATATCTGTTTTGAGAATTCCACTAAATGATTTTTGTGAGAGTATAGCAATTCTAACACTATATATAATATTAGTTATGCATCTTGCATATTAAGAACATGCCCCCTTTGTCCATCTCTTTGTTCTGTGACTTTGGTCAATTCAATTTGCCATTACAGCTTTGGTTTTCTCACAAGGAAGATGAGAAAAAAATCATATCGACTTAACACAGGATTGTAATGATACAATAGGATAATGCCTAGAAGGTTCTCATCCACTGTTTATTAGAAATTAATTGATAAATAAACACTGGCTATTATAATTATTTTATGGCATTATCTCTGGGATCAACATTTTAGAGTCAGAAAACTTAAGTTTAAATCTTTCATTTGCAATTCAATAGCTGAGAGATGCTGAGTGCATTTCTTAACCTCTCTGAGCCACACTTTCCCCCTTATAGAGTCACAAGGGTGATGAAAATGACAATTCACATGTCACATGGTTTTTCTCCGAATTAAGTGAGATAATGCATTGAGATAGAGTACTGTTCAGCTATAGATCCAAGCTATTATTAAAATGGATATTGTCTTTATTACTTATTTGAAATAGATGTTTTTGATGGAATTTGAATAGAAGAACTGCAGTTACTTTTTTTTTTTAAGTTTAATGCCTACAAGTTTTTGAAAATTTTATTGAAGTATAGTTGATTTACAATGTTGTGTTAATTTCTGCTGTACAGCAAAGTGACTCAGTTACACATATATATATTCTTTTTCATATTCTTTTCCATTATGGTTTATCACAGGATATTGAATATAGTTCCCTGTGCTATACAGCAGGACCTTGTTGTTTATCCATCCTACATATAATAGTTTGTATCTGCTAATCCCAAACTCCCAGTCCATCCTTCCCCCACCTCCCTCCCCCTTGTCAACCACAAGTCTCTTCTCTATGTCTCTGAGTCTGTTTCTGTTTCATTCATTTGTGTCATATCTTAGATTCCACATAGAAGTGATATCATATGGTATATGTCTTTCTCTTTCTGACCTACTTCACTTAGTATGATAATCTCTAGTTGCAACCATGTTGCTGCAAATGGCATTATTACTTTCTTTTTTATGTCTGAGTAATATTCCATTGTGTGTATGTGTATATATATATATATATATATATATATATATATATATATATATATTCAACATCTTCTTTGTCTATTCATCTGTAGATGGACATTTAGGTTGTTTCCATGTCTTGGCTATTGTAAATAGTCCTAATGCATACAAGGTTTTTTTTGTTTTGTTTTGTTTTGTTTTGTTTTTTGTGGTACACGGGCCTCTCACTGTTGTGGCCTCTCCCGTTGCGGAGCACAGGCTCCAGACGCGCAGGCTCAGCGGCCATGGCTCATGGGCCTAGCCGCTCCACAGCATGTGGGATCTTCCCGGACCGGGGCACGAATCCATGTCCCCTGCATCGGCAGGCGGACTCTCAACCACTGCGCCACCAGGGAAGCCCTGCATACAAGTTTTAATTATCATTCAGGAGGTTTGGGGAACCCAGCATGAAATACAAAGTGTGATAAAAGAATCTAAATATATTGCAAATATATGAAGCAACCTCTCTGAAGCAGGTAGAGGAATAAAGGAAATGAGCAGAGTCTATAAAACTAAAGGCAAAAGGAACTGTACATAAGCACTGTACACTAGTTAATAAAAAACAAGTTGCTTCTGGGACTTCCCTGGTTGTCCGTTGGTAAAGAATCTGCTTTCAAATGCAGGGGACGTGGGTTCAATCTCTGGTCAGGGAACTAAGATCCCACATGCTGCGGGGCAACTAAGCCCACGCGTCACAACTACTGAGCTTGCGGGCCTCAACTAGAGAGGCTGCGTTCCCCAAACTATAGAACCCACACGCCCTGGAGCGTGCGCTCCACAACTGGAGAGAAGCCTGCACACCCTTGCAGTTACTTTTTAGTTCACTAGATTGCTCTTATAAAGGACTCATTTATTTAAGAAATGCATTTAGCTTGACCGCTAGGTGTCAGTAATGCTCATACGACAAGCAAACATTCCTTGATTCAACCTACATTTACTAAGCTCCTATTATGAGCTGGACAATACGTTATTTAGGTACTCAATAAATATAAGCTGAATCAATAAAAATTTGCTTGTATCTCTGGAGCAAATAACAAAAGATCTTATGTGAGCTATCAGGTAACTAACTGCAATTTTTCAAGATATTTTACATATATTTTTACTTGTATGGCTCCAAAGTGAATAACCATCCTCTCTTCAGAAATCTTTGATTTATTTTATGATAAAAGAGTATAAAGAATAAAAAGTTAGTGACTCTTCTTGAGCATTTATAATATTCTCCGCAAAATGTTACACCTGGCTATACATTTTCATATCAATGTTTTTGAATTTCAATGCTAGTTAAAGCTTTAGAAAGCTCGTTGTTTTCTTAAATATCCATGGATCCTATAAAACATGCAAAAGAATACTCCTGGCATATCAGTTTTTTCATCTCACTTTGAGCCTTAGGGAAAGAATAATATAAAATTATATGAGAATATATAGGAATACAAACATAGAACATGCACAGCAATTACATGATTATTCCATTCCTTCTTTTTAAAAAATTTTAATCCTCAAGGTAAGCATGGTAGATTTGATTTCAAAGGGTATTAGTAACATGATTTTTTAGGATCAGCATTATTTTGGGTAACTCTTGGTTTATCTAAAAGGATAAAAAAATTTCTAATCTCTTCTAAGGGGACTCTGAGAACAAAAAGAGAGACAGTATCACAGATATAATCCTGAAAAATAGTATGGAAAAGAGAATATATAAAAATGCCGGTCTTCAGGTTTCTGTTCAGAATTTTTCTCCAGCTCTTCGTTTATGTGGGCCAAAGTGCTGCATATCTTCTCTGCCTCTCCAGGACCACTCCATGCTCTGTATCCTGGAGGACTCACACCTATGTACTGCATTGATGGCCTCCTTTGCACTTCGACATCTGGTTCGGTTCAGAAAATAGAAAACACCAGCAGGAGGGTAGGAGGGAGGAAAGTCAGGGTATTCACTCTGGTTTTCATGTGCTCTCTCCTTGCAGGTGAACTGAAGGTCATCACGGGCTGGGTGAGTCCCTCAAAATAATTCCTGACTCCTGTCAGGTAGGTTCCTTCACAGTGTCTCTGAGTCTCTATTTTCCAGGAACTACACTGTGCCTATAGCTTGCCATAGTTTAAGGGCCCCAGATTGACTTTGCCAAATATTTTTTCTGAAACTCTGACTAATTCAGCTAGTAAGCAGCTTTATCTTTTACTGTAGATTTTTCTATTTAAACTTACTTTTACTTTATATAATAATATACCATACACAAAATATAATATATAACATATATGTGTATATATATTTTTACTGGTCTTACTTTTGACATAGGCAGTTTTATCTTTGAACTCCAATGTCTCAAAGGCTTTTGAACTACATTCAAATATATATCAAAGTAGTTAATTTTATAGTTACTGGAGACTAATATAAACTTCGCAAAGGGAGATTTAAAAATGGTCAATAAGTGCTGAAAGTATGATCAACATCATTAGTCATTGGGGAAATGAAAATCAAAACTACGATGAGATACTGATTCTCACTCACTAGAACAGCTAAAGTTCAAAAGATCAAAAACCCCTCAAATATTGGTGAGAATGTGGAGCAATTAGAATTCTCATACTTGTCGATAGGAGTACAAAATCATAAAGCCACTTTGGAAAAGTGTTGGTAATTTTCTTCAAAATTTCCAGTTTGGTGCCTGGAAAACGGAAGTGTTTGCAAGCATCTGGAATTTTCCAAGTTTTTTTAATATCTACGCTCTGACTAAATGTTATGAATTATGGATTGGTAAACCAAATGAGTGGATCAATACTAGAACAGATTTGAGAGACATTGTATCTGGATTAAATGTCATGAAAGTTTACTTCTTTAAATTAAACTGAGTTATGTCTACTCTCAAGGTGTTGGTGAATAATATAGAAAGAAACAACACTAATATTCCATGAGCTAGACTGATCTCTGTATTCTGTGCAGTATCCTGTGATGCATAAAGGGTTCCCATAGAGAAGGAACATCTGGGAAGGTAAGGGAGGCTTATGGGAAATGGTATTGTCTTGGAACATTTAATCTAATAGAATTTAACTAAATCTGGAGTTATTTTTTCTCTTGTCACCATTTCCTTAACTATTTTCATGTTTTGCATATTTTTTCTTCTTATCAGACCATATATATTTGCTATTAAATCTGTATGTAAATACATTTAGTATTCAGACACTAGCAAATTCAGTCCATGTGTAAAACAAACATAAGCATCTGTGCACACATACACACAGAATCGTACACAAATCAATAGCCAAATTGCATACACATTATTCCCAGAACATTGGGATCCTGCTCAGATCCAGGACAGTATTACCTTGACACAGGTCATAGAAGTGAAATGGGAAGTTAGAAATTGGGTTCACAGAGGCTGAATGTAAAAATGTATGCAGGAGCTGACATATCTCTGTATGTGGTGCCTGGGCAAATATTTTTTCTGGGGTCCCTGAATATACAAAACGATTTGACTAAAAAAAGTATGATAAATACTATGTGATATATAGTAATTTATCAATGAAGATTTAAGATAATGAGTAGAGAAGAATTAATTATATACTTGGTTATTGTCCAATCCCTGCACATAAAGATTCTTTGTAGTTTCCAGGTACTTTCTTCTTTCTGTTCAGCCCCATGAGCTATCTACTTGTTTTTTAATTGTGAAAACAGGCCATTTCTGGCCATTTCATTTCTCCCACTACAGAAAGAAGGTACTAACATGGTTATTATTTACAATGCCATGGCTGTTCAGATGATATAGATTGTCTTCCTTCTAGCATTTTCAAATTCCATTTGTTTAATGCTGATTGTATCATTAGTAGGATGCTGCATCCTCCATTATACTATCCATGAATAATAGCTTCCAATGACTCTCTCAAAGGTTCCTTCTGTGCTTCATTGATGATGACTACAAATGCCAGGCTTAACCAGATCCTTCAGGAAAATGTGAACAATTATCTTTTTACTGTTTACATTAAATTTATTTTTCTAGACCTTATAACATTAATGTAGAAAAACACATCTTTTGCCACCTAAAATATTTACTCCCTAATGACTGCATGTCTAGAAGATGATCTTTTTCAGTTCTTACTGCATTGCTTCCTTTCACACAGTGTCACCAGCTTGAAATATAGGTGAGGCATCTGTGGAAAGAGTGAGAAGAACATTCTCACTCATATAAGGAATACCCGTATCTCGTCTGGCATTATTTAACATTGACTCAGGATGGCATGTCATCATATCAATTGGATATAAAGAAGGACATAGACTGAAAATACTTGGTGACATTGCAGAGCAATGGTCACAAATCCTTTGTAGTAGGTAGATGCAACCACTTCAGGAAGAATAGCTGACAGGTAATATGGAGCCTGTGGAGGAGGTGGGATAGTCACTCTGAGCACCAGTGCTACGGTGAAGGAAGGAAGGCAGTAAGGTAAAGGAGGTCTGCTGCTCCCATTGCTACATTTGGGTGCTGTAGCTGGGGGGCAGTATGAGAGTGTAAATGTAGATGGTTGAGAGTCAGTGAACAGCTTTAACACATAGCTCAAGGCCAAGGTTTAGGAATGGACCATTGGTAGACCAGAGCCCTGAACTTATCCTATGTCTGCCATGAGTGATAAGTAAGAGTCACCTCCAGTCAGCATGTCAGAACTCTTCTGGTGGCTTCATTTCATGTGATTCCATGAAAGAAATTCTATGCTGTCCAGAAAGACTTATCTGCTCACCAAGCCACTCTTCTGAAACCAGGTTCCAGCTGTGAGATACGAAGACAATCCTATAGACATGGGTCACGGAGCTCCTTAGGGCAAATGGCTGACTCCATAAGGTAGTGGGTGTTGGAAAAAGAGAATCTTAGAATTAGTGATTAGGCCCATGTGTGTTTGGTCCAAGTTTGAAGCACTCTGCACAGATAGCATTGTTATCCCCAGCTGGCCCCAAGCACCAAAAGTGAACTTCAAAAATTTTGAGGAAGCTACTCCAAAGCACAGAGTTCCCCTGAGAAGGGAGCTTAGGGCAAGGACTCTGCTCAGCCAGGTCCAAGCATGGCACTGCAGTTTGATTGTGAACCATTTCAGGGCCAGCATTACTGTGCACCAATAGGCCTCTGCCCAGATCCCCTAATCCCTCAGAAGGCAGTCAGGGCTGCAAACTCATTCCAAGGATCCTAATAATTCTTGCCAAATCTAAGATTGAACAACCTTCCCCAGATACCACCTACAGAATACTAGCAGGTACTTTGGCTTTCCTATTATCTAAGGTCATTCACTGGACACTTCTACAGATAGCGGACAGCTGGGCTAACTGCTTTTGCCTGGGATTTATTATATGAGAAAATAAGTGGGAAGGGAGCAATTACTCGACAGATTCTCTTTTACCATTATCTCTCATCCCCCCAAATCAACCAGCTGCATGAACCCGGGTTTGCCTGTTCTATCTCTTTTCATATTTCTCCCAACTGAAATGCAAAACAAGGTGAAGAGTATGCATCTGGCTAATCTCCTAAATGAAACCCTATCCTAGACCAAACCAGTACTGGGCTTTTACTATAGCCTTTACTTAATCTCACCACAGACACCAGAGCTGAGCCCCAAGGATGAACTCAAACCATGAAGGAATATCAAGTGTCCAACAGACCAAGGGCCAAAAACAGGGACCAGATTAGGCAGTATGGCATATTCTCTGGCTATGAACCCTTCCTACAATCTTCCAAATTGTAAATTTCTAGGTAGGTTGAGATCCAATTCTCTCTGCCACTACCTTCTGCTATAAATATGCCTCAGAGGTGTCACGAGTCCCTGAAGAAATAAACATATCTGCCTTACACTAGGGCCCCCTTGGGGATAAAAACTGCATTACAGGAAGAACTGTCCAATAGAAATGTAATATGAGCCATACATATGTAATTTTAAATTTTAAATTTAAATTTTAAATTTCTAGTATCTACATCAAAAAAGCCAAATGCAGCAGGTAAATATATATTTTAGTTAATCCAATATATCAAGGTGTCATCACTGCAATCTACAATATGAAAATTATTAATAAGATATTTTACATTATATATATATATATATATATATATATATTTTTTTTTTTGTGGTATGCAGGCCTCTCACTGTTGTGGCCTCTCCCGTTGCGGAGCACAGGCTCCGGACGCGCAGGCTCAGCGGCCATGGCTCACGGGCCTAGCTGCTTCACGGCATGTGGGATCTTCCTGGACCGGGGCACGAACCCGTGTCCCCTGCATCAGCAGGTGGACTCTCAATCACTGTGCCACCAGGGAAGCCCCTACATTATATTTTGAACTAAGTCTTCAAAATTTGGTGTGTATTTTATATGTACGGCACATCTCAATTCAGACTAGGCATGTCTGAAGTGTTCAACAGCCACAGGAGCCTCTTGGCTATCATAGTGGACAGCCAGATCTTGATATTCAACTCCTTGATATTCATTCCATCCTTACAGACCCCTTATCATAATTTCTTTTACAGTTAGCTCAAAAAGCATATAGCATCCCTCTCCCAAAGGCAAAGCGCTCATGCACAAGCTGTTCATGTTTGATCATAAAGAAAAGGAGGTATGGAGAAGCTAGAAGAAATCATTCTCTTCCTAAAAGTGCTTCATATTGATTATTTTCTTTTTACATTTTCCTCCCATTCTGACAGAAAAATCTGTATTGGATTGATCGTTTTCCTCTTCTCCCCTGTTTTTACTTCAGTGTGTTTAGATTTTTTTTTTCAATCACTACCTTAGATTTTTAAGATCCATGAAGTTTGTAGTAAAAACTGAAGTTAGAATCGTTTTTTAAAATTGAATTTAAAGCCACCCAAATCAACATTATAATGGATTTTAGCACTCAATCCTATATATACTTCTCCCAAAAAACAGCAATTTCTTTGCCCATGTATTCCTTTTTTTTTTTTTTTTTTTTTTTTTTTTTGCGGTATGCAGGCCTCTCACTGTTGTGGCCTCTCCCGTTGCGGAGCACAGGCTCCGGACGTGCAGGCTCAGTGGCCATGGCTCACGGGCCCAGCCACTCCGTGGCATGTGGGATCTTCCCGGACCGGGGCACGAACCCGTGTCCCCTGCATCGGCAGGCGGACTCTCAACCACTGCGCCACCAGGGAAGCCCCATGTATTGCATTTTATAAAACCTGACAACGACGTTACAAGAATGTAAAATTACAGGTCAATTTCTTTCATAAACAGAGATAAAAACAAAACTTAAACAATGTATGAGCAAAAACAAATCCAGTATTGCACATGAAGAATAATAGTGGTTTATTCCAGAAATCTGTGTTAGATTTAAAAATGGAAATAAATCAATGTATTCCAAGAAGAGAATAAAAATGACATGTGATCATCTTAATAACTACAGCGACAATATATGTTGAAATTCAACTTTCCACTCAGTACAAAAACTGACATCAAATTAATAGAAGAGAATTTCCTAAATTTGATTCCATACATCAACAAAGAAAAATCTCCACCAAATGCCATGCTTAATGGTAAAATGTTGAGGGAACATTTCTTTCTGAGATGCTCTTCCCAGGTTATAATCCTCAAATTTGGCTCGAATAAAAATTTCCAATTCTTTCTTTAAAAAAAAAAAGGAAAAATGTTGACAGCTACCCCTCATCCATCTCAAGATCTGTAATTAATCTGTCAAGGATGTTCACTCTCACCGACGGGTTACTCAGCTCTAGCACTGAGTAAATGCTCAACAGGAAAGGAGTGAGAACACAGGAAAATTGGAGGTAAGAAAGGAGAAACTGAGATGCAGAAGAGCCTTGGAGTAGAGGGTACGGCTCAGATGGTGGGCAGAGCAGAAAGTTCAAGAGCTTGGGCGGCGCAGGGTCATCGGGACTACACAGTTGCAAGGATTAAAATACGGACAAAGGCTGGTAGGAAAGTAATACTTAGAGAAGGTGTAGATGGGGAAGCCGTGGTTGGTGACATTGTAAAAGGAGACCGTGCCGGCCTCATAGTCTAAGAACACCCCAATTCGGCGAGGGGGCACCATCATGGAGAGGAGCAAGGAGGTGGACGATTCCTCGTAGGCTCTGTATTCGTGCTTATGATGTAAGCCAATCACCCAGTATCCACTTTGAGGCTGGTATCGGGAGTAAACATTCCGATTGTTCGCAAACTGGTTGAAAGAGAACATAGGTCCCATTGAATCACTGCACACCCCCAGGATCCAGTCAGTCTTCTTGGACACGTCTACCTCCCAGTAATGCTTTCCTGAGGAGAAGTGCCGAGAGCCCAGGACACCACAGCCATAATGCTCTTCCAGATGAGACCCAGGCAGCTGAGCGCCCACAAATCTCACCTGCCTCCGGTTCTTAGACAGGACGAGATTTAAATTAGCCATGTGTGGATTCAGAGTCATGTCCACTGTGGGAGAAAGGTACAGCATCAGCAGATGAGAATGGGTATGTGGGTCTTATGACTCTGAGAAGAGGAAGCGAGGATATGGGTGGGAGGAATTGGAGCTAGGTGGTGGGGGGCTGGGGGGAAACAGCAACACCTCATACCTGAGAGTGTGTGTGGGTATGTTTGGCAAGGATAAGAACATGTCAGCTCAAAGAGGCCACAGTTTCTACTTACCCCAGTAGCTCTGGACATCTGTCAGCTCTGTAATGATAAAGAGTCAATCACATTATATAGAACCATCAGTCTCAGGTCTGCTATCTCTCTCTTACCTGGCTGAGAGGTGTGGCAGGGAATTCTATAAGGATGTGAACTGGCCATTTCATTCCCCCTTCAGTATGACCTGCATCTTCTTCAGCACATTGTGTCCCTCCCTCTTTGATCTCTTTCTCTGACACTATACCCAAATACCAACCATACCCTTCATTCTTTTTATTTCCTATACTACCACGATCACTCATCCAAATGCTATTCCCTGAAACTCCTCACCTCTAAACACTCGCAGCATCTTTTTCAGATCTGGGGCTCGAAACATACTCTTCAGCTTGGTGGGGAGAGCTTCTGGCTTCTTCAGGGTCCAGGACTCACTCCTAGAGAGAACAGACATTATGAATCTTCAACACTGCTAACCTTGGGTGTCTCTAACACCTGTCTCCTTCATCTCCCAGGCCCATTGGTGAACTTCAACACTCTTTCTTGAAGAAAATCAGCATCATTCTGCAAAGACCTCTGGCATAGGAGCCAGAAGAACTGGACTAAATGGACTAAAAACTAGCTTCTCACCATCTGTGTACACACTGATAAGATTTTCATTCTTTTTTTATTGGCTGTGTAGTATCTCTCTCTCTCTCTTTCTCTCTCTGTGTATATATATATATATATATATATATATATATATATACACACACATATATATACCACATCTTTATCTATTCATCTGTTGAGGGACACTTAGGTCACTTCCACATCTTGGCTATCATAAATAGTGCTGTGATGAATACTGGGGTGAATATATCTTTTGTACAGAACAGGGAATATAGCCAATATTTTATAATAACTTTATAATAACTTTAAATACTTTATAATAACTCTATAAAAGTATTGAATCACTATGTTGTACATCTGAAACTAATATACTCTTGCAAATCAACTATATGTACATCAATTTAAAAAACGTTGATAGGATTTATCCCTCAAAGCCTCATTTTTGTTTCTTTGTTTGGTTTGTTGTTGTTTTGTAAAATACAATAATTTTCCCTTCTTTCTCTGCATCCTAGAGACTGTATAATATTAAATAAAATAATGGCTGGGAAATCCTTTGCTACCTCTAAAAAAGATACAAAATACTTAAAATGTCAGCACCCTCTTAGAGGGTCTACAGGTATCTGTGTTGACACGCAGGACATCAGGACCTGCTGCTAGGGCTTTCAGAGTATCAGGTGAAGGGCTCCCTTAGAAGAGTCTGTGATTTAGGTCTCAAGGTCTTGCAGAGGCCTAGGGAGAAAGACCTTCAGAACAGCCTCTTAGGATTCTTGGTCTCTGGGAACGTTACACCAGTTGGAGAAAGGAAACGTCCTCACCTCCAAACTGAGAATAAAGACTTCTGAAGGAACAACAGGCTCCATAGGTCATGTGTTCGTGAGGCGCTTCAAGGTACCAGGTAGGTGGGCTACTTTAGGGGTCACCTTGATGAATGAAATTCTAGAGTAGGTGATAGAGAAGAGAACATATTTTTGTTCCAGGGCCAAAGCCACTCTTTTCAAGACCTCAGGTCTATGTTTTTACTGGAATTGAGAAAAATGGAAGACTGAGGAGAACTAGGTAGCAAGGCATGGCCTGTTCCAAAGCCAAGGGGGAAAGGGAAATTTAAGCAGCTGTCCCAAGAGCTGATTTCTGGACCTTGGAAAAAAAAGCAAATGGGAAATTTCCCTCTGATAAAGTATGTGGGCAAAGAAAATCCCTGTGTATTTTGAGGTAGCTATGAACTACTAGAATCAGGACTGGAAGCAGGTACAGGGGTTTGTGGAAAAGGAGTTCCATCACGAGGTACGTGGGGAGTCAGTGATATGGTAATCCTTGATTCTTAAGAACACTACTGTCCCAATTTGTGACCTTCTGCCACTCAAATTCTCCTACCATTGAAACCAAGTCATTCTCTTCACTTTGGGCGACCCCAAATTCTCATGAAAAGCAACTCAAGACACCACAGTCCTAAATCTTCCCTGCTTTGTGATTTTTTTTTTCCTTTCCCACTGACCACAAGATAACGCTATGGGTACAGGAGTCTTTTGTCAACCCAAGGGAACCACGTCATGTTCTACACATACCTTTTCGCAACATCGCTCACATCCTAGGAAAGAAAGAGACAGGTTAAGTCAAGGGTAATAGGCCTTGTCCTCTACTACAGCCTCATCCATGTCCCTCATCCCATTCTCACCACCCCATGATGATAGAGGTAGAGATGATCCAATATGGAGGCCACAAAGTAGAGATAAGAACTCAAAGCAGTCTCTCCCTGACACCCTATGTAGGGATGTCAGGAAATGATTCAATTCATTCATTAGTACCTTTATTTTTACAACAGAGTGTGTGTGTGTGTGTGTGTGTGTGTGTGGTGTTATATATGTACCTCATCTTTTATTTGCCAGGCACTGTGCCTGCTTCTAGATGCTCTCACATGACTCAGTCCTGATTTCTGTCCTCAAGATGCTCACATTCTGGTTGCTGAGGACACAAGGGCCATAAATGTGGTTGTTTCTCAAATTCCACCTCCCCTAACCCTCTATGCTACCTTTGCTGACTTTGTGTATTTTTCTTGATTTCAACACACACATGTATTGACGATTCCTAAATCTGTACTTCTGCTTACATCTCTTTTATATACCCTAGCACATAAGCCACGGGCACCACAAATTCAATATATCTGAAAGAAAACGTACCTTTCCTGCAACCATGAGGTCTCTTCTGTTATCTTCCATCTTCCTCAATGATCCCAGCATCCAGTCACCAAATGTAGACAAAGTACTGTGCTAAAAACTACCTGACATCCCATCTTAGACCAAGTCAGTGCATTTCACACCCTTACTGCTCTTTACCATCATCACTGCCACTGCCTGCCTCATTTGAGTAGAATTGTCTCATGGCCTCCGAATTGGTCTTCCTAACTTCTGCTCTATACACCTCAATGCAGCAGAAGAAAAGGCCAATGGTTTGATCTATGTAACATAGGAATAACTATTTTCATGGTATTGGAGCTATTTTTCATTGTACTTGACAAAAACACAACTCAAACTGGCTTGCATATGTAAAGTGGTAGAGGTGGATCCAGAATTGTATCAATCTTAAGGCATACTTGTAATAAGGAACTCAAATGATCAAATCAGGGTGACACTTCATGCCTCTTCCTCTTAGCTTTATTCTCAGGGTTCACATTTTGAAACTTGAAAGCTGCAGGCTTGCATCCAGCTGTCAAATCTTAATGGGTAACAATGTCAAACAGATATGGAAAAGAGAAGGAGGAAGTGTCTGTGATGGGCAAGTTCTGGAAAAACTGACTGTGAGATAACACTAGTTAAAATGGCCATTGGGCAGTCATACTAACTAGTGGGTAGAAGAGTCTAGACAGGTGCCTGGACTAGCTATTATATAAACTGATGATACATTTGCACTTATGAAGCAATTTTTCCAGTTTGAAGAGACTTGTAAAGGAGCTAGAACAAGTGGGGGAAGGAGCAAGCATTAGGGCAACCCAACATCAAAGATGAAGAAAAAAGCAAGAAGAATAAACTGAAGTTGTGAAACCAGAAGCAGTGAGTGAGGAAAAGCTCCAACAGGTGGAAAATAACTACCCCATGACCCCAATACTAGGGCCCAAGTATAAGTAAAGAAATTATTATTCCACCAGGAAAGGGAGCAAGAGGAAAGCAAGAAAGCAAACAGAAAATAAGGAAGAGCCTGAAGGTTCCAGAATGTCACAAGGTACATCCTGCTTCAACTTAATAGTCACACTATTCACTCTATGAAGCCAACAGCTGCTCAGATTTCAACCTCAGGTCAAGTCTCTCCATCAAATCGCTTTGGATTTGACAGCTTGCACCCTCCCAATCCACAAACACACACAGACCAGAGCTCATTGTTTGTGCCTCAAAAGTCCTGTTCAAACTTCTATTACAACATGTTCAATGATTCTGCCCTAGAGAAGAAAGTAAAGCAAAGAAGGGCTGGTAATTACATAAAAAATCTCTAAGTACTTGAGTTTGGTATGTGTTTGCCTGTGACTAAGCTGAGTGAAAAGAACCTGACCAATCCCAACACAGCATCAGAGACAGCAGGTACCTAATGGCCAGTGATTCTCAACAGGGGGAGGGAGGATAAGTTCTCCCCAGGGTCATTTGGCAATGTCTGGAGGGTTTTTTTGTCACAGCTAGTGGGATGCTACTGGCATCTAGAGGGTAGAGGCCAGGGATGTTGCTGGACATCCTACAATGCACAGGGCAGCTCCTCACAGCAAAGAATCTTCTAGCCCAAAAGGTCAATAGTACCAAGATTGAGAAATGCTGCAGTAAAACATCACTCGATCTTTTACATTGTATCAAATGAACTTTTGGACTATCCTTTATACATAAATAAAAATGAGACATTCCTTTAGCATTTGTACTTTTAATTATCCTATGCTTTATCCATGAACTTTGAACTGTTTAATAGGGAAGAGGCACTACAGGGTCAAAGGAAATTTTTTTCTTTCCCCCACCAAGATAAGGAGTCCCACATCAGAAGGGAAGGAAAGTTAGTCTCTCTTTGCCTTGACCATCAGACCTTGGGCTCCTTTGCGATTCCTACCTGCAGCAGCTCCGTTGTTGACCCCTGACACCGGCGCTCCAGGTCTGAGATGAGCTCTCTCAGGGACTGGCTCTGCTGGATCAGCTCACTCTCAGCTTCTGCTATGATGTTCAGCCCCTTCCTCTCCTCCTCCTCCAGCTTCTTCAGCTGCCGCTGCTCCTCTCTGTCCAGGATGCTCCTCAACTGATCAAACTGCTTCTGGATCCTGTGTCTCTCAGGTTCCATCTGATTCTTCAGGAACATGGAAGAGAAAGAGGTTGGTAGTCTGTTGAGCTGAGGGCCTCCTGTATAAGGGGTTGGGGAGGCAGGCTCTGTACTGCTTTCCTGGCAGGTCTCACTGGGGGGGAATGAGCAAATGGGGGAGTAAGTCCTGCAGAACCTGTTCTTTTCTCCTATTCTCCCTTCAGCTCTTCTCAGACCATTGGCCCCAGGCTGTCTTATCTAGGCTTCTGAGATAGAGACTTTGATTCCTAGGTGGGATTTAGATTCCAAGCAGCCTCTCTGGCCTCTCAGGATTCACCATCAGCCTCCCCTTCCAGTTTTCAATATTGAGAGCGGCCTGTGCATGACCTATTTTTCCAACTTTCAGAGCTCGAAACTATAGAACAAGGTCCAGAATCAGGAATTAAGGGCTGCCAATGGCCATGGTTCCTCTCCCATGATTGTCTTCAAAAACCTAGATTCCCTTTGATATGTTCATTTTCTAACTCCCCCTTCTCTCTCTCTGGCTCTGCACCAAGAACAATACCCTTGTTTGGAAGGGCTGCAGTGAAGGACGAGGCAAAGGGAAGCTCTTCTAGCTAAGTCAGGGAACAGACAGAACTAGGTCCCCTTTGCCCTCGGCTCCCGCGCCCTGCCCTGATTCCCGTCCCAGGACACCTTCAGAAGAACCTCTCTTACCTTCCAGGATGCCCTCTTCTCTCTGATAACAGCTGTTAGTTTCTCAGCTTCCTGCTGCTCTTGCCTCAGCTTCGTCAGAGACTCCTGGAACTTCTCCTGGAAGAAACACATCAAGTCAAGCAGGATCAAGTGTCAAATTGTTTCAGTGCGGAGACATGGAATGAATGGGGGAGAGATTATTATGCTGACCTCAGGAGATGCCTGTTCTGGAATGAAAAACTGAGAAGGTCAAAGTTATCTTTTATAAACAGGGGATAGAAACCACTGGGAATAGGCTGATTCTCTTTTCTCCAGGGGAAAGAACCTGACCATGAACCACTTTAAGTCCTTTACTCTCACTGCCAACATATCCCCTGAACTCAACCTGCCCTGCCCGCTACTGGCCCCGAGCAGCATCATCTACTCATGCAGAACCAATCATGAGCAGCAAGAAAGAGCTAAAGTCTCTGCTCTTGGCCAGAGGGGCTCTTTCTAGGTTCATCCTCTACATAAATAGGTGGACTACGAAGAAATTAGATTAGAGCATAAAGAAAAGTTAGTAATCTACCAAGGAGTCTGTCCCCACCTGCCTTCCCTCCATCTGGGCTCCCACCTGGTACTCCTGGGCAACCTCCTCCATGAGGAATGTGTGGTGACCACGGTGCTCCTGGGACCTCTCGCATAGCCAACAAATGAGCTTCCCATCCTCCTTACAGAAGAGCTGGAGTTTCTCTCCATGGTGCGCACAAAGAATCACCTTCAGCTGCTTCCCCAAGCCCAACACCACATCCCTGAGCCTGTCCGCTATGTTGGCCAGGTGCCGATTGGACCGCAGGTTCCCAGGCTGGTAGCTGGTCTGGCACACAGGACAGCTGCTCTCTTCTTCTTGGCCAATACCCAACTCCTTGCTATTCCCCATGATGCAGGCTTGGCAGAAGCTGTGTCCACAGTCTATGCTCAGGGGTTCTGTCAGGAGCTCCAGGCAGATGGGGCAGGTCACTTCATCCTGGATGTCCACCAGGACTGCTGAAGTCATTGTAGCCACTCTCCTGGCTCCTGCCTGCCCAGCCCTGACTTCTAAGGTGTTTCTTGTGTATAGAATCCTGGGTAGATGGCCAAAAAAGAAGGGTTCAGGGTAAGAAATGAGGCAGACAGAGGCAGGCTGACTGTTCTGGATAAACAGGTCAAGCACCTGGGGTAACAAGAGCTTCTCATTCTAACTTCAAGCATGTTCTTTGCCCCTGCTCACATTAGACAGCAATTTGCACTCTCATTAGAGCAATGATCACGGTTTCCTTTTACTCCTGCTGGATGAAGGGACAATGATGTGCTGGAGAGAAGTGGCCTTGGGTAGGCCACTGTCTGCTTAACCTTTTCTCAGCACACCAAAACACATCCTCAATGTTCAAAGCACCAGAACATGCTGCTGACTCAGGATTTTTGCACTTGCTGTTCCTGCTGCAAGGAAGCCCCTTCACCCTGATATCTGCATGACACTCTGACTTCATTCAACTCTCTCCTTACCTGTTTTATCAGAAGAGTTTGCTCTGTCAAGCCTACCTAAGGCATGGCCACCCACACCATCACTCTCAATATACTTACCTGCTTGATTTTCCTTATCACCACCTAATATGGATCTTTAATTGTCTGAATCCTCCCACTGGAATATAAGCTCCATGAGATCAGAGACTGCTTTTGTTCATTATTGAACTAGCTCAGTGTCCAACACACAGGTCCTCAACTTTTTTTTTTTTTTTTTTTGTGGTACGCTGGCCTCTCACTGTTGTGGCCTCTCCCGTTGTGGAGCACAGGCTCCGGACGTGCAGGCTCAGCGGCCATGGCTCACGGGCCTAGCTGCTCCGCGGCATGTGGGATCTTCCCGGATCGGGGCACAAACCCATGTCCCCTGCATCGGCAGGCGGACTCCCAACCACTGCGCCACCAGGGAAGCCCGGTCCTCAACTTTTGATGAAGAAAACTCTAGAACCTCCTCATCCCTCCATAGATGATTAGACCTTTCTCATGAGCTCCTTCACCTCTCTTTCACATGGTGCTGACATTGCTCTCCAGGATCTAATCTCCAAGATCAAAAGTATCATTTATTGTGATGACACGTCTACCTTCTAACAGCTCTTTACAGAGCCCTTTCATCTCTCATGGTCACCTTCCCAAAAAAACCCAAAGAAACAAAAATGACCACAATAAGGTGATGTTATATCTTTACAATTAACACTTGTATAACCAGTTGTGATTTAGAAATCATATTCCCCTGTTTTCTTTATCTCTCATAGGAAAACTCTGAATAAATAAGAGTATTTTTAGCCTCTTGATAAAGAAATAGAGACAGTAAGTGACTTTATAAAATCACACATCTTATAAAATCATAGATGTGTTCTAAAAAGAACCTGCTGTATAAAAAAATAAATAAAATAAAACTCAAAAACAAATTATGCTTCGAGGTAGGGTCAGTATACCCATCTTACAGGTAAAGAAACCTGGACATGGAGGTTGAATCAGCTCTACTGTGAACTGAGAGTGAAAGGGGTGGCCCAAAGAAAACCAAGAGACTTGTGAGAAGAGAAGGGACAGTGGGCAGGTGAAACAATGGATGTTTACTATGTCTACTAGTTGTCCCTCAGCTACCGCCCCTGATTCATTCTGTCTGGTATTATGGTTAGGTGTTTTCATGTGTATCTACCCTCGGATTGAGAGCCCCTGAGAACTATGTATCTGGACTATGTATTTGTTATCACTGTATCTCCTGGAGGACCCAGAACAATCCTCCGAATATAGTATATGCTCAGTAAATATTTCTTGAC
This sequence comes from Hyperoodon ampullatus, assembly GCF_949752795.1. Lineage (NCBI taxonomy): Eukaryota > Metazoa > Chordata > Mammalia > Artiodactyla > Ziphiidae > Hyperoodon > Hyperoodon ampullatus. The sequence goes on along the minus strand of NC_136920.1, from coordinate 61,832,960 downwards.
ATTATTGTTTCATTAAACTAGTTTAAACCAGAAAAAATAAATAAATAAACATAGAGTTGGCAAAACCTATCATGTCCAGAGTCCTAGTTCAAAGCTCTGTCCTCAAACCTCATAACTTTAACCAAAGACAGTGGTGAAGGTGGTCAAAGTCAGGCACAGACCTGGTGCTTTGGGAGAAGAGATTTCACCAGGCCTGTCCAAAACTCTGATAGGAGTCTTAAGGTGCCCGTGTGTGGGGGACAGAGGGGACAGGTGGGAGAGTCGAGGCCACATATGTTCTAGTGAGAGTTCACAGAAAAACGACCTGAGGCAGAGGTATGCAGGTGGAATGGTCGGGACAAAGAGGTCTTATAGCATTTGGGGAAAGTATTTTAGAATTGCTAATAGGAGAAAAGTATAAAAATGGAGGAAAAAGAGGAATGAAGTATCAATACATGTTATAACAAGATTGAGCCTTCAAAACATTTGCTAAGTAAGTGAAGTCAGATACAAAAGATTACACACTGTATAACTCCATTTACAGGAAATATCTAGAGTAGGCAAACCTATAGACATGGAAAGTAGATTAGTGGTTGTCAAGAGTTGGTGGGAGAGGGAATGGGAAATAACTGCTAATGAGTCTGGGGCCTCTTTTGGGGGTGATGAAAATATTCTGGAATAAGATAGTGGTGCTCGTTGAAAAACTTTGTGATTTTTCCAAAAAAATGAATTGTATACATTTAAAGGATGAATTTTATGGTCTGTGAACTATATCTCAATTTAAAAAAATTGTATGAGAGGAAAATAAGAGGGAGAAGCTATCTTGTGACTTCTGGTTCAGAGTTGTCCCAACCCCACAGCTTTTACACAAGGCATGCTGTGGGAGAGGATCTAAGAGTCAAGCACAGTGCTATAGTTGGTATGGGGAGATAACGGTGAATGAAATATATACTGTATGAGGAGGTGTACCATTCAGACTTGGAGCAAGAAACACATCCATTTTTGAACACATAGCAAAGACAATCATCATTAATGCAAGCAAGTATATATGCATGCAGGTATTTGTTTCAAGGAACAGTGGAAGGTAGAAAATAATCAGAGACCATCTTCTGATCCCTTTTTATGTGAGGTAATGGCTGAACTCTTTACAGGTAGTATGTTGATATAATCCAACCCCACAATAACTCTATAAGATACGTTTAATAACACCTATTTTACAAATGTGAAAAGTGAACTTCTTAAAAAGGTATTCAATTACCAAAGTTCTCAGAATGAATAAGTGACAAAATAAAGGTTATAATCTAGTTTTATGCAAATCCAAACCTCAGGTTGTTGTCTGGTCCTTAAAGGAAGAGAATGTTTCCTTTATGCACCACCCCCACCACCACCTGCAAGGGTGCTCAGGTCACAAAGTGGCTCAGCTTCTTTCTACCCACCTCCTGACTGGTGCTTCTCTCATTTTTTGGGCTGCACTGATTCAGCATAATAGTCCCCTTCTTCCTGGCATTTGAAGGCATCCTACAGCTCTTCCTAAGCTATGTGTAGGCTCCTTCTCCAGCCCTGTTCTGCTTCATTCCTGGTGGCACATCCCCAGGGCTCAGGCTGCTTCCCTTGCCCTGGCAGGGTGAGGTGAGAAGAGAAGGCACTGACACTGGAGTAACACAGACACAGGTCTGAATCCTGAATTTATCTGTCTCTAGTTCTGGAACACTGGGGTATTTCCTGATCTGAGATGTGGTTTAATGTTTTGTGTATTGCTCATAACAAGTCCTCCCTTATAGCACGCTTGTGATAAATTATCTGAGCCAATGTGTAGAAAAGTCTCAATAAAAACTAGTTGTCACCACATTTATACTGTCATTGCTCTTCAGTCCTTCAGTGCTCTGCCCTCTTACCATGAGGAAAAGAGCCTCTTCAGTATTTTTACCAGAAATAGGGATAGAGCAGGGTCTGGTGGATGAATAGCTCTATATAAATATCTGTATAAGAATGAATGCATCACTTTCTCACCCCCTTTCATATCTTCTTCCTTGTTTTGGACCTAGGAGAAAAATCCACTACCTCAATTCATAACAAGATTTAATAAGATGGCATTTAAGGACAATGTGAGAATGCTGGACCTCACCCAGCAGTTTCTGTGTGCCTGGCATAAATAAGGGTCTGTTAAGAAAGCTAGTAGCTTCTCTGACAAGACAACTAAAGATGCTGGAACTAACCCTAACTTTATTTTTTGTCTGGGCTGAATTAATATGTATGTCCCCACTGAAAAACATCTTATTCTCATTCTTGAATGTTTTCAGTCATTAAATTATATTACTGTTGTCTTAAATCACATAATTTTTTTCTGAATTTTATTTTATTTATTTACTTTTTATACAGCAGGTTCTTAATAGTTATCTATTTTATACATATTAGTGTATATATGTCAATCTTAAATCAGATAATTTTTAAAAAACATTTAAGATTACTTATTTATTTATTTTTACTATTCCAGTATTGAATTACTCATTGGAAGCCATATGCTCCGTTTGCCTAGCTGGAGTCTAGTTTGGGTCACCAAAGAAAAGCCAGCTGACAAATGCACTGCCTAGTTGGAGGCACACTACCCCTGACCCCAGTTGCGACCCTTGTGTACAGGATAGGCCACAGGGTGACTGAGAGCAGATATAATTCCACAGTGTTTCTTTGTCTGGCCCCCCTGCAATGGCAGATGTACATTGATGTACAGCTTGGTCAGTGTGGGCATAATTAAAGAACACAAGGTCTGTCAGCTAGGCAGCAGTAGGGAAGGGATGGGGTTAAATGAAGGTGTGCTTTGTTTTGCAGAAACTAACCACTAAGTTGCATAAAGTTCCAAACACCAGATGTTTCAAAAAGGTTACAGTGCATTCCAATCAACAAGCTATCACAGTATAAGCGAACAGCCAAGCACCTGCTTGCTTGCAGTTTTTGGCAACCTAGAGAAACCCGTACTTCATGGAAGGCCATGCCTGCCCCTGCATGAACACGCACGTACCCCAGACATAAAACTTCCCTGATCCAGCTGTTCGGAAAGACGGTACTTTGAGAGCTATCTCCCTGTCTCCTTACTGGTCACAAGTAAGAAATGCTTCTACTTTAATCAAAAGTACTTGGTGTGTCCATTGGCTATGCACCCCAAGTAACTGGACCATTCAGTCTAGTAACAGGTCCTGTAACTGTCACCAATTTTCGCCTCCTGAGTGCATGGTAGGATAAAAAATACCAAATTGCCTCTCAGTAACCAGAAGCCCTTACAGGAGAAAGGGCCTGAGAAAGTGTCCCAGACTAAGAAAACAGTCTGTGAGATACAGCATAGATGAGCAGGGTGAGTATAGGGCATTGCTGGGGATCGAGTGAGCTGAAAACATGACCTCAATGAATATTACCAACCAAGAAAATGGATGTACTGATATATACAACAAAATAAATCTCAAAAGCACTATGCAAAGTGAAAGAAGCTAGACAGCAAGGATAAGTTGCTGTATGATTCCATTTATATGAAATACTAAAAAAGACAAAACATTACTATTTGAGATCAGATTAGTGGATACCAGGGCCCAGGGCTGTGAGAAGGGGATGAATTGCAAAGGGACACAAAAAAATTTGGGGGGGGGTGACAGAAATCCCCTATATATATCATGATTGTGTTGTTTGGACAACTATATACAAGTCAAAACTCATGGAGTTGTATGCTTAAAATTGCTAACTTATTAAATGTAAATGATAACTCATTAGAGCTAACAAAAACCAAATAGAAGAAATGCAATGAGAAAAACTGAGGCTTAGTTTTTTGATCTTCTAAGCACAAGTAATAACTGTGTTGTCAAATATGGTAGCCACAGGTGGCTACTGAGCACTTGAAATGCGGCTAGTTGGAAATGAGATGTTTTAAGTATAAAACACACACTGGATTTCAAAGATTTGGTAAGAAAAAATAATCTAAAACATTTCATTAATGGATTTTTTACATTGATTACATGTTCTAAATATTTTTGGAAGCATGGAGTTAAATATATTAAAATCAATGTCATCTGTTTCTTCTAACTAATTTCTTCTTCTAATTTTAATAAGGCCAATAGAAAAATTTAAATTATATAATGTGGCTCTATTATATTTCTCTATTACTTTTCCATCTAATGCTCTACTTGAGATATTCAAGGCAGAGAAAGAATCTTGAACAGAAAAGATTATGTAAGAGTTGATGTCTCTTGTTAAAGAGTATAAAGTTAAGGCTGGGAAAGGGAACGAGGGGAACAGAGTCAGCTAACATTCAGTTAGAAAGGGTTTGCGTAGCCCTGCCCACATGCCAGCAGGGGCTTGACCACTAGCTACTCCTGATCGCAGCCCAGAGGACACAAGAAAAGCCAACAGAGTTCCTGACTAAGGACACATCTCAAGAGCAGTGTGGGTGGCAGAAAGATAAGTCTGGCTGCGTGAGGAGTGCAGATACCAGACCTTAAGGGGAAGAACCTTGAAGATCAAATTAGCAAATGAAAGAGGCCAAATTCACGACTAGGGCCAGTTAAATCAGAAGCAGATGCCAGAAAAAGGCCGTGTGGTCTGCTAACTAGCCTCACTGGCATCCAGTGGAGATTTTTATGCAGAATCTCTAGTCCTCTCCGAGACCAATTCAGTATCTGAGCTTTAATAAGATCTCAGGTAATTCGTATGCACATTAAGGCCTCAGAAACATTGCCTTAAACACAGAAGGCTTCTTCCCAGGTAAATGCAATTTAGTGTGCAAAATAGAAAGGGGGAGGGTGGGTGGGGAAGGCCAAAGAATGGACTGATATGTAGATTTGAAGCATCTTTTAGAATGAAAGCTCACAATTCAATATTAAAAGGGCTTTCAGAATAACACTAGGCCAGGCTGGGGCTCAGAATGAAAGTTAGATATAAGATGGGTGGGACTGCCCTCGAGCTGGGAGTTCCAGTGAAAACAGGGTAAAAATCTAAACACGTGGCAACTGCATGCATAAATGAGTGGAGATTGTGCTGAGGAAATAATTCTCTTTTGCCCTTTTGCAGGAAGCACTCGATAAATATTTGAATTGGAACATACTTTAAATTTTTTTAAAACTTCAAAAAATCACCACCTCATGCATTCAAAACTTATAATGATTCAATAACTTTCCAAATTCTTAAAATATTGTCCTGCACAGGTTTTCTTCTCCCTGAGTGTTAGATAATCCATTAACTGAGTGTCTTTTTTTAGGTTAGATAATAAAATTCTAATCATTTTTTTTCTGCATTTGTGATATTCCACTTGTAATTCCTAATCGTTTAAACCCTGCTGTATTTTAAATTGTTGAGATATCAGAAGGAGTCATAGTCTCCTTTATCATAGTGCATTTGTACATATTTTATTCCCTATTCTATTCTTTCAAAAATTGTTTTGATTTTGCATTTTTTAAGGTAAGCATTGAGTTTGTCCATAATAATGACTTAATAATTTGAGTATTTACTATTTTTTCAGGCACTCTCCTGTGTGTTTAAACTTCTGCCTCACTTAAGACTCACCAAAACTCTATAATATAAATATTACTCTGTCCATTTTATAGATGGAAGAAACAAGGTCAAAGGGCTCAAACAAAAGGTGTGTGTGTGTGGGGGGGCTTCCCTGGTGGTGCAGTGGTTGAGAGTCCGCCTGCCGATGCAGGGGACACGGGTTCGTGCCCCGGTCCGGGAAGATCCCACATGCCGCGGAGCGGCTGGGCCCGTGAGCCTTGGCCGCTGAGCCTGCGCGTCCGGAGCCTGTGTTCCGCAACGAAAAAGGTGGGGGGTACACAGCCAGCGTCTAAGTGTCAGAGGCAGAGTTTGAACCCAGGCACTCTGTTTGCAGCACCCACGCTTCTAACCACACACTTCTGTCTTCATTGATTGATAGATTAAATGTTGTTCCTAATCTCGCTGAGCTCATTCGCGGTGAGGATGAAAAGATAAATTATCTTTATCATGAGCTCCTAAAGGGAAGGGACCCCATTTCTTTTACCGCCCTGTCACTTCAAGTGACAGTAAGTGGCCCAGCCACAGATGGCATACATCTCCAGGTGACCGGCACACGGAGGCTCCAGATGTGAGGCTCCATGTGGTCAAAGCTCCTCCGAGCAAACCAAGGAGTTTTACATAGATTCTGAGCAACTGAGAGCGCTCACTCGTTTGGTCTTTTTTCTTGAACAACCGCGCACGGCCCTGCTACCTAAGGGGAAATGCCGGGCTCTCGGGCCAGCCCGGCCTTTGCACAGACTGAATGCGGAAGGCTCGTCTCCCAGCTCCCTCTGGGAGGAGTCAGGGCCTCCAGGGGCGGGGTGGGGTGTGTGTGGGGGGGCGGTAGGATAAACGGTGCTCACTTCCTGGAGCAGAAAGGCTGGAGATGGGGGGAAGGGCTGCTGACCTTTGGATCCACACCAGCCGCAGGGTCTGCCATCATTCCCTATCAAAACTTTCAGAGCTGCCTCCCCTACATCCTTCAGCTTCCAGAATCAGGGTTTCATTATCACTATCTTTACACAGGCTACTCCCAGCTCCAAAGGTGCCTCTTCTGTACTCTCTTCCTGAACTTGAGTCAACTCAAAACTGCAGAGGTCTCCCTCGCCCTGCCTCCAACTGCGAACCACCCAACCAACCTGTAGGGCGCGTCAACTTCTGAGTACTAGTGGGGACAGCGGTGGCTGGCCAGAAAACGGATTTGCTCACCAACCTGGAATCTGTATCTTGGATCAGAGCCGAGGATTTACAGCTGCCGCAGCCTCCACCAAAGCAGAAAGGCGTAAGGGGAAAGGGGCGGGGCGAGGGGGGAGGAGATGCTGCTGATTTGTCCAGCGCAGCATTAGGTCTTGCACTCCAGGGCCCCGTCCAGGGGCAAGAGAGCTGTTCCGCTTACCTGATGAGCTGAAAATTCTGAGGCCTTGGAGAACACCTGAAGGCCGGGGGTGGCGCTTGTAAATTGTCTTCACTTTAGCTTTCCGACCTCATGTCAGTGTTAATAACACTGAGAAGGCACCTGTACCCCATTTTAAAATATCAATTAAAATGTCTGAATAAAAAATATCTAAAGTTATATGAGTAAGGAAAAATAACCACTTGGCATTATAATGGCATGTTTTGCAAAAAGATCATTAAAAGTTATCAATTTAAAATTACGAATATAATTTAAAATTACATTACAGATATAAGCTTATATCTGTGATTTTAATCTATATAACTGAGAGACTGTAAATGTTTGTCTTTAGGTCCTTATGAATACATGCAAAGTTTATAAAGCCCTGGGAACTATAACTATAGGGTTTCAATAGCGCAGCAACTCTGAGAAGAAAAGGAAGGCTAAACTTCCTGCCCCAAGGAAATTGACCTGGTCTGGGAAGGTGAGCTGTGGGAGGAGGGCCTGGACCTCCAAGGGTGTCCAGATAAAACTCAGGACAGGGGCTTCCCTGGTGGCTTAGTTGTTGAGAGTCCGCCTGCCGTTGCAGGGGACATGGGTTCGTGCCCCGGTCTGGGAAGATCCCACATGCCACGGAGCGGCTGGGCCTGTGAGCCATGGCCGCTGAGCCTGCGTGTCCAGAGCCTGTGCTCCGCAACGGGAGAGGCCACAACAGTGAGAGGCCCGCGTACCGCAAAAAAAAAAAAAAAAGAAGAGAAATGAGCTGAGCAAACCAACTATACTCCAATAAAAATTAATAAAATAATCTTAAAAAAATAAAAATAAATAGAAAAAAAAAAAAAGAAATGTGAGCTGATATTCAAGGGAGCACGTGAAGAAACTTATTTCTAGGGAATGTTCCTTGAAGGAACAGAGCAAAAAGCCAAGGCAAAAGCTCAAGGGAGTCTTGATATTAAAGAAGACCAGTATCTAGGTCTGGGAAGGAAAAGATTCAAAAGAACATTGGTATCTAGCACAAGAATTAACTCAAAATTCATTTCATCAAAAGGTTTTTTAAACATGAGGATGAATAAATCAAAGAGTTGGTAATCAATTCCATTCAATACAACTTGCATTTCTTTTCTGATTTGTATTTCTCTTAAGAGAGCAGCTACCCCAAAATTCCAAGTCAAAAGTTACAGTGCTGTTTTTAGAATATCTTTTTATCTTTCAAGTTCTCCTAACAAGTTGTCCTTGATCTTTCTTATTTCCTTCACCCCACCGCACACTTTTGAACCCCTACTTTATTCAATCCCAATCCACGCTCCCTCACCCCTTAAAGGTATCTTCATTTGCTTTTACAGATTCAATTTTTGCACTTAAAATTCAGCTTATCACAGAGAAGTTTGTGAAAGATGGAACATGGTCTTTACAAAGAAACTCTGAGAAACTCAATTTACATTTGTTTGCCTAAAGTTAACTGGCAGATCAGGTACTGAATAGCTGTTGTTGTGTAATGTATCTGCTCATCTACTTTCCATCAATCAATAGCTATTCCATGACGTTCGATTTTATTCTTTTACAGGCAATGGAAAATGCAGTAATTTGTATTTTGGGTAGATCTGTTGGGTGACTGGGTAGTTGGAGGCTTGGAAGTGCACAATGCTGAAATCAGGGAGATCCATCCAATGACTGTTGAAACAGTACAAATGAAACTAAATAAACTAAGGCAGTAGAGTGAGAATATGAAGTAACTGATGAAACAAGTTGCTAAGACGGAATGATTAGGCTATGACAGCAGCATATTGGAGGAAGGAAGAAGGAGGAATCTAAGATTGATTTTTTTTCTTTTTTGAAATTTTTTATTGAAATATAGTTGATTTACAATGTTGTGTTAGTTTCAGGTGTACAGTAAACCAATTCAACCACATATATATTATATATAACACATATATATATTCTTTTTTATATTCTCTTCTATTATACATTATTACAAGATATTGAATATAGTTCCATGTGCTATACAGTAAATTCTTGTTGGTTATCTACTTTATATAGAGTAGTGTATATATTTTAATCCCAAAGTTCTAAGATTGATTTTTGCATTAAGCTATTGGAAAGACGGTGAGGCTCTTCACCAAGGTGGGGAATTATGGAGATAAAGAAATTTTCTGGGGGAAAAAATGCACATTTGTTGTTGTTTTTTAAACCGAGTTAGCATTTTCTGGATATCATTCGTATGAGATTAATAAATTCTGAATTCCAAGTAAGCTGTAGCCACTATATTTTACTCTAGATTTGTGAGTCAACACACTATGCGAGGGTTAAAGCCACGGGATACAATTAATAACCCTAAGGAGTATATATGGAGTGATAGGAAACAAGAGGCTGGAGAACAACACTCTGAACTCTTTAAGGCCAGGGATCATTTCTGTATTCATATGTGTATATCTAGAGTGTAGAACAATACACAGAATGTACTAATTATTTAGAAATGGCTTGTGGAAGGAAGAAAGGAAGAAAGTACATGACTTCATTTTCAGGGATCAGATCACCAAAAGAAAGTAATATAGACTCCTCTTTATCTCCAGCAAGTCTTTCTGGCTGTAGACCCTGGAGTTCTTATTTTTGTATCTTCTCATGACCCCCAGTTTGTTCACTAGAATAATCTGCCTGGAACCTGATCTTGTTGTTATGACGGCAATACTAAGCCTTTCTGAAAGGGGGCAGTGTTTTATGACTTCTGGACTGAACCTGTTTTTCTTTTCTCCCACAGGAGGGGAAAAGTGTCCCAGAAGAGAATATATGGATGGGGGTGGGGTGGGGTGGGATGGGGAGTGTCAGTCACTTTGTCTTGTGAACTGTGGTATGAGCCCTTATGGGAATCATAGTGTAGGGAAGATGGGATATTGACAGTTAGCAGATATGGGTCACTGATCTGGGTATTAAGGATTCGTGATCAGCAGGAATGGGCAAGTGTCTACGGTAAGAGAGTTTGGCAAGTTCTCAAAGTCAGTGGGAGATGTGGAGTAAAAATAGTCTCAGGATTGGTGATTCTCTTCCTGTGTCCTCATATTACTTTTATTACTGAAAACTTGGTTATTGTGCTACAGAAATTGCAGTCTGAGCCATATTCTGCCTGTTGATCTCATCACTGGGAGTGTTTTGACTCACTTGCCTCTTCAAATTCTGAATCAATTCTGGGAGTTGTAGCATTATGACCCATGCTTTCCATCACTGTAGAAGGAAGAACTCAAGTCTTGCCCTCAGGCCATGTAATACCCATACCCTAGATCATGGAATTTCTAGAGTTTTTCCATACTTAGTCACTCAAAAGCCTCTCCTGTGGGGTTAATGTCAGGTTAGATTGTCCTTCTCTGACTTCTTTTAGCTCTTTCTATACTCACCTTCATGTCCTCTATGAAGCCTTGGCTTTAGTTGAGGAGGCAAAGAGTCTGTTCCTTTGAACTGTAGGAAAGACTCAAGACAAATTGAACTCTAGGTACTGAGAGTTGTACTGAACTTCAGCAAGATGTTCTGCACTTATTATATCCAAAGACTTCAAGAAGTAAAAACTAGGACAGACTGGCATCTGATATAATAGTGTGTTATTATAATATATCAATTATCTCCTGAGTCAGACCTACAAGAGAGTGGAGAAAGGGGTATCTCTTTTTAGGTAGGAAAGAGGCTGGGATCAGGAGCTACCTTCACTCTTAGGCAGTCAACCACATTCTCTCTTGTTGTCCCCCAATATCTCCAGTAAAAACCAGGAAACGTACTTGGAACAAGCACAGGGAAATGGCAATTTCAGGTGTGCACTTCATTGAACAAGCCCAGAGACACTGCTTTTTGCTGTGCAAGTGTCCAGTTTTGTAGGCAGCTGGAAAGCCCATTTCTGTGAACAAACTCTCTACCATTTTTCTTTCTTCATGTTTGTATAGTACATTTAATTTCACCAAAGACTTTCAAGCCATTCAATTTTCATGACAACCCAGGAAAATAAAATGGGCAGAGATTATCATCTTCTTTAAGGGATGATAGCTGAAGCATGAGCTCCAAGAAAAATAAAACAGAGTCTAAATATGAGGCATCTACCATTCTAAATGAATTGGATTTACTTTAACATATTTTATTCATTAATTAATCTTTCTAACATTGGATTTCTAGTCCCATTCCCAGGGGTATAGATGAGGGCTAATTGGGACATGGCAGGAAACTGTACTTACCATCATTAGCCATAGGGAAATATAAATCAAAACCACAATAAGATACCATTTCACACCCACTAAGAGTGCTAGAATTTAAAAAAATATTAATAACGACAAATGTTATAGAGTATATGAAGAAATTAGGAGTTTCATACATGCAAGTAGAAATGTAATTTGGTATAGTCACTTTGGAAAACAGCCTGGCATGTTCCTCAGACAGGTAAACGCAGTTACCATATGACTCAGCATTTCTACTCCTAGGTATAAACCCAAGAGAAATTAAAACATAATTCTACAAATACTTGCACATGAACGTTCATAGCAGCATTATTTATAACAGCTGCAAAGTAGAAATAATTCAAATGTCCTTCTACTTATGAATGGATAAACAAGATGTGTATATCCTTACCATGGCATATTATTCAGCTATCAAAAGGAATGAAGTACTGATACATGCAGCAACATGCATGAACCTTGAAAACATGCAAAATGAAAGAAATCAGTCACAAAAGATCACACATTGTATGATTCCATTTATTTCAAATGTCCAGAACTGGTAAATCTATAAAGAGAGAAAGTCGATTAGTGGTTGCCTAGGGCTGGTGGTGGGATGAGAGAAAAATGTGAATGATTGCTAAGGGGATACATTTTGTTGGGGGCAGGGGAGGAATGGTAATGTTCTAAAATGGATTGTGGTGATAGTGGCACAGATCTATGAATATAATACCAAAAATATTGAATCATACACTTGAAATAGGTGAATTGTATGGTATATAAATTGTATTTCAATAAAGTGCTAATTTAAATTTTAAAAAAGGGTGAAAAGAAACTGGACTTACCTCCTGTAGCAGAAAGAAATGTGGGCTGCTGGCCTCTCAATCTCCTCTTATCTCATGGCTGAATTCCTTTATCCAAGGGATTAATCCCTTTATCCAAGGCTTCAGGGCTCCCCCTCCCATCTCATTCAGCTTTCTGGGTCAGGGTCTGCTGGACAATGGCCTTTGCACAGCCACTTCATGGCCCGAGATCAGCATTTCTATGTTTCTCCCCAAGCTTGGATTACACTTTAAACCTGCAAAATTCCCTACATTTCTCTACCCAACCCCAGCCAACTGCTGAAGTCTGGTGGGTGAGGTGAAACCCTCTGAAGGGAAGATGAAGGCTGCCTGGCTTCACTCACCTATACTTGCACATGCAGAAAAGGACAGAAAGTAAGGAAAGCTTCTGTGGGTGGGGAAGTGTCTTGTAGCAACAGGAGGAGCCAGAAAAGCCTCCTATAGAGCCAATTCAAATACATTCAGTCATTCCAAGTCTAGAACTCTGCAGCACCAATCAGAAAGTGGGAAGAGGAAGAAATGTGTGTCCTAAGCAAGAAAGAACTGTGTCAGGATTTTAAAGAACAGCAGGTACAACAGGCTTTAATAATACCAGAGGTTAGGGCTTTCCTGGTGGCGCAGTGGTTGAGAGTCCACCTGCCGATGCAGGGGACACGGGTTCGTTCCCCAGTCCGGGAACATCCCACATGCCGCGGAGCGGCTGGGTCCGTGAGCCATAGCCGCTGAGCCTGTGCGTCTGGAGCCTGTGCTCCGCAACGGGAGAGGCCACAACAGTGAGAGGCCCGCGTACTGCAAAAAACAAAACAAAAATAATACCAGAGGCCAATAGATAGTGATTTTGAGGTCTCAGCCTCAGTGATCTTTGCTTTTCCATCACAACTTAAAACAAAGAAAACATGCCTACATCCCACCTATTAAAAGTAATTAGGAAAGTTGAATTGAAGCATTATTGAAGTGTGGTTAATAGTGAGTTAAGCATTGATTAATTTTGGTTTTGTAGCTTACTCTCCCCCCTATATTAAGGAGTTATTAGGTCCATATTGTTTTTAGGATCCAAATATGTTTATAAGCACTTTAAAAGTTATGGAGTCTAACATTGTGTAGTGAAGGCATAAAAGAGCCTGCGAAAACTTGACTGCCTTGTGGAGAATAGGTGAAATTCATCTTGTCCAAAAGGGGAATGGAATGTTGGGGTGCTGCCCCAGGAATCAAGAGAGTGCTCCCCTGCTCCAGAGAAGACAGCCCCTCCCCCAGCCTCCACATCTCCATTCCTCCTCATAATACTCCCCACCACTCACTGCTCTGAGACCATTGGGAACTATGCTATTATGTATCTTATCCCTGTTTTGTCAGATGCAAGAAGCTCATGATTCAAGGTCATCACTCAGATACTCATCTCCATAAGGCTCCAGATATCCCTAGTTTTGATTCCATATATCATCCATCTCCAACTTTTGAAATCCTTTACTGAGTAACCTGTGACTCATAGTCAGCCATCAGCAAAATTCCCTGTGTTATCAACTTCTCCTTGGAACGTTCTCTTTATTTTCTTGGCTAACTGAAACCTGTCTCTCCATAGTACACTTGTTCATTCTCTCCCACACTTCTCAGATCTCCTGGCCTGGAGGTCACCCCTGCACCTTATCACTAATTCCCTTCCTTCTATTAAAATCTGAAACCCTAGCATCTTTATGTCACTTTATCATACTACACTTCTCACTAATTCTCCATATTCCTGTTACCTACTAATTCCTGTTTTTTCCTTCTTTCCCAGGTGGCATCTGCTTCTGCTTCTGAATCTTTGTCTTTATCTCTCTTCTCTCTCCCCTCCCCTCCCCTCCTCTCGTCTCCTTTCCTCTCCTCTCCATAATTATTCTCTTATCATGATCCTTGATGACTTCAATACTGATTCTGAACTTCAGTTCTATTCACCACTTCTCCAAAAATGAGCATGTCTTTCATTTTCATCCTTCCCCTGTCTCTCACTCCCATGGACTTGCTGCACTTTAAGTCTCTCAACTTATTCAAGGCTATTCAGACTGAAGGGTTAAGGACCAAAGGGAAGAATATGAGGTGAGGTAGAAGCAGTTACCAAAATTTGCTAAAATGGAACAGACATCTTAGGTTTGTTTAATTCAAATCATAATTGATATGGACATAGATAGGCAAATATGTTTTTTAATAAACTTTCTCATTAATAAAACTAGCATAAATAAAGGATGGTGACCATCAGTAGGCTGTGACACCTGGAAATTCACACACAGAAAAGTATTATCTGAAGTCTGTTGATGTTTGTTCTAGGGTTAAAGTTTAAGTTAATGAGATTGAGGGCTGTGAGGCTTTGAAAAGTGCAAGTGGGATGGGGAAGGAACTGTTCTAGCTTTTTCTTCTTACTGTTCCTTCAATTTCAATTCTTTGGAAATCTGTCAGATTGAAAGGTAAAGCCATCATTCATTTGGGCATTCTCAGAGATACCTGAGAATAACTCTTTAGATAATGATAGGGGAGGGCTGAGATGGAGACTTGAAAGAGTGATAGGGACTCCATGAGAAGAAATATCTCAAACCCCTGGATACTTTTTTAATATAAACTATGTCATACCTGCTGGATTACACTTCCCTTATTCAATCTCCCTCTCAGATTCTTAACCCTCAATCCACAAGGAAAGGCTCCCTTGCGGTGTTTCTTACATGAAAAAGGGAAGATTCTCCCTTTGATTCTGGACAAGAACATGTTACTTTTGTGGAAATAACATTAGGGAAGCTTTGTGCTCCGCTTTTCAAATTTAATTCTTTACTAATAGCACATGTTAATTTTGAAATTAAAAATATAGGGAATTCTCTGGTGGTCCAGTGGTTAGGACTCTGCACTTTCACTGCTGAGGGCCCGGGTTCGATCCCTGGTCTGGGAACTAAGATCCCACAAGCTGTGCCACCAAGAATAAACAAATAAATATAAATAAAAATAATAAAAATATAAAGAAGATATAGAATCAAGTTGTCTCGAAATAAAGAAAAAATAATAAATTATCAAAATTTCAAGAATGCATTATCTATGACCTAAATGTTCCACTTTTAGACATTTAACCTATAGAAATACAGTCTTCCCAGAGGTGCACACAAATACCCCTGAATATATTCCACCATGGTGAAACAGTGAGGTGCACACAAATACCCCTGAATATACTCCACCATAGTGAAACAGTGAGAGCAACAACATGTCCATTAAAACTCCAGTTATTTATTTTGTTATATGTAGGTAATCTCACTAATAATCAAAACTACTCTGAAGTAGGTGTTATTATCATTTTTATTAAAGAGAAGGAAGCCTGGCCTTTAAGAGGTTAAATATATTTCCCAGTGACAAATAGCTAGTATGTACTGAATATGCTGAGTGCAATTCTGACCCAAGTCTGAGCGACTCTAAAGCCTTTGTGTAGCTTGGGGACAGTTACACTACCAGTAAACATAAGGGTGTGGAATTGGAATCCAGGAATTCAGACTCCAGTGAAGTTATTTCAAATATTTTAGTACTACAAAAACTTTGCCATAATGACTAATCTTGTGTGTATGTTGTTTTATACCTATGAAGGTATATTTGAAAGGTAATTTACTATAATTGTGATTCAAAAGAAAAATGCATAAGAATTTTATTAAGATATTTCCTCATTCCACAGAAACTCTATCACATTGTTTATTCAGGAGCAATGTATGAAAGGGCCTGTTTTCTCACATTGCTACCAATCCTTTTAATTTTTGCCAATCTGACAAGAAATGGTGTCTTGGTGTAGTCTTCATTATACTTTCTCTTGTTAACAGCTAAGCTTACTCTAATTATGTTTTGTCCTCTTTTTCATCAAACTTTTGATAATTTTTTCCCTACATTTTAAGAAAAAATTAACCTTTTATCTATAATATAATTTGAAAATATTTCTCCCGTTTGCCATTGACTTTTGACTTTGTTTATGGTGGGATTTTTTTCCTGTGGAAAAAAGGGAGGCATGGTTTTTGTTCATTTGTTTGTTTGGTTTACTGGAAGATTATAATTATAGAGATGTCTCAGTGAAAGAGACATATAAACAGAACACTGAGTAAAAGGAGGGAGTGTGTCATTTAATGATATAGGAAGTGAGCATTTCAGACAATAAGATTAACAAGTACCAAGCCCTGAAGAGGAAATGAACTTGCTGTATCTGCAAAACAACCAGAAGGCCTGAGTGTCTTGAGTGGCATAATTGTATTTAAAGCAATGTCTACAAAGATTTGTAAATGCATTTAATTTTGATATTTCAAAATTATATTTGGTTCAATTCAGTTACTGTAAACATTAGATTAAAATACTTTTCTTTTGATTCTTGTTTTCTTCCTATTTCTTGATAGAGAAACAAAATTGGAGTATAATCCATGCAATAGGCTTAGGTCTCAAGACAACTTTTTATTAATTATGAGGTGATGAGCTATTGAGTTGGATGAGATATTAATAATTAAAACAACAGTACAAGTAAAACTATTATTTGTAAAGCATTTATTATATGCCAAGCACTATTATATGATATATATGTGAATATATACATATATATGCATATCTTATATATGTATATTTCTTATCAAATCATTAAGAGAAAAATACTATTAGTATTTCCCTTTTAAATGTGAGAAAGTTGAAACCTAGAGAGGTGGAGTAACTTGCTCAAAGTCACATAGTATACAGAAGAGTCAGAATTCCAACAAAAATCCAGAACCCCAAAACTTAACCGCTACTGCTGTTTTCTCCTCCACATAATAAATGTTAATAACTTCTCTCTCATACTATCTCCAGGATAAAGAAAGCTATGCAGAAAGCTATGTGGAAAGAAGAAAGAGCAAAATGAACTGAACAATCATTGAATGCTTACTATGTAATAGATAAATGATGTTACATCATCCTCATCTTATTTACAGATGAGTAGAAAAGGAAGTTCATTGGGATTATGCAACCTCTAAAACTCATCGAATAAGTAAGTAGTAGATCCAGGCTTTAAGTCAAAGCCTGGCCTCACACCTAACACAGTTCTCTCTTCTACTTGACGCTGAATCCCAGGGCTGAGAAGAGCTCACTCAAAGAAGAATAAATGTGAACATGAAAGTGATATTAAAAAATCTTTAAAATAAGAATTTTATGCACATACACACATATTGCATATTTGCTATGAGCAGGTTCTTACACTTTGGAGCAATAGAAATAAAAAACCTTTCAAAATAACCTCTTTCCTCAAGGAATACATTCTAGACAAGGCATAAAGTCACCAACATGAAAAAGATCTTTAATAAAACAAGAAGAAATAGTTTCAGGACCCAACAAAATAGTGATTTAGATGAAAAGAGGTGGAGAATCTTGAAAGATGGATCTTTCACTGTGGGCTGAGTATGGAAGTGGACAGCATTGAGATGTGAGCTAGGTTTTTGAGGATGAATTGGACTTGGGATAAATTTCAGGCTGAATTGCTCTTCTCAGTCTTCGAGGACATAAGGCTAGACTAATCTCTGGTGTCAATAAGTAATGATTAGTGGGCAAGCAACTAAGTTACATGTAAATGTTTATATTTCTTTAACAAGTTATTAAAGAATATGTAAGTCTATGTCTATTAGATAAGAGTAGGTATTTGACTTTTCATTTTAATGATGACTATAATTTTTAAATACAAAACATATTTGGTTAGAAAAGAGTACTCTATCCCTATACTATTATCTATATTTTGAGGAAAGCTCTGTCTGGAACAGGTAACAGTGGCCCAGGCTTATTTGATAAAAGTTTCTGAAATGGTATGTTCACATTTAGCTGATGATAAATGGATGTGTCTACCTACTGTGTATGCTACTGTGTGTTAGTGTCTCTGAACTTGGGTATTTAAACATGTGTGTTTATGGACATGTGTAGCTGGTAATAAAAATAAGTGTCATCACAGGGAACTATGAGTTTCTAGACATGACAGTTCTCAGAGGTTTCCATTGTGAGGAAGATATTGAACTGGCAAATCTAAATGTCAAAATTATATGAGTGATCAGGTATCACATTTAGGAGAAAATGAAAGTGGATGCTGAGAAAAGTACTATTTAGGTAGTAGATGCCAGATAAGTTATCACATTTCCCCTAATTCGTTTTTCTTGAGATAGTGGGGGGATCAGAAGTTATTTGAATAATAGATGGAAGAAAGTGGGGTGGGTATTACTATACATTTTTAAGAAAATTAATCAAAGGTAGATTTGAGCAGAACATGTATTTAATTAATTGGAACATGGATGAGAATAACACTGGGATAAATGGAAGATGTAAAGATGAGGAGAGGGTGAATATAGAACAATTAATAGGTATAGAAAGAGATTAACTTGAGGTCAAGTTAGGAGCATTTATTTAGATTTCTTGGCAAGATTTTAAAACGTCTATTTAGCCCCTTCCAAAATCTGCTTGGTCCTCACTCCATAAATAATGGCATTGTGCATAGGTGGGATGACCACATAGAGGTTGGCCAGGAGGATATGGACATAGTGTGGGATGAGGCTTCCACCAAACCTATAGGCAAAGACAGAAAAGAGGGCAGGGATGTAGAAGAGTAGGATGACACAGACATGGGAGCTGCAAGTAATCAGGGCTTTGGACCGGGCATCTCAAGAAAGGAGGTGGAAGACAGCTCGGAGGGTGTAAATGCAGGAAACAGTGATAAGGATGATGCCCAGGTCTGTGGAGAGTAGAGCAGCTGCCAACTCATACCAGACGTTGATGGAGATCTCAGAATAGGACATACGGGCGATGCCCATGTGCTCACAAAATGTATGTGTAATGATGTTGATTCGGCAGTAGTGTAGGTGCTTGAGGAGAAAGATGGGGGGGAACATGATGATGAAGCTGTGGGCCAGCATGGCAGTGACGATCTTCCCAATGACTGTGCTGGTGAAGATTGGGGCATATCTCAAAGGGGAAGAGATGGCCATGTAGCCGTCAAAGGCCATGGCCAGGAGGACTGCAGAGTCAGCCATGAAAAGGAAGTGGATGAAGAACATCTGGGTGAGGCAGCCATCAAAGGAAATGTGGCTCCCTAGCCAGAAGTTAGCCAGTGCTTTGGGCATGGTGGAAGTGGGGAGCAAGATATCAGCACTGACCAACATGGACAGGAATATGTACATGGGCTCCTGCAGGCTTGGCTGGGAGAGGATGACACAAATTAAAATGCCATTGCCTGCCAGAGCATCTATATACGTGGTGCGGAAGAGGATGGAGAGCCAGATGTGTAGGTGCTCCAGCCCAGGGAGGCCAATAAGGAAGCAGCTCACCAGGCAAGTATCAGAGTTGTTCACAGCCGCTGTGTTGTTAGCAGATAGAACAGCCATGATTTTCTGCAGAAACCTCACCTGTGCCATAAGGGAAAAATAGCTTCAGACTTCGTATATATTAGCAGAGTGCACATAAAGGCTTGCCATCAGCCACAAGGTCTGCACACACTCACAGATCCTACAACCAAGTTGGGCTCTGCACACAGGCATATTCTCTATAGGGAATCACACCCAACATCTGCACAAAGTACAGAGCTCTAGACCTCCACAGACAGGCTCTGTGTCCTTATTCAGAGGCCCCTCATACAGTTATAAGACTTTCAGGCACCTGCAGGTCTCAAAAACATTGCCAGACTTGGTAGAGTGCCACCAGTTTGGAAAAGAGCAGGAATAGCTAGGAAATCAAAAACAGTCTCTATGGGTATGTGAACTGTACTGAGCTCTGCAAAAGCCTCAGGTTCTCCCACAAAGGGTCACAGTCTCACACCAAAGAGCAATTGCCTCTGCCTGGTGGACTATGTGGAAAAGTAGGGTTGAGGGCAGTGGGCACTGTAGACCCTATGTCTCTTTTCCCCCAGTCACAGATGCTCTGACAACTACAAAGGCAGTGAAGGCTACTCTGGCATTTACAAAGAACACTGGACAGGGTGTGAATAACTCTAATTCAGAGATCTCTGTCAATTAGACTGTGTGATTTTGGACAAGTCACTGTCTTTTCTGAGAAACAATTTTCTTTTTTTTTAATTTTTAAAAAGATTTTTAAATTTATTTTTTAATTGAAGTATAGTTGATTTACAATGTTGTGTTAATTTCTGCTGTACAGCAAAATGATTCAGTTATACATATATGTTATTTTTAATATTCCTTTCCATTATGGTTTATCCCAGGATATTGAATATAGCTCCCTGTGCTATACAGTAGGACCTTGTTGTTTATCCATTCTATATGTAATAATTTGCATCTACTAACACCAAACTCCTGGTCCACCCCCCTCCCCCTTGGCAACCACAAGTCTGTTCTCTATGTTTGTGAATCTGTTTCTGTTTTGTAGAGAAGTTCTTTTGTGTCATATTTTAGATTTCACATGTAAGTGATATCATATGGTATTTTTCTTTCTCTTCTGAGAAACAATTTTCTTTCTTTTTTTTTTTTTTTTGCGTTACGCGGGCCTCTCACTGTTGTGGCCTCCCCCGCTGCAGAGCGCAGGCTCCGGACGCGCAGGCTCAGCGGCCATGGCTCATGGGCCCAGCCGCTCTGCGGCATGTGGGATCTTCCCGGACCGGGGCACGAACCCATGTCCCCTGCATCGGCAGGCAGACTCTCAACCACTGCGCCACCTGGAAAGCCCGAGAAACAATTTTCTGATCTTGAAAATAACATAATTGTTTCTCTATATGGTATGTTAAATTAAATTTTGTCTGTGGAAGCCTTATTAAATTGTGTGGTGCTTCCTGAGTCACCTATGTAGCTCTGAAGTGTGGTGCTATCACCCAGAACATGAAGGAAAGTGTGGAACAATGTTTTTCAAAGTGCGGTCCCCAGACCAGCATCAACAGCATCACCAGGGAACTTGCAAGTTCTTGGACGCTACCACACGCCTAATGAAACAGACACTCTGAGGTCAGAGCAACAATTTCTATTTAAGCGAGATCACCAGATGATTCTGATTCATGTGAAAGTTTGTGAACCACTGATGTAAGAACGTCTTTACTTTCTTCCCTATCTGGTCTAGATGTCTATCTCACAGGACCGATAACTTCTCAGTCCCAATTAGTTTCTACTGCATTCTCTGTGAAAATGCTCAGGCTTCAGCTAAATCTAACCAGTGCTTTCCTCAGCTCACATAGTCAGGATGTGAAGAAAATGACATAATCATACCAATAGACTTTATTACATGTTAGGCTACTTTACCCCTCCTCAGTCCTATTAAATTATTCTCACAACGACCATACAACTTTTACCACTGCCCAGGTTCTTGTTTCTTCCTACGTTCCCTCCTATTTACCTGAGATTTCGAGACTGTCAGGAACCAACTCCTCATCTTTTTATTCCACTCCTGTAAATTGATCTTATCTCTGAAAGCATCCTCCTCTCTTTTCCTCCAATCTCAGAGGAAATAGTGTTGATGTCTCTCCTGCATTTTGATGTTTCCTACCTTAGGGCTGTAATATATTTTACTTTACCTAGGCACGAGAAAGCCCCCTTAAGTAGTTTATGTATTTGTTTATTTGTTTATTTATTTAGAGAGTACAAAGACAATATAAATCAATTATATTTTTTATACTAGCAGCAAACAACTATAAAATTAAATTGAACATTTTCTTTTTATTTGTAACTCAAATTGTCAAAGCCTCTACACAAAGAATTACAAAATATCGCCAGAAGAGATTTTTTTTAATGTAAATAAATGGAGAAGTACACCATGTACACAGATCAGAAGTCCTGATTGATTGTTAAAATATCAATTTTCTCAAAATAAATATGTAGTTTTAACGTTTAATTTTTCCAGCTTTATTGAGGTATAATTGACAAATAAACACTATATATTTAAGTGCACAGCATGATAATATATGTATACATTGTGAAATAATTACCACAATCAGGTTAATTAACACGTCCTTTACCTCACACAGTTGTCATTTTATGTTTGTGAACTTAAATTATTTTTAAAACAACCTGGACATACAGACACACACACACCAAAAAAACACAAAAACCCCACAAATGTACATATATAGATACTTGCATGCAGGCATATGTTTTAAAACATGTACATGTGTATACATATGTATGTATGTATATTTTCAAGAATAATTTTACCACTTATTCTCTGAATTTACTTTCTTTCCTACCTCATCAGGGACTTTGTTCCATCAATTATCCCCCCTCTTATTTACCAGCAGTTACTCCTAATTTCCTGAACCTTTACTTATGAAAATTCAAATATTTTTAATCTTAAAAGCAATCAAGGGGGGCTTCCCTGGTGCCGCAGTGGTTGGGAGTCTTCCTGCCAATTCAGGGGACACGGGTTCGTGCCCTGGTCCGGGAGGATCCCACATGCCACGGAGTGGCTGGGCCCGTGAGCCATGGCCGCTGAGCCTGCGCGTCCGGAGCCTGTGCTCCACAATGGGAGAGGCCACAACAGTGAGAGGCCCGCGTACCGCAAAAAAAAAAAAAAAGCAATCAAGGGGCTTCCCTGGTGGTGCAGTGGTTAAGAATCTGTCTGCCAGTTCAGGGGACATGGGTTCAAACCCTGGTCCAGGAAGATCCCATGTGTCGTGGAGGAACTAAGCCCATGCACCACAACTACTGAGCCCGTGTGCTACAGCTACTGAGCCCACACACCTAGAGCCCATGCCCTGCAACTCACTGCAGTGAGAAGCCTGCACACCACAACGAAGAGTAGCCTCTGCTCGCCACAACTAGAGAAAAGCCCGCGCACAGCAGTGAAGACCGAATGCAGCCAAAAATAAAAAAGATAAATAAAATAAAAAACAAACAAAAAAATTAACAACTACAATACAAATATCCTATTCACCTAGCCTGTCTCACTTCTTCCTTCAAAATCACACCTTTCATTAGATACTTCTTTTGGCTTTGATTTCTTTACCATCCACTTGTTCTTCTCTTGTCCCTGACCTTCCTTTTTAGGCCTCATAAAGGGTTCATCTGTCCCTGAAGGAAAGTTTACTGTTGGTATTTTCTATTGGGGTCTCTATGCTCCCCTCACTCTTCACTCTACCCGGCCCATCTTGTCACCTGCTTTGGTTTCATTTAGCGTGCTTGTGCTGAGACATTCCAAATCTATAGTTGCCATTTATAATGCTTTTCAGGCTCCAGATCTACTTATCCAAAGACCTCCCAACTGGTCTTCTAGCCTGTAGTCCTTCCAGTCTCTAAACCAGCCTCCATATATAAATTGTGTTTCCAAAAGGTAATTTTGAGCACACTACTTACTTGATCACAGATAATAATTTCCCATTGCCTAATAGATTCATACACACATACTATGCTTTCTCCACTGATACTGGGTCAGATGCATGTCTCTGAACTGGCTCTTTTATAAATTCCACTTCCTCTATCCCCAATCTCCCCTTTAATCTAGCCAGTTTATATTTCTCATTCAGGAAGACTTTCCTCATTTCCCAAGGCTGGGTTATGTACTTCCTCTGTACTCCTATATTCCCCTGCAGTTATCTATTTCTCTCTCTAGGATTTATCACACTGAAATATTTTCAGCCCCAATATAACATGAGCTCCCTAAAGGTCAGGCTGTGTCTTATTCACTGGTGTCTGGGATAGAGTTGACATGTAGTGAATGTTAAAAAAATGACAGAATAGGTAAGTTCCCACCCATTCAGCCATGTGAGTTCACACTGTGAAGGACACATAAAAATATCATAAAAATCATGGATTTATAATCATAGATATTCTGTCCTCACATTCTTTTCTCGTCTGTAGTCATTCATTGTGCTCATTCTTTCTACAGCAACGTTCAACATGTTATCCTCCACTACATGCTCCCACCTTTGTCAGTCCCATCAGCACCTGCATAAACTTTTCTTCTCTGATTTCAGTTCTTTTTCTAAATTATCAACTTCCCAAGCAGACTCTGTTTACATTATCTCTCCATCATTCATTTATGTGACTTCTGTTTTCCTCCAATTCAGGTACCCATTGATGTTGCCACACCCTCAAACCAGGGAGCAACCTCAGGCACTCTGCTTAAAATTTGTCTCTCTGGCAGCCTCTTTTTTCAGAACTTCCACTTTTTATTTTTTTAATTTTTAAATAAAATTTATTTATTTGGCTGCATTGGGTCTTTGTTGCTGCACAGGGGCTTTCTCTAGTTGCGGCGAGCCGGGGTTACTCTTCGTTGCATTGCACATGCTTCTCATTGTGGTGGCTTCTCTTGTTGCAGGCCATGGGCTCTAGGCGTGTGGGCTTCAGTAGGTGTGGCACAAAGGCTCAGTAGTTGTGGCACACAGACTCTAGAGGGCAGGCTCAGTAGTTGTGCTGCATGGGCTTAGTTGTTCCATGGCATGTGGGATCTTCCCAGACCAGGGATCGAACCCATGTCCCCTGCATTGGCAGGCAGCTTCTTAAACACTGAGTCACCAGGGAAGTCCAGAACTTCCACTTTTTTTTTTTTACAACTTTATTGGAGTATAATTGCTTCACAATGGTGTGTTAGTTTCTGCTTTATAACAAAGTGAATCAGTTATACATATATATCTGTTCCCATATCCCTTCCCTCTTGCATCTCCCTCCCTCCCACCCACCCTATCCCACCCCTCTAGGTGGTCACAAAACACCGAGCTGATCTCCCTGTGCTATGTGGCTGCTTCCCACTAGCTATCTATTTTACGTTTGGTAGTGTATATATATCTAATAGTTTTATTTTCATTATCTAAGTCAGTCCTGACAATCAATGAGATAGAGCTTTTTGTTTTTCTTTCCACAGATTTTAGTTATAACCTTGAGCAAATTACCTAACCTTTCTGAGACCTGGTCTCTTAATCTGTGGGGATAAACCTTCCTTACACTGTTTTTACTAATAATTAAAGGAGATAACGCATGCACAGTGCCCATTAGGCATCATTGCAGTTGATGTTCTTATTACTGTTACAGTTTTTTTTTTACAGTTATGTGTTGTCATAGTCTATTGTAAGTAAAAGAAGAGAGATTTCAAATCAATTCTGTTTGACTCCCAAAACCTCCACTATTAGTTAGAAAACTAGCCTGCTCATTTTTTTTTTTTTTTTTTTTTTTTTTTTTTTTTTTGCGGTACGCGGGCCTCTCACTGTTGTGGCCTCTCCCATTGCGGAGCACAGGCTCCGGATGCGCAGGCTCAGCGGCCATGGCTCACGGGCCCAGCCGCTCCGCGGCATGTGGGATTTTTCCGGACCGGGGCACGAGCCCGTGTCCCCTGCATCGGCAGGCGGACTCTCAACCACTTCGCCACCAGGGAAGCCCAGCCTGCTCATTTTTTATAGCCTTCTTTTTTTTTTTTTATCCTGATGATTCTGGTGTGGGACTTGGCCTAGGTACTTTGATTACTATCAGCTATACAAGTTCTATGATGATCTGGTACTGCTGAAGAACTACGAGGAGAGGAAAATGGGCTATGGTGATGGCAGTGGCAATACTGTGTACAAGAACTTCATGTACTTTAACTACTATGGCACAGCTGACATGGCCAAGGTGGACCTATCCTCCAACACACTGGTGCTATGACACCCACTGCCTGGTGCCACCTACAACAACCGCTTCTCCTATGCTGGTGTGCCCTGGAAGGGCTTAGATTTTGATGGTGATGAGAAGGACTGTGGGTGCTCTGTGTCACTGAAGAGAGCAAGGGTAACCGGGTTGTGAGTCTTCTCAACACCAGCACTCTAGAGGTGGAGAAAAGCTGGTGCACCAGCCAGTACAAGCCAGCCCTGTCAGGGGCCTTCATGGCCTGCGGGGTGCTGTATGCCTTACACCCACTGGGCATCTGCCAAGAGGAGATCTTCTATGCTTTTGATACCCCCACTGGGCAGGAGCGCCCTCTCAGCATCTTGCTGGATAAGATGCTGGAAACGCTGCAAGGCATCAATTACTGCCCTTCTGATCACAAGCTCTATGTCTACAGTGATGGCTGCCTAATTATTTATGACCTCAGCTTCCTGGCACTGAAGCACAGGCTACCAAGACCACCAGCCAAAATGCCCTCTGGGGCTTGGGCGCCACTCAAACTTGTCAAAATGAACAAATCCTCCAGGCCCTGAGACCTCAGGGCAGAGCATTGGTAGAATAGTGTCCTTCTCCT
Organism: Hyperoodon ampullatus; assembly: GCF_949752795.1. Lineage (NCBI taxonomy): Eukaryota > Metazoa > Chordata > Mammalia > Artiodactyla > Ziphiidae > Hyperoodon > Hyperoodon ampullatus. Next base: position 61,806,936 of record NC_136920.1, on the reverse strand, counting down.
CACCCTCCAGGTGGACCACTCCCTAAAATGGCCATCATCTCTAATGATTGGGAGACATTGATTATATCTGGTTAGTTCTTTACAATAAATATCTCAATCAGCATGTTAAAGCTCTCTTTAACCGTGGTCTGGGTGGATTTGACTGGAGTTTGATTGGGAAATAAAACACTAACTGGGCAATGTTACCCCCTCTTTACCAGGAACTTAGAATTGTAGGAGCTGGATTCACAGTTTTTAAAACAAATCTCATTCCGTGTTTTGAAAACTGTGACTGGAGCTCTTACAGTTGTAGAAGTCTGTGAGCTAGGTTTAGAATTGCATGTCTCAGGTTAAGATCCTCTGGTTCCAGTGCTGAAGATCCAGGGGAGCTGATCATTAAAGTGGGATGTGGAAGTTTCCTTTCCTATTTCTGACCCCTTATGCTGTACCTGGGGAGAAAACGGGCAGTGTCTTCGTGTGAAAATCAATGTTTCACTGTCCTGATCAATCTCACTTTGAGCACAATTGAGAGAGGGGCTTAGAATTGAGTCCTGCTCTAGGAATTAAGCAATGGAAAGCTGAGTATGAGGAAGCTCTGACATGGATTGGGCTAAAGGTCCAGCCTTTTAGATAAAGAATCCTTTGATATGATAGCAGAAAGTCTCCTGGCCAACTGTCTGTAGTTTCTTTGCTCATTTTCAACATACTGAGAACAGATGACCCAGACTCTCTGCTTGTGACTTATTTATCTGTATGATGTACCTCCTGTCCATGCAGGTAGATGGAATGTTCAAGGTTTCAGACTCTAAAATCTTCACAGTCACACAGAGGATACCAGATTACTTCATACACACTGTCTCATGCTTACACTTTCACATATACATATATTTACTAATATACATCCAATCAGACATGCATTCTCACCCTTACATATACAATATTTCCATCTATACCCAAATATCAATAGACATGAAAATATTTTAATATACCCACTAACAGAAAATTCATCTACTAACGAAATAAAAGTTAAATAAGAAACGTTGGCTTTTTAGATGCCTAAACCTGCCCCTGTTAGGAATTTCCTGCTAACTACCTTTAAGCTCACCTCTTGATTTACAGACATCTCTCCCCCTCAATGCTTTGAAACAAAGGTAGGCACTGAAGACTGGGCTAGGACATTGAAAGAAATCATTCTAAAAGTTCTGCTATAACACCATGTAGAAAAGACCAAGTGACAAGTGAATAAAAAATACTTTGCAAGGAATGATTCATTCACTTTAGTTTGTTGCACCTCTAGCAGGAGCCTCCCTGGCTAGCCCTGCTCCTGCTTCTAGGATAGAGGAAATCTTTTCCCACCACATGGGAACACTCTCAATTAAGTCTAGAATCCCCAAATCTTGACCCAGAGAAAAACATGGCTTCCTCTTCTGCTCAAGAAACTTTGTTCTTATTCCATTTTCCTTTCTAAGGCTTCACTTTTTCCAGATCACTAAAAAAAACTAATAAGCTCCTTTCTATGGGAGAAATTGCTTTCTTACCTGCAGGTATGCGGTTTTATCTATGGCTTCAATAGCCCCAGCTTTTCATACAGGAAGCCTGACATCCTTACAAGGGACTCACATACAGCACCACAGAGAAATACACCCCCTATTTAAGCAATCTGTTTTTATTTTAATAGTTGTGTTCTGAGAACTTTGTCCCCTATTTCCTGGAAAATTGTCTTATTTTCTTTTATTATGGAGACCTGGACTCCCCAAATATGTCTCCTTCCCCAACTAGTTCAGGCAGAGACTGAGAGGCTTGGGTTGACATCACAGTATCCCTTTTCTGAAGAGGTTATGCTTTCGGTGGGTGGGGCAGGGGGAGGTGCAGCCTGGGGATGAGTCATCTCTTCTTAGTCTACCTTATATCAAGTATGAATCAGTAGCCACGACAGGCCTCAGTTGGGCCATATCTGGAGAATTGGGGTTGGGGTATAACATCGCAAAATACCTGGCCCAAGTCTGGTCACTCATCCCTTTTGGGGCAACAAGGAAACCAGCCTATGGCCTGAGAATGTGACACCTGAGACGGAGGCCAGCGGAAATATTTTTCTGCCCTCACCCCCCTGCCCCTGCTTCCACCTGCCCCCCATCTGCCCACCGACTAAAGTCCATGCCACATGTCATCGCTCGAACACCCAGGATGGCCCAGTGTGGTCATCCCTCAGGGCTGCTTGCAGACAAGAACATCTCTTCAAGTGTCACTCGGGTGATAGTGAAGACACCAGGCAAGCAGGAAGACTTTATGATAGCCAGTGATACCTCGGTGAGGCAGTTCAAGGAGAAGCTATCGGCTCACTTTAAATGCCAAATGGACCAACTAGTGCTTGTCTTCATGGGCCGCCTTCTTAAAGACCATGACACACTGAGCCAGAGGGGCATCCTGGATGGCCACACCATCTACATGGTCATCAAGCCCAAAAACAGCTCCAGTTCCCTAGTCCATTCCTCCCAGAAAATGTCAACCAATGAGCCCTGCCATCAGGGCAAAAACACCAAAGGAAACATCAGTGGAGTATACCAACCTGCTGGTATGAGTCACACCCCAGTGGAGTCATCGCTGTCAGTGGATGTGCCCAAGGGGCATACCCAGTACCTGGAAGTGGGTAGTTCAGATCGCATAGCACTGATACTGGAAAATCCTAGCATCCAGCAGCTTCTGTCCAACATGGAATTCATGAGACAGTTCATCTTAGAACACCCAGACATGCAACAATTGATGCAGCAGAACTCGAAGGTCTCACACATCCTTGAAAATTCTGAGATCCTATGGCAGATTCTGGAGCTGGCCAGGAACCTTGCTGTGATTCAAGACATAATGCAGATCCAGCAACCTGCAGAGAATCTTGAGCATCCACCGAACCCACAGTCATGTGTGGGCTTAGAGACAATCCCTGGATGGGACAATACCCTGGGTTAGAGCTCTGCTGATTTCAATGACCAGATGCTCAACTGCTCACAAGATCCGTTTGGGGGCAACCTTTTCACAGCTCTCCTGGGAGGACAAGTGCCAGAACAAGTCCAGTCCTCACCCCCATCTCCACCACCACCCCAGGAAAGGAGCAGACATCTTGTACAGTCCTCTACAGCCCGGGTCATCTATGCTAGTTCTCATGGTCTATCCTCAACCAACTCAGACAATACTACCCCCAACAAGGTGAACCATACTTCCAGGGCCAATACTGCCGATAACTCCACTAATGGTCAGAGTCATACATGTGCTGTTGAGCAGCCAGCTGGGGTACCAGCCTTACCTAGCATAGGGCTCAACCAGCAGCCCTGGGCAGAAGGCAAAGATGCCACCATCTCTCTAGATAGCTCTCACCAGAAATTAGAGGGTGAGCTCCAGCAGTCAGATGAGCGTACCAGCTCCCAGATTACAGGAAGCATGATGCAGTTGCTTTTGAGCAACCCTTCCCTGGCAGCCCAGATTATGTTGTTCATGAGTCTGCCCCAGCTGATTGAACAGTGGAGGCAGCAGCTGCCCGCATTTCTGCAGCAGACATAGCTTTCCAATATACTTATAGCCCTAGCTGACACTAAAGCAACACAAGCAATATTGCAGATTGAGTGGGGTCTGCAGTTATTGGCCACTGAGGCTCCTGTTCTTCTACCCTGGATTGCACCCTACCTGTGGGGCCTGGGTTGGCTTCCTGCACCCAGCTGCATCTATCCTGACACAGTGCCCTGGACCTGGGATGTGCCAGATATGGCTGAGCCCAAAGGTCCTGAGTCCTGCCACAAATCTGGAACAGTCCTGCAGAGGCTACAGTCCCTAGCTAGAGACCCTTCCCACCTTCTACAAGCCCCTGAGATTCGTTTCAGCAAGCAAATGGAATCTCTTCAGGCCATGGGGTTTGGGAACCACCATGCCAATTTGCAGGCCCTCATTGTCACCGAGGGAGACACCCAGTGCTGCCATCCATAAGCTCAGGAGATCCCAGGGGTTCTAACCACTGTGCCTACCTATTTGCTTTGTTACCTTCCTGCTGACCCATTTGACCACCTCATCTGCCTTTTCCATCTTTTCTGATGCTTCCAGCCAGGAGAAGTCCTGGAATAGGAGAAACCAAACAATGCTTTCTCTACTGAATAATAGACCATTGACCATGGCTGAAAGATCTGTCAATAAAATGGCTACACGAACTTGCCCCTATCTGAGGTTTGGCTTTATTTTATCTTTTACAAAAAAGGCAACTGTCTATGTGTAATATCCCTGCCTCAACTACTGTATGTGCATGCACACACACACACACCACATGCATATATTAATATAGAGAATCATATTTACACACACAGAACCACATGCACAGATATCATACCATACTCACATACCCAAGAACACGCACATATAACCTCAGACACTTGTGCACACATGGCTCATGCAGCCAAAGATTCATGTGCAATTCCCTGGGAGGTGTATGTTCAAGGCAGAGAAGCCTTCATGAGAGGAAAAGCTGTGAGATAAGAGTATTCTTGTTGTGTTTGAAGAATAACAAGGAACAAGGTAGCTGGAGTGGAGTGAACCCAAAAATGGGGGAAAAAAGAGAATTATTAGAAATCATGAAGAGCTTTGTAGATCTGGTGATAACTTTGGATTTTACTATGAATGCAATAGAAAATCACTGCTGGATTTTGAGCAAAGGAATGGAGTGATTCAATATATCAGTCTGGCTGCTGAGTGGGGAATAGACTGTGGTTGAAGAAAAAGTTGGAAGCAGGAAAACTAGTTAGAGCAGTTGGGAGATGGCAGTGTCTGGGATTAGGGCGGGAGCAGTGGAGGAAGTGAGCAGTATTCAGATTCTGGACTGCAAAGGGAGCTCACAGATTTGTGTGGTCCTCACAGGTCACCCATCCTCCAGCCCTGACATGACCATCAGCAAGAGTAAAGGAGGCCCCACTAAGCTCTCAGTGCTTCTAGTAAATCTACTGCCAAAGACCCTCATTCCACCATCACAACCTACCAAAAAGATACAGCTCAAGAAAGAAAACTATAGCTAAAAACAGATTTTTCACCTCCCCATTAAGATGTCTTTATTAATCCAATTAAGCCTATACCCTCAGTTTACATAAAATGCCAAAGTTCTCCAGATCATCTTCCCGATTCTCCCAATATGCTCGGAAAATCCCTCATCTGACTCAATTTCCACTCGTCAGTTCTCCAAACCTTTCCACGCTACCATTTAGAACTCAATTTGGTGACAGTGAAACTCATATCTACAACCTTCTCTCTAAATGTTCCCTCACCTTTTTGCTGTGATTGAAATCTGGCTGTCCACTGAGGATACTGCTTCTCCAGCAGTGATGGCTGCTTCTTTCATTCCCTGTGAACTTAGAAGTGGGGTAGGTGTCCTTCTTGAACCTTCTTTTACTTCCTAACCATAGTTTTCTAGCTTCAACACTACTCAATCTATCATAATTATTCTGATATAATATCCACTTAGCAAACTCACCATGGTAATATCGGTTATATCCGACTCTGCCTAATCTCTGTGTAGGCACAGATATACAACTATCCTGACTAGTCTTATTTAAATTTATTACCAAAGCCTTAATTGGTCTGTTTGTATTCCTACTACATTTTCTTATTCTAATGTTTTGGTGTTTTTCTTTTGACAGAATCTGCATCAGAATCACCTGGAGAGTGTGTTAAAACACAGATTTCTGAGCTTCATTCCAAGGGTTTCTGATTCTGTAGGTCTAGGGTAGGGCCCCAAATTCTGCATATCTAACAATTTCCAGGTGATGCTGATGATATCAATTTAGGGACCACACTTGGAGATCCAGTGCCCTAACCAATTCACTATCTTATATTTTTGAGATGATCATTTCATACCTTTTATCCTCTTCTCAAGCCTTCAACACCCCTTTTATCTATTCTCAGTCTCAGATGATATTTTGCTTATTCCAACAAGAAGATAAAAGCGATCAGAAGTGACTTTCACCTATGTCCGCCACTAAATCAACAAACTAACTTGCATCTGTACCCATATACTCAGCCCTGCATCTTGTTATAATGAATAAATGGTCCATACTCCTAAATCAAGATCTTCACTTGGGCATTTGATTCCAATCCCTCTGTCTTCTCAACAATTTACTCTTGCAATTGTTTTCTCTTTCTCCTACATCACTGTGTTCTTCCTCATTGGATTGTTCCCATCAGAATAAAAGCATGTTGTGAGGCTTCCCTAGTGGTGCAGTGATTGAGAATCCGCCTGCCAATGCAGGAGACACGGGTTCGAGCCCTGGTCTGGGAAGATCCCACATGCCACGGAGCAAATAAACCTGTGCACCACAACTACTGAGCCTGTGCTCTACAGCTTGGGAGCCACAACAACTGAAGCCCGCACACCACAACTACTGAAGCCCACTCTCCTAGAGCCCATGTTCCACAGCAAAAGAATCCACCACAATGAGAAGCCTGCACACCACAATGAAGAGTAGCCTGCACTCGCAGCAACTGAAGAAAACCCCCGTGCAGTAATGAAGACCCAATGCAGCCAAAAATTAATTAATTAATTAATTTTTAAAAAAGCATGTTGCAATCATCTCATCTTAAGAAAAAACAACAACAACAACAAAGCCTTTATTTCCCCATTTCTATGCAGCCATCTGTCTTTTCTCATTTACAGTACTCTTATTGGATTCACTTTCTTTTCTATGTATTTACTTTTAAACCCACACCAATCGGGTTTTCTGTCCTCACCACTCTTCCAAATTGGCCTCATCATGACCCCCAATCTAACCTGTCTCTCTTGTTCAAATCCATTGATCAATTCTCCGTCCTCATCTTACTGACCTACCAGGATCATTTGACACAGTTGGTTACTCTCTCCTTTTTTTTGAAACTCTTCTCCTTCTTCATTTGGCTTCTTTCTCTCTCTAACTTCTTTTTCTGACTTAATGTTTTATTTCTTCTCAATTTCCTTTGCTGAATTCATCTAATCTTCCAGACTTCTAAATATTGTACTATCCATGACTGTTTTTTCTTACCTCTGTCCTTTTACTATGCTCACTAATTGCACAATTCTAAATACTCTGTTGATGCTGATGAACTCTAGACTCACAATGTTGAACTACCTTCCTACACTTTCATTTGGATGTGAAATAGACATCTTAAATATATGTAAAACTGAACTCAATTTTCCATTTAACAACCTTATTTCCTGGTCTTTTTTACCTCAACAAATAACCAATCCATTCTTTGAATTTTTCTGGGGGATAATGATAATGGGGAAAAAAATAAAAAGTTTATTTCATCCTGAACCTCTCTTTCATACTCTAGATCCTACCCATTAGAAAGTCAATATGTTGAAATATAAATAAAGAATTCATGGCTAATGTTGAATCAGAGAGGAAACAGGAACATATGATGCCAGGAAGAGGCTCAACTGACAAGTAGCCTAATTTGGGTTTTCATGGGCACAAAAGGGATTAAGGAACTTTTCTTAATTGTCCAATCCCAGTCTGAGTCTCCAATACCACATACCAGCTGTGTGAAAACAGAACTCTTGGCTTGAGAAGGAAGTGTCAGCCCAGGCCCCTCACTATGAAGAAGGCAATTGAGACAAAGGAAATAGAAGAGTTGAAGGGTGGGGGGAGATGAAGCACCCAGGGATTCAGAGCACCTTGGAGAAGTCTCAAAAATCCATTGTATGAGGCAGTGATGTCAGTGCTGAGGTCACAGAGGAGACCTGATGGAGTGAGTTCTGGCTTAGAAGGCTTCAGTGGTGGCTGTTCAGCAAGATGAGGGCAGTTTCGAGCCTTGTGTAAGAGGAAGGACGGGGCCACAGCTGGTTGGTATGTTTCCCCAAACTGGGCCCTTCATGCTGCCCTTGCCCCTTCACTCATCAACTATAGACCTCTTTCCCAGGGCCTCAGGTTTCCCTCCCATGACCCCTGACATCTCTCAAACCCAAAATCTTCCCAAAGCATCCTATCCCAGGGACCTCATAACCCCTTCCATGTGGACCCTCCAGTTCCCCCACCCTGAGATCCCAGATCCTCTTCCTGCTCACCTATCCTACTTTCACCACTGCCCAAAAGGCTGATCCCAGTCTCCCATCCCCATCCCCCTAGCTGTGTTCCCACAGACCTGGGCCTCCTGCTGCCCACCATGGCCAAAAGTGGAGAGGCCCTGCCACAGGGCAGCCGAGTGCTGGTCCAGGATCCTCACCTCATCAAGGTGACAGTGAAGACGCCCAAGGACAAGGAGGATTTCTCAGTTACAGACACTTGCACCATCCAGCAGCTGAAGGAAGAGATATCCCAGTACTTTAAGGCCCACCCTGATCAGCTGATCCTAATCTTTGCTGGCAAAATCCTCAAGGACCCTGACTCACTGGCACAGTGTGGGGTCCGAGATGGCTTCACTGTCCACCTGGTCATCAAGATGCAGCGCTGTACTGTGGGCACTGAATGCCCAGCTGCTTCAGTCCCTATCCCAGCCCCAAGCCCTGGATCACTCCCTCAGCCAAGCTCCATTTACCCAGCAGACAGGCTACCCACCTTCAGCTTAGGTGTCCTCACAGGTGTCAGTGGGCTAGGCCTGACCTCTGGTAGTTTCCCCGACCAGCCAAGCTCACTGATGTGGCAGCATGAGTCTGTGCCTGAGTTTGTGGCTCAGGTCATTGATGACCGCTTCATCCAGCGTCTGCTGTCCAACACAGGCCTGGTGCACCAGCTGGTTCTTGACAACCCCTGTATGCAGCAGCTGACCCAGCACAACCCTGAGATTGGGCACATTCTCAACAACCCTGAAATCATGAGGCAGACAATGGAGTTTCTGTGCAACCCTGCCATGATGCAAGAGATGATGCGTAGCCAGGACCGGGCACTCAGAAACCTGGAGAGCATCCCTGGTGGCTACAATGTGCTCCGTACCATGTATACAGATATCATGCACCCAATGCTTAATGCAGTGCAGGAGCAGTTTGGTGGCAATCCCTTTGCTACCACCACTACTGCTAATGCTACCACCAGCAGCAGCCAACCTTCAAGGATAGAGAATTGTGACCCTCTCCCCAACCCCTGGGCTTCCACATTTGCAGGCTCAGCTGGTAGGAGAGGCAGGAGGCCTGGGGACCAGGATGTACCTGAACTTAGAAATAGCGTTTCCAATATTCTAGGTAATATAAGCCTCTATAACTATCTCCAGCAATTACATGAGAGCCCCCTGTCCCTGGGAACCTATCTGCAGGGGATTGCATCTACGCTCAGCCCAAGCCAAGAACCACCACCACCACCAGGAAGCCAAGTTCCCCCAACTTCACTCTCATCCCAGGAACTTGAGTCAGGCCAGCCTCTCCCCAGGGAGTCAGTAGCTATCAAGGGGAAGCCCTCCTGCCCCGCATTCCTGAGATATCCCACAGAGAGCAGTGCTAGAAAAGCTGGAAGCCAAGATGGTGCAGGGAATGGCTCCACTGCCCACAGCACCAACATGCCTGATCTTGTCTCCAGGCTGAAGTGTGCTGCCAACAAGGACCCATTTGTTCCTTCCCCACCTTCACCCACAGCAGTCACTCCTGGAACCCCTGAGCATGTCTGGCTGCCGCCACCAGCTTATCCAAAGTCTCTGAGGCCAGCCGGAATGAATCAGGCCCTACAGTTGCAGGACGAGATGTGCTGGAAGCTGCCACTGCTGCTGCACCTTCAGGCAGCCATGGCAAACCCTCGTGCCATGCAGGCCTTGCTGCAGATTGAGCAGGGTCTGCAGATCCTGGCTACTGAAGCCCCTCACCTCCTCCTCTTGTTCATGCATTGCCCAGCAGGGCTGGGAAGTATGGCAGGAAGTACAGAGCCTCGAGAGGGTGCCCTCATGCCTGTGGATCCTCCCCTAGCCCCAGCTCCTGAAGTTCCCTCAGCACAAGGCTCTGTGGAGCTGGGCCTCCATTCCATGCCCTTCCTCCAGAGGTTGCAAGCCCTAGCTGGCGCCAATCCCCAGCAGCTGCAGCCCAAGACTCACTTCCGGGTGCAGCTAGAGCAATTGCGGGCCATGGGCTTTCTGAATACTGAAGCCAATCTACAGGCCCTCATTTCCACCGAAGGTGACATAGATGCTGCTGTGAAGAAGCTGAGGCAGTTGTAGGAGCCCTAGTTGTTCAGACCGTATCTTTTCCTCTGCGCCTTTTCCCCCATATCCCCTACCCTAAGTCCCCAATTCTTGAATGCAGCTGCACTATGAACCAAATTTACTATGATGCTCTTTACTGTGGAGACAATGTTGTTCCAGAGTCATTGGGAAGAATGAGAGCCAGAACAGGGTAGGGGTGCTGTGAGTGACCCAGCCATCCTTGCCAGTGTACCATCGTGGGACTCCAGTCTGAGCTCTGCTAATGCCTATCTTGAGATGCAGTTACATCCAATCTCCCGTGTCATCTGCTGCCTGAGTCTGATTTTTTGTGGGCTATGAGAAAAGGGGGGTGTATAGGAGAAGAGGTGGTGGTAAGAGCTGTCTCTGCATGGATGGGAGGGCTTGGATGGGAAACCAAAAGGTTTCAAGTTAGAAGATTCAGAGGCACGGGGAACAGAGGAGGGTGAGATGAAGACTGCAGCTTTCCTGGTGTCCTTCCAAAGGTCCCCCCAGATTTGGTGTCCTGTAGGAGCTGCCACCATACACTCTGTGTTCTTTGGGGCTCTCTACCATCAGCCAGACTGAAAATTGGGCACAGCTTCTTATTTTTATTGCCTCTGAACACTATCCTACAGGTGGCTCTCACCTTTGGGATTTGATTCTGATCTCTGAGTGGATAGCAATAGAGCAAGAATCAGGCTGAGTTCTAAGATTCCCTGATCTCACCAAGTTTACAAAGTAACTGTCCCTGGTAGCCAGATTTATAGTTGATTCCACTGCCATGGACCCAGCTTGTTCTGGATTTTGTCTTTCTTGCAATATCTAGCTCAGAAACTGAGGGCCTACCCTGTGCTCAGCATTCTGCTAGGGATTAGGAATTCAGTGCGAGTAAAAGAGGCATGGTCCTGCCCTCATGAGTGTATGATGGTAGCTGGAACTGCTCAAACAGTACTAATTATATATAATCACTATATATAATTAGTTTATATATATATATCATGTATATAATCTATCTATATATTATATATATACCATATATATTATATAATTATATAATTATATATATATCATATATATAATATATGATATATATATATAATTAGTTTATATATATATCATAGTTTATATATAAACTATGATAAGTGCTATAAAAGATGGGGAACTGTGAAATAGTGTAACAGAGACTTGGTCTAGTCTGGGGAGAGAGGGAAGGGTTCTGTGAGCAGGTACTCCAATCTAAAATCTGAAAAGTGGTAAGAATGAAGTAGGTACAGATTCGAGAGGGGAAGGAAAAGTATTTCAGCAGAAGAACCATTTATGTACAAAGGTGCTGAGGCAGGGTGTGCACAGCACACAGGAGGTGCTCTCAGCATCTCAGACTATTTGCACTCAGGGATGCTTCTCAATACCCATGTGCTTCTGGGGCAAAAGTGTTACAATTCATGAATCAAGTGAGTGAACCATGCCTTCCAGCAAATAAATGTGCCACTGGGCTCACACAGGTAAACACACTATGGAGTAATACACTAACACAAAATGCATATTCACCTTTTCTTTTCTTTTCTTTTTTTACTGTACTCGGGCCTCTCACTGTTGTGGCCTCTCCCATTGCGGGGCACAGGCTCCGGACGCGCAGGCTCAGTGGCCATGGCTCACGGGCCCAGCTGCTCCACGACATGTGGGATCCTCCCGGACCGGGGCACGAACCCGTGTCCCCTGCATCGGCAGGCGGACTCTCAACCACTGCGCCACCAGGGAAGCCCCATATTCACCCTTTAATACACCTTCACATGGGCACACTTTTGTGCACGTGTATGAGCATACACACAAAACACACTCTGTTAGAGTTTTATCACCGATGGGGGTATAAACAAACAAGCAAAAATCTAATGCTATATTCTTGTCAAGGAAAGAAAGGGATCTTTGAAAGAGGATACCACTATAGTAAAAGTGGCCATGGTGTTTGTTTAAAAGTCAGAGACTCAGTGTTGGGGGTCCTTTTAGGGAGAAACAGGTTCTGCCTGGAACCTAGGATACTTGGACCAACCTGTCTTCACCTTTTAGCTACCAGCACATGGCTTAGAGATGAAATGAGCTTTGGGGGCAACTTTCTCCCATTGTTTTATGTTTTAAACTCTAGGTGGAGCACAAGGCTTCAAATCTCCTTTCTACCCCCTCTTCACTCCCCATCAGTGAGGGAGTTCTTGTCCAGATCAAATGAACTGTTGTTTATGGTGGGGCTAGAGGAAAGGCAGACGAAAGTCTTGCCTCTTCATTTCCTGCAACTAAGAAGGCTCTGGGACTGCTTCTGACTGCTGAAGTTGTATACTGTAATCTCTAATTACAGCCCTTGGAAGGCCAGGTAGGTCTGAGAAAAAATTCAGGGAAAGAAATGTTGCTTTTATTTACCTTTCATATGGGCCACGAAAAACCTGAGTATTCATGTGACGTAAATTCCAGCTCACCAAGGCAGACAGTAGGTGGGAATCTGGGTCTGAAAGTCCTGGGTAGAGAAGAGAGTGCTCATTTATCAGATTGTTTTCTGGTCCTCTCCTATGGAGAGCCCTCAACTGTTGATTGTGTGTTTGGAATCTTTGCTCTAGCCTCATTAGAGACTGAACTCAACAGCTCCATGTTCAGCTCTGTGGTGGTGTCCAAAGGAAGTAGGTTCCTGGGGTGGGGAAGGTCACTGTCCTCCACCTAGCAGCTGATATAGGACCTGGAACATGGGAAACATTCAATAAATGATTGAATAAATGAATGTTGAATGATGAATGAAGAAATGAGTGACCAAATGAGAAAGTGGTAGCATTTTCTTCTTATTTTCTCCGTTTTTCTCCAGGAGCAGCCTGTAGATGCTGTACAAGCCACAAGATGGCAGGAGTGGTTTATGGAACTGCTGACTCCGCTGGGGCCATCCAGAGGGTACTTTGAGGGAAGAACTTGTAGACCCCATACAAGGAGTGTTGGAGGCGGGAAACCAAGGTCTCTTTCCCCACTTCTTTTTCCCGAGGGGAGATGCTAAAAATAAGTCCCTTTTCTTTCCATTGTTGACAGCAAAGACAACAAGATCATTACTCTTAAAAAAAACACTGGCTTCTTTGGAATCTTAGTCTGTATTTACGTTAACCCAAGAATGCACACAAGCCAACAATGCTCTTAGTGTAGGATGACGGAAAGAGCCCCACACAGCTCCTGGCTCCAAAAACAAGACTGTATGCTTTAGTATATTCATACATGTGCATGTAAGTGAGTTGAAAAAAGGGCAGAGGGATTATAAATAGGGATTCTCTCTAAGGAAGGTATGAAGGTAATGGTGAGGGGTCTTCCACTTTATATTTAACATGTATGAAGTATATCTATTATGTTATATTTTATCATGGAACTATTTAAAGTATTCATGGAAATTTTAAAAGACTTAATTATTTACTGGTTACATGATCTTAAAAGATTTTCTCAAATTATCATATTTTATTTTTTTATTAGTAAAAATAAGATGTAAAAAATATGTTTCATAGAGTTTTGTTGAGGAATAATGAATGTAAATCTCCTAATAGTCCTGCATGTGGCTCACAGTGGCTGCTAAAATACCACTGCTAATGGATTTCTACTAACTATTAATTATCATTTTGTGCCTCCCGCCCCACATGCATGCACGTACGTATCATCTTCTATCATGTTGGCCTCATGCAGTGCTAGATAATAAGCACGTGCTTAGCTTATATTTGTGAATGAATGAATACCTACCTTTAAAAACTCCATCCTCCCTAAATGTCTAATCCTAGATCCTGGTCATATAGCCATATATATTTTGATATCCCAAGCACTCTAGCACAGATTCTATTTCAAAGGCACTTAAAAAATGTTGGTAAATGAACATCTGTCTAATCTGGTTCACATGACTGACCCATGATGTAGGCTTCTTACAGGTCTATACTAGATTTGTGAGGGCCACAAGGAAGGCAAAAGTTTCTGAGTAGATGCTTCTAACATCCTCAGAAAAGAGTTCCCCTGAATCCTCATGAGAATGTGCACGTTCAACATTCTACTCCCAAGAACACTTTGGCCTACAGAGGAAAGCCACCACTAGCTCTGTAAGTTTGGTTCTTCCTGTTTCTAAGCATAACACCTTAAGTCACTCAGTCTCTGGCAACCTCAAAAATCTTGTGATAAATAGGACTAAAACTTCCAATAGGTCCTGTTTTTCTCACAGGGTCCTTGTAAGAATAGAATACAAGTCTTTCCATTAGAATATCTTATATACTATCGAGCATTGTGCTTGTAAGCAAAGTTTTACAAAGTCCTTGCTTTCTGAGGCAGGTCAGACCAGGTCTCTACTCATCCTGAATATCCAATAATCCCATTTTCACAAAATGTCTAATAATAACAATAATAGTAATAATAATAATAACTAAAACATCTATAATATTTACTATGGGCCAGGAACGATTAGGCACATTACATGTATTAATGCATTTCATCATTAAAACAATCCAACACACCAAACAGACCAAAGTACAGAAACATGAAGTGATTTGCTAGAGTACACAGCCAGTAAGTGGAAACTGACCTTCTAAACCAGACCGTTTGATTCCAAAAGTACTGCACTAGTTTATGTATAGAGGAGCATGAAACAGTGAGTTTTTAGAAATCCAGAGAGATTATAACTGGACTACCCATGCTGAGCCATAATTAAGTGGTTGAAGGTGCAACAAATCTGAGTGAGCTGGTGGCTCCATAGAAGCAAAGAGCCAAGTGAAGCTGGGGTTACTTGTGAGGTGTAATTGTAAGAGGGGTAGTTTTGCCTTGGTAGAAGTAAAACTTTAAAGAATGTCTGAGTCCTTACTAACTGCTGAGTAAGGACCGGGAAATGCTTCATCTTGGTCAAGATTTGATTGTGAGGCATGAAATAATGAGAATAGAAACAGGGGGAATGCTTAAGGAAGAAGATACATTTGAATACATACATTGTGCGAGTGTCTCTGTTGTGACAAGTCAGCACATCAGAAACATCATTTTTCTTCTTAACTTCAAAAACCTCTGTTAAAAATGGCTTTATTCTAGTTAACAAAGAAATGACTAAAACCCAGTGGTTAAAGGGCTTTGCAAATTCACGTGCCTGTGTTCAGTTCTCTTCCATCTGAACCACATTGAGACATTAGAAACTGTTTTCTGCCCCTTTCCTAGAGCCTTTCTTCTAGTTCATTCACTGTAGGGGGGCGGGATGTATTTGCAAAGCTTGGGAGGGGAGTGGTTAGAGACCATAAGGTATGTGGCTAAGAGATAAGACTCCAAGTCCTAGAAGGGGCTAAAAGTTTGGGCCTGTGTCTCTGGGTTCAGATAACAGCCTCACCTTAACCCTCCCAAACCTGCATGCACAGGAACTCCTGCTTGGGCCTGCATAGGGGTTAGTCATTGGTGAAGAATTATTTTCCTGAATTTTTTTGGGACCCAGAGGAACACCCTGATTTCCCATCTTCTTTTAACATCCTACCCACAGAAAGACCTTCCCTTGGCTCTTTTCTGATCCTCACTTCAATTTTCTGGCCCTTTCTCCGTTGTCTTCTATAATCCTTTCACTCACTTTCCTTTCCCTTTATTCCACTGACCTTTCACTGCCCACCTAAGGCTTGCTCTGTCCTCTAAGGCACCTAATCTTTAGCACAAGCACAAAAGCTGGACAAGCAACACATGCCCCTTAGGAGCTTTTGTGTTATCAGCTGGCCCAAAACATGCTTCTCCACAGGGTGGTTGATTGATTCTAAGCCCCCCTCTAACTATCTCCTAGCAGTGTTTCAACTTGTATGTTTCCCAGAGCAGGTGATGGTTCTGGGTCTCCCCTCTCCAGCCTCCATTCATGCCTCTGTGGCCACAATCAGACTCCTCAGATCCTCCAGAGAGGCAGGCAGAGGTCCTCTATGAATGGTTAGGGACATAAACTTCGTCCTGTCTTCAAGCCAGCATATATTGGGCATCTATGTTTTGCTAGGGAATGTTGATTTAAGTGGAGGTGATGCCTGGACCATAGCCCCTTCCCTCAAAGGTTATTGGTAAAGAATTTTTTAAAACGCCGTATAGGGCTTCCCAGGTGGCACAGTGGTTGAGAGTCCACCTGCCGATGCAGGGGACACGGGTTCGTGCCCCGGTCCGGGAAGATCCCACATGCCGTGGAGCAGCTGGGCCCGTGAGCCATGGCCGCTGAGCCTGCGCGTCCGGAGCCTGTGCTCCGCAACGGGAGAGGCCACAGCAGTGAGAGGTCCGCGTACCGCAAAAAAAAAAAAAAAAAAAAAAAAAAAAAAATCAGCAGTCTAAAAAATACTGCCAGATATAAGATAATATATAAATTATGATATGACGCAATGGGTTAGAGACAGAGGATCTAATACAAATATACAAATGAGGATGCGATGGGGAACTAAAACCTGCGTTACTCTCTGAGCAAATAAAAATAATATATTGGAAAATGAAATTCTTTCATAATGGCTTACTTAAATTACTATATAGATTTAAGGCATATCTTCATAGATACTCAGTCATAGATCTCTGAGAAGAAACACATAGAACTGGGGAAAAAAAAGTCTATACTTAATTCTCTCCCTCAAGTGAAATTGTTGAATGAATTACGCTTTTCAATTTAGAAAAACAAAAATCAACAAATCATCTCTAAGATCTAAGAGACTTTATACTGCTCTGCTCATGTGTATTTGTGTGTGTGTGTCTGTGTGTGCACATACAAAACAATGATAAATCTTTCAATGTTTTCTCCTATAAATAGTTTCTGATCTCAAAACTTTTTTAAGTTTCACAATAAATTTAATGAAGTAGAATGAATGTACTGAATTATTTTTATTGTGTTTTTTTTAGTTTGGTTTATATGTAGTTTATATATTATGATATATATGCATATTATATAAAATTTGCCATTTTAACAATTTTTGAGTGTACGATTCCATGAAACTAATTACTTTCATGATGTTGTTCAACCATTGCCCCTATTTTCAAAATGTTTTCATTATCCCAAGCAGAAACTCTGTACCCATTAATCCACAGCTCCCCATTCTACCCTCCTCTCAAGCCCTGATTACCTCTAATCTGCTTTGTGTCTCTATGAATTGGCCTATCCTATATATTTCATGTGAATGGGATCATACAATATTCTCTTGTGTCTGGCTTATTTTGCTTAGCATGACGTTTCCAAGTTTCCTCCGTGTTGAAGCATGTATCACAACTTCATTCCTTTTACAGCTGAATAATATTCTGTTTTAAGTACACATTACATTTATTTTTTTATTTTTTATTTTTTTATTTAACAAATTTAATCAGTTATACATATACATATGTTCCCATATCCCCTCCCTTTTGTGTTTCCCTCACGCCCTCCCTATCCCACCCCTCCAGGTGGTCACAAAGCACCGAGCTGATCTCCCTGTGCTATGCGGCTGCTTCCCACTAGCTATCTACCTTACGTTTGGTAGTGTATATATGTCCATGCCGCTCTTTCGCTTTGTCACAGCTTACCCTTCCCCCTCCCCATATCCTCAAGTCCATTCTCTAGTAGATCTGTGTCTTTATTCCTGTCTTACCCCCAGGTTCTTCATGACATTTTTTTTCTTAAATTCCATATATATGTGTCAGCATACAGTATTTGTCTTTCTCTTTCTGACTTACTTCACTCTGTATGACAGACTCTAGGTCCATCCACCTCATTACAAATAGCTCAATTTCGTTTCTTTTTATGGCTGAATAATATTCCATTGTATATATGGGCCACATCTTCTTTATCCATTCATCCGATGATGGACACTTAGGTTGTTTCCATCTCCGGGCTATTGTAAATAGGGCTGCTATGAACATTTTGGTACATGACTCTTTTTGAATTATGGTTTTCTCAGGGTATATGCATAGTAGTGGGATTGCTGGGTCATATGGTAGTTCTAGTTGTAGTTTTTTAAGGAACCTCCATACCGTTCTCCATAGTGGCTGTACCAATTCACATTCCCACCAACAGTGCAAGACTGTTCCCTTTTTTCCACACCCTCTCCAGCATTTATTGTTTCTAGATTTTTTGATGATGGCCATTCTGACTGGTGTGAGATGATATCTCATTGTAGTTTTGATTTGCATTTCATTAATGAGTAAAGATGTTGAGCATTCTTTCATGTGTTTGTTGGCAGTCTGTATATCTTCTGTGGAGAAATGTCTACTTAAGTCTTCTGCCCATTTTTGGATTGGGTTGTTTGTTTTTTTGTTATTGAGCTGCATGAGCTGCTTATAAATTTTGGAGATTAATCCTTTGTCAGTTGCTTCATTTGCAAATATTTTCTCCCATTCTGAGGGTTGTCTTTTGGTCTTGTTTATGGTTTCCTTTGCTGTGCAAAAGCTTTGAAGTTTCATTAGGTCCCATGTGTTTATTTTTGTCTTTATTTCCATTTCTCTAGGAGGTGGGTCAAAAAGGATCTTGCTGTGATTTATGTCATAGAGTGTTCTGCCTATGTTTTCCTCTAAGAGTTTGATAGTTTCTGGCCTTACATTTAGGTCTTTAATCCATTTTGAGCTTATTTTTGTGTATGGTGTTAGGGAGTGATCTAATCTCATACTTTTACATGTCCCTGTCCAGTTTTCCCAGCACCACTTATTGAAGAGACTCTCCTTTCTCCACTGTACATTCCTGCCTCCTTTGTCAAAGATAAGGTGACCATATGTGCGTGGGTTTATCTCTGGGCTTTCTATCCTGTTCCATTGATCTATCTTTCTGTTTTTGTGCCAGTACCACACTGTCTTGATTACTGTAGCTTTGTAGTATAGTCTGAAGTCAGGGAGCCTGATTCCTCCAGCTCCATTTTTCGTTCTCAATATTGCTTTGGCTATTCGGGGTCTTTTGTGTTTCCATACAAATTGTGAAATTTTTTGTTCTAGTTCTGTGAAAAATGCCAGTGGTAGTTTGATAGGGATTGCATTGAATCTGTAGATTGCTTTGGGTAGTAGAGTCATTTTCACAATGTTGATTCTTCCAATCCAAGAACATGGTACATCTCTCCATCTATTTGTATCATCTTTAATTTCTTTCATCAGTGTCTTATAATTTTCTGCATACAGGTCTTTTGTTTCCTTAGGTAGGTTTATTCCTAGATATTTTATTCTTTTTGTTGCAATGGTAAATGGGAGTGTTTCCTTGATTTCACTTTCAGATTTTTCATCATTAGTATATAGGAATGCCAGAGATTTCTGTGCATTAATTTTGTAGCCTGCTACTTTACCAAATTCATTGATTAGCTCTAGAAGTTTTCTGGTAGCATCTTTAGGATTCTCTATGTATAGTATCATGTCATCTGCAAACAGTGACAGCTTTACTTCTTCTTTTCCGATTTGGATTCCTTTTATTTCCTTTTCTTCTCTGATTGCTGTGGCTAAAACTTCCAAAACTATGTTGAATAAGAGTGGTGAGAGTGGGCAACCTTGTCTTGTTCCTGATCTTAGTGGAAATGGTTTCAGTTTTTCACCATTGAGGACGATGCTGGCTGTGGGTTTGTCATATATGGCCTTTATTATGTTGAGGAAAGTTCCCTCTATGCCTACTTTCTGCAGGGTTTTTATCATAAATGGGTGTTGAATTTTGTCGAAAGCTTTCTCTGCATCTATTGAGATGATCATATGGTTTTTCTCCTTCAATTTGTTAATATGGTGTATCACGTTGACTGATTTGCGTATATTGAAGAATCCTTGCATTCCTGGAATAAACCCCACTTGATCATGGTGTATGATCCTTTTAATGTGCTGTTGGATTCTGTTTGCTAGTATTTTGTTGAGGATTTTTGCATCTATGTTTATCAGTTATATTGGCCTGTAGTTTTCTTTCTTTGTGACATCCTTGTCTGGTTTTGGTATCAAGGTGATGGTGGCCTCGTAGAATGAGTTTGGGAGTGTTCCTCCCTCTGCTATATTTTGGAAGAGTTTGAGAAGGATAGGTGTTAGCTCTTCTCTAAATGCTTGATAGAATTCGCCTGTGAAGCCATCTGGTCCTGGGCTTTTGTTTGTTGGAAGATTTTTAATCACAGTTTCAATTTCAGTGCTTGTGATTGGTCTGTTCATACTTTCTATTTCTTCCTGATTCAGTCTTGGCAGGTTGTGCATTTCTAAGAATTTGTCCATTTCTTCCAGGTTGTCCATTTTATTGGCATAGAGTTGCTTGTAGTAATCTCTCATGATCTTTTGTATTTCTGCAGTGTCAGTTGTTACTTCTCCTTTTTCATTTCTAATTCTATTTATTTGAGTCTTCTCCCTTTTTTTCTTGATGAGTCTGGCTAATGGTTTATCAATTTTGTTTATCTTCTCAAAGAACCAGCTTTTAGTTTTATTGATCTTTGCTATCGTTTCCTTCATTTCTTTTTCATTTATTTCTGATCTGATTTTTATGATTTCTTTCCTTCTGCTAACTTTGGGGTGTTTTTGTTCTTCTTTCTCTAATTGCTTTAGGTGCAAGGTTAGGTTGTTTATTCAAGATGTTTCCTGTTTCTTAAGGTAGGATTGTATTGCTATAAACTTCCCTCTTAGAACTGCTTTTGCTGCATCCCATAGGTTTTGGGTCGTCGTGTCTCCATTGTCATTTGTTTCTAGGTACTTTTTAATTTCCTCTTTGATTTCTTCAGTGATCACTTCGTTATTAAGTAGTGTATTGTTTAGCCTCCATGTGTTTGTATTTTTTACAGATCTTTTCCTGTAATTGATATCTAGTCTCATAGCATTGTGGTCGGAAAAGATACTTGATACAATTTCAATTTTCTTAAATTTACCAAGGCTTGATTTGTGACCCAAGATATGATCTATCCTGGAGAATGTTCCATGAGCACTTGAGAAAAATGTGTATTCTGTTGTTTTTGGATGGAATGTCCTATAAATATCAATTAAGTCCATCTTGTTTAATGTATCATTTAAAGCTTGTGTTTCCTTATTATTTTCATTTTGGATGACCTGTCCATTGGTGAAAGTGGGGTGTTAAAGTCACCTACTATGATTGTGTTACTGTCGATTTCTCCTTTTATGGCTGTTAGTATTTGCCTTATGTATTGAGGTGCTCCTATGTTGGGTGCATAAATATTTACAATTGTTGTATCTTCTTCTTGGATCGATCCCTTGATCATTATGTAGTGTCCTTCTTTGTCTCTTCTAATAGTCTTTATTTTAAAGTCTATTTTGTCTGATATGAGAATTGCTACTCCAGCTTTCTTTTGGTTTCCACTTGCATGGAATATCTTTTTCCATCCCCTTACTTTCAGTCCGTATGTGTCTCTAGGTCTGAAGTGGGTCTCTTGTAGACAGCATATATATGGGTCTTGTTTTTGTATCCATTCAGCCAATCTGTGTCTTTTGGTGGGAGCATTTAGTCCATTTACATTTAAGGTAATTATTGATAGGTATGTTCCTATTTCCATTTTCTTAATTGTTTTGGGTTCGTTATTGTAGGTCTTTTCCTTCTGTTGTGTTTCTTGCCTAGAGAAGTTCCTTTAGCATTTGTTGTAAAGCTGGTTTGGTGGTGCTGAACTCTCTCAGCTTTTGCTCGTCTGTAAACGTTTTAATTTCTCCATCAAATCTGAATGAGATCTTTGCTGGGTAATCTTGGTTGCAGGTTTTTCTCCTTCATCACTTTAATTATGTCCTGCCACTCCCTTCTGGCTTGTAGAGTTTCTGCTGAGAGATCAGCTGTTATCCTGATGGGGATTCCCTTGTGTGTTATTTGTTGTTTTTGCCTTGCTTCTTTTAATATGATTTCTTTGTGTTTAATTTTTGACAGTTTGATTAATATGTGTCTTGGCATATTTCTCCTTGGATTTATTCTGTATGGGACTCTCTGTGCCTCCTGGACTTGATTAACTATTTCCTTTCCCATATTAGGGAAGTTTTCAACTATAATCTCTTCAAATATTTTCTCAGTCCCTTTCTTTTTCTCTTCTTCTTCTGGAACCCCTATAATTCGAATGGTGGTGCGTTTAATGTTGTCCCAGAGGTCTCTGAGACTGTCCTCTGTTCTTTTCATTCTTTTTTCTTTATTTTCCTCTGCAGCAGTTATTTCCACTATTTTATCTTCCACCTCACTTATCCGTTCTTCTGCCTCAGTTATTCTGCTATTGATCCCATCTAGAGTATTTTTTATTTCATTTATTGTGTTTTTAATCGATGCTTGATTCATCTTTAGTTCTTCTAGGTCCTTGTTAACTGTTTCTTGCATTTTGTCTATTCTATTTCCAAGATTTTGGATCTTGGAAATAGAATCTTGGATCATCTTTACTATCATTATTCTGAATTCTTTTTCAGGTAGACTGCCTACTACCTCTTCATTTGTTAGGTCTGGTGGGTTTTTATCTTGCTCCTTCTCCTGCTGTGTGTTTTTCTGTTTTCTCATTTTGCTTATGTTACTGTGTTTGGGGTCTCCTTTTTGCAGGCTGCAGGTTCGTAGTTCCCGTTGTTTTTGGTGTCTGTCCCCAGTGGCTAAGGCTGGTTTAGTGCGTTGTGTAGGCTTCCTGGTGGAGGGGACTAGTGCCTGTGTTCTGGTGGATGAGGCTGGATCTTGTCTTTCTGGTGGGCAGGTCCACGTCTGGTGGTGTGTTTTGGGGTGTCTGCGGACTTTTTATGATTTTAGGCAGCCTCTCTGCTAATGGGTGGCGTTGTGTTCCTGTCTTGCTAGTTGTTTGGCATAGGGTGTCCAGCACTGTAGCTTGCTGGTCATTGAGTGAAGCTGGGTGCTGGTGTTGAGATGGAGATCTCTGGAAGATTTTCGCCGTTTGATATTATGTGGAGCTCGGAGGTCTCTTGTGGACCAGTGTCCTGAAGTTGGCTCTCCCACCTCAGAGGCACAGCACTGACTCCTGGCTCCTCAATTTGGGATGATTTGTTGTCTATTCATGTATTCCACAGATGCAGGGTACATTAAGTTGATTGTGGAGCTTTAATCTGCTGCTTCTGAGGCTGCTGGGAGAGATTTCCCTTTCTCTTCTTTATTCCCACAGCTCCCGGGTCTCAGCTTTCGATTTGGCCCCGCTTCTGCGTGTAGGTCGCCGGAGGGCGTCTGTTCTTCGCTCAGACAGGACAGGGTTAAAGGAGCAGCCTCTTCGGGGACTCTGGCTCACCCAGGCCGGGGGTGGGGAGGGAGGGGCACGGAGTGCGGGGCGAGCCTTCGGCGGCAGAGGCCGGCGTGACGTTGCACCAGCCTGAGGCGCGTTGTGCGTTCTCCCAGGGAAGCCGTCCCTGGATCCCGGGACCCCGGCAGTGACGGGCTGTACAGGCTCCCGGAAGGGCGGCGTGGACAGTGACCTGCGCTTGCACACAGGCCTCTTGGCGGCGGCAGCAGCAGCCCCAGCGTCCCACGCCCGTCTCTGGGGTCCGCGCCTTTAGCCCGGCTCGGGCCCGTCTGTGAGGCTCCTTTAAGCAGCGCTCTTAATCCCCTCTCCTCGCGCACCAGGAAACCAAGAGGGAAGAAATAGTCTCTTGCCTCTTCGGCAGCTCCAGAGTTTTCCCGGACTCCCTCCCCGCTAGCTGTGGCGCATTAGCCGCCTTCAGGCTGAGTTCTCGCCGCCAGCCCCAGTCCTCTCCCTGCGCTCTGACCGAAGCCCGAGCCTCAGCTCCCAGCCCCGCCCGCCCGGCGGGCGAGCAGACAAGCCTCTCGGGCTGGTGAGTGCCGGTCGGCACCGATCCTCTGTGCGGGAATCTCTCCGCTTTGCCCTTCCCAGGTACGTGGGGAGTTTCTTGCCTTTTGGGAGGTCTGAGGTCTTCTGCCAGCGTTCAGTAGGTGTTCTATAGGAGTTGTTCCACGTGTAGCTATATTTCTGGTGTATCTGTGGGGAGGAAGATGATCTCCGCGTCTTACTCTTCCGCCATCTTCCCCGGAAGTCTGTTTTAAGTACATATTACATTTAAAAATTGATTTCCCTGTTACACATATGCTATTACTTCCAGATTGTTTGTTTGTTATTTTTGGCAGCTAGCTAGCCAAGTGCCCTCCCCCCCCACCCCCCGCCCCTCAACTTGCCTCCTCCCCAGACTCCCCAGCTGGGCAGCCCAGGGCCCATACGCTTGCACTGGAGTCACAGGCCACCGGGGAGGCCCACAGGCCCCTCTGTTACCCCCTGGCTGAGAGAACACACGCAGCCCTCCATCTCCCAGATGGTGGGTGACGTGACTGTGGGGGACAAGGGGTGGGAAAAGTAGAAGGCGCTGTTTCTCACTTGATCCCTGAGAGTAATGTCACAGCCCAACTGGTGGCTGGAGAGATGGACCAGGGGTGGGGAAGGGAGGGAGGAGTGCCAGTTCCCGCCACAGGAACCCAGTTAGGGTAGGCTTGGCAGCCTGGAAGGCCCCTGGGGCAGGAGGGGATGGATTATTTCTTTTTCTGCCGTTGTGAATAGTGCTGCAATGAACATTGGCACAGAAGTATCAGTTAGTACTTGCAGTTCAGTTATGAACAGAGTACTCTTCTAATTTAGTCCATCAAAAATATTAATACATTTTAGTGGGAAGCAGCCGCAGAGCACAGGGAGATCAGCTCGGTGCTTTGTGACCGCCTGGAGGGGTGGGATGGGGAGGGTGGGAGGGAGGGAGATGCATGAGGGAAGGGATGTGGGAACAGATGTATATGTATGACTGATTCACTTTGTTATAAAGCAGAAACTAATAAAAAAATAAAATAAAAAAATATTAATACATTTTAATAGTTATTCCGGAAACAATTACCACACAGTTTTAAGGAACGTAAATCAGTTCAAATTCCAAAACTCATTCAAAATCCGAAACCTTTAGTTTAGACTTTTGCAAGTCCATGTTGTTTAAGCAAGTTTGGATTTTTCTCCTGCTTCCTCTCTCTGGTCCACTTTCTGGGTGACAGCTGGTCCAAATAGGTCATTTGTCCCTATCCCATACAACAAATTGTGGCATTTATCCCTTCTCTATCTCTCCATTTCATGTGTTTTATTAGAAAGGCAATGTTGAAAGTTTAAGGGGATGGTGTGGTAGGAATTATAATTTATGATGATTTACACATTAGCCCTGTGTAGGGGTAGATAAGTGTTGGCAAGGGAGCCCCACGTAGGACATAGTTCACTGGATCAACTTAGTTAGCAATCTTATCAGTACCCACATCAACAGAGTACCTGCCACTTCAATGTCCAGATTGACCTTTTTGTCATTGACAGTATTCTTTGAAGTGGTGGTGATTTCCATAGCACGTTCACCTTTCCTCTGTCCATCTCCCCACATCATCCACTGCTCATTATTAGATATGCTATGTGCAAAATTCTCAAAATACCTATTCTTATTTTTATAAGTTTTTATGAAATGGAAGTGGTACAAACATTGCTGTCACTTCATTCTTTCTGAATTCTCCTTCAGAGATATCATTAGTGATGTTTATAAGAGAAAACAATATTTAAAAAGACCCTGGGTACATATAGACTCAATTGAATTTGGAAGAAGCTAACGTTTCTCTTGTGGTTCTCTTTAATTGTTATTGCAGTCAACTTGCTATGAAGTTTCTTGGTTATACGCAAACAAAGCCAACTTGATTTGATAAGAGTGTAATTATAAATATGTCATGTTTCAAAATTTTCTATAGAAGCCCATTCTTAATTTTTTCTGGATATAAGCTTTCTAGATTCATGAATATTAGAAGTTCTATATGATTGTCTCCATCAGTAATGTAGTCACCATCTTTTTCCCTCTGGGAGTCCTTATCTTCTCCTTAGAGCTGGCTGTGTAAAGTTTATGTATTCAATAAAGAATTTCTTATATTACTTTTGCCATTCAGATACTTAGGTCTTTTTTGAAAATCTATGGCTCAGTATAAGTATTAGTCTTCTGGCTTCTGAGACTTTTGTTCCAGGAGTCTGTCTTCCTCAAAATATTTCCTATAAGAGCTCTCAACTCCTGTCTCTTTTCCTGCTTTTAAGTTTGTCTCTGGTGTTTCAGGCCTCAGATCTTTTGCAGCACAGAAAACGTCCTGAGCCCCAAGTCTACAGAGTAATCATACTTTCTCAAAATGAGTTTACCAACTGTGCCCACTTGTTCTGATTTCTCTAGACTTTCATGAGTCATCTTATTCAACATCCTCTTGAGATAGCAATATTGATAATATTTCTCAAACATTTTATGGTGATGGACTCAATTCTGTTGATTAATCATTTTCCTCAGTGATTAATCAGTGAGACAAATATCTGATTGGTTTCAAGAGAGAAAATCTCAATTGGTCCAAATTGGAAAAAATACATAAATATGAAAGATAATACAAAGAGCAATAAAAGAGTGAAGAGTATGAAACAGAGCCAAAGGATCATTTGGGGGACTAGGAGTAAAGACTAGAAACATAGATGTGAGATATGTGATTGACAGAATAAAATTTGGATGCTGAAGAGTAAAATGTTCATATTATTAACATGGTTAGTATTGTTATTTATTATTGCGGGCAACGGCTTTGTGAATACAGATTTATAATTAATAAAACTGAGACAATCACACATTCTTGTACATTTTGGGAAGAGAAATGACGTGACAATATGCTATAAGAAGATGGAGAGAAAGAAAGAATACTGCATATTAAGAGGTCATAACCCCTGAAAAAGCTCTTCATCTGCAATACCTACCATGTGGTCCAAAAACAGTGCTGCTCCCTTCTTTCTGACTGGCTTCTTGGGCTCAGAAGCAATTCACCACTGGATCTCTCTTCTCTTCTTTATCATTTACCTCTCATCCTTTTGGGCAATGGCACACGGCTCTTCCTTATTTGGAATGACCACAGTCTTCATAAGCCCATGTACTACTTCCTGGCTATGCTGGCAGGTACAGACCTTGGGATGACACTAACTACAATGCCCTACAGCATCAGGACCAAGCAGATTCAGAGAAGCATTGTTTGCCTATTTTCTGTGCACAGTAGGGCTTGAGCCTTTATTTCAGAATCTTTAGATCTCCAGGATATTTTGACCTTTCCCATTATTGGAAGAGAAACTTGGTTTTAGGCTCACCCATTCTTCTCAGAGATAGAAGAGATTTAAATTATTACATAAAACTGTAAGTTGACTTGAGCAGATTATATATATTAATATTAATAAAATTAATATATTAATTATAATAATTAATATTATATATCAATATTAATCCAATATATTAATATTAGAATATATACATAATGCATTCTAATAAAGAGTATAAATGTCAGTGATCTTGGGGAAAGGGATATAGGAAACAGTGAGATGGGATGTTCCAGATCCTGTATGTAAAGGAAGAAGTACTACTTTAGAAAATGTCAAGATAAATAGACTAAAATAGCTTGATTCAAAGTTGGTTGGTCTGAAAAAACATGTGCAGTTGGAGGTACATTTTGTGTGTCCTATAAAATAGAATTAGAATGATATATTTATCATCTTCCCATATCTATGTTTTGAATCTAACTGTATTGGAAATGATGTTGTTTTATAAGTAAACAAACCTTGGTGAGGAAAACTAGCAAATGTATACAACTCTGGAAAGCTTACTCCTGAACTTCAGTTTCCCTTAGCAAATCCATATATTTTATTATTAAAGGGAAATTGATACAATTAAAAATTCAATAGAAACCAACCAATTTCCTATCAGCTAGTTAAAGCCAGATCCCTTAGCATGCCTTTCCTTCTTCCCAATGGCTGCTAAACATCAATATACTAATTTTTCTTCTTTCCAACTTTCTACTTCCTGATATTTCACCATCTGTTTCTGTCTCTTCTCACTTGCTTCTCACATAAAAGAACTCAGAGCTTTTTTACTTTATGAAACTTTTCTGCTAATGAAAGCAGAAAACCTGGCAAAAGTAATGTTATGCACTGATCGAATAGTTTTTTTCTTCAACTTTCTTAAAAGTCTTTAAGTCTATGCTGTTCATTTTGGTTGAAATATAGTCTACAAAAATACAAAAGATTTAATCAAGCTGGAGAGAAATGTGTAAAGTGGGCAAGGGATAAATTAAGAGTTTGGGATTAAAATATACACACTACTATATGTAAAATAGATAACCAACAAGGACCTAGTGTAAAGCACAGGGAAATAAACTCAATATCTTGTAATAACCTATGATGGAAAAGAATCTAAAAAATAATATATATATATATTTGTAAATATATATGAATCATTCTGCTGTACACCTGAAACTACCACAACATTGTAAATCAACCATACTTCAATAAAAATTTTAAAAAAAGAAACATGGTCTACAGTCTGTTGTTAATGCTATAGGTAATGATAACTTATTCATCTACTGTTGGTTCTATGCTACTATATGGAGCTAGTCTGGTCATGAGCATGTGATCTAAAAAGTTAATGTTCATTGCTCTCTGAAGATTGCTGTTTCTTCCTATTTCTAAGTTGGTTCTTCTCATTGAATCTCCTCCCCACATCCTATTTTCTGACTGAGAGCTTATATACAAAGCCCAGGCAATAACCAGTTCAGTCTAGATTCTCTCTACCTCACCTAAGGAAATCTCCATACTGATGTCCTATCCAGGCAGTGAGCACTCTAAGAAAGTTCCAGCAACTTCAACATGGAAAAACCTTATTTATCAATCTCACTAGAAAAAGCATATATCAATTGCCTCCACCTTCATTATCCTCTCCCTAAATGCAAGATATATGGACATGCATTGTCTATCAGTGAAGAGCTGGAGAATCCCCAATGTAAAAATACCATTTATAAGATTTACTATATGATTTAGCAATATTTATAAGCAATAGAGGTTGCAAGTTAGAGAAACTGACTGGCTCTCTTAGGCTAATCAAGGATATTTATTGGAAGAATGTTGGGGTGGCATTCAGAATTATTTGCCAAGTGTCAGGAAATAAAGCATTTCCCATGGAACAAGTAGTAAATATTCATCAATCCTCCTTTAGTGGAAACAAGGCATGGATTTACTGCTGCAACCATGAACCCCAGTCCTGAGAACACCACTGTCACAGTGTCCATTCTTTACATTTTATTCTTTGCATATTAGTTTTGAACCAAGTTATGAGATTCTATTTATGTTGTCTTAATCATTCTTGAACCAAGTTGTAGAATCTACATGTTGGAGCCTGAACAAGACTGTGTCCTACATTTGGGGCTTGGGGGGAGCAAAAATCTCATCCTTTTAGCTTCTATGGTAAGGGAGAACTAATTAAAAACTAAATGCTAAGTAATGAGGGATTCCTCCAAATTAAAAGGGATATTTAGATACAGGATTAGCTCTAAAACTAATGAATTAGTTAGTTAGATTAGATTCAGTCACTGTGCAACTGGTTAGTGATGGTCCCTGAAAAGTTGGACCTGAGGGTTCTATTCATTGTCATTTTGGTTGTCTTTCTCTATGTACCACTTATTTTATTTTTCTAAGTTGGTATATTGAGTGTATTTCATTTAGGGACATAAGTTTCTAGTTACCTTTGTCGTATGGTCTGAAATGAACATCATTCCAGAATATGAACTACGTATAGGCAACCTGCATCACAACTGACCATTGCAAGGTGGTCAATAGGAGTAAAAAAATAGTTTGGTTGTATTAAAATTTTAAGACACGTAAAAGATTTTTGTAAAAGTGACAAATGAAATAAATTATATTATTTCCTGAAAAATTATTAGAAAGGGAGTTTCAATGCTATTCCCTTGATTGTTACAGGAAGACAGCCTTCAGCAATAAATGTGTGGTGCAAATTTAGAGGCAATATGTTAGAAAAAAAAATAGATATGATACAGAACTCGTACATTCAGAAAAAAAACCAGAGATATCAATACAAAGAAGTGAATGGGATCAAGTTGAGAACTCAAATCTACCCATGCGGTAGCAAGGGATGACATAATATGCTTTTACACTTTGTTGATCTTTAAACAGCCTGTATCAATTGTCAGAAACCAATGAAGAAAAACAACAGAATAAATATTGAAAATTATTGATTTTATAAAATAAATATACATGTGTAGGTAGATTTTAATTTTAAATAAAATTAATAGCATATGCATTCTTTTCTATAATTCCTTGCTTTGAACCAAATTTTCATTAATAAATCAATATTTACCTACCGATCCAGTCATATTATAGTTACAGTACAATTTAAGTAAAAACAGTGTCCTTCCAAACAAGTGCAGCTTCAAGACGAGTTTCTTGACCATTCTTACTCTGACCTCACCACCCAGTTTGCCAAACCTAAATCCCTCCTATACAGAACATCTTAAGTTAGTACTGACTTGAAAGCAGGAACCATGTCTATGCTTTCCTCCTGAGAGATTATTAAGTCAGGACAGTTTATTCCCTATCATATTGTGAGTTCAGGCCGGGCAGTAATTGTTTTTCCCCATCAGTTTGTGATCTTCCCAAAGATGATCTATAAACCTCCAAAGCTGTTAATGCAGTCCTTTAAAAAATGTTATTTGTGGGGTGTGGCTAGGGCTGATTTATTTAATTTGTGACAGACTTCAATTTCTCACAGTCATAGCAAACATCCTGCTTCAGCCATTATTCCAAGAACTTAACATGAATTAATTTGTTGCATGTTCATGCCCACTTAACAGTTCTTAAGAAGGGACAAAAAAAAAAAATCTAAGCAACACACAGCTTTCAAACACGCTGTTTATGGGCAAAGAATTTGACAATTATTTAACAGCTCTGATTTACAAATGAAAAGTGATAGTTTTCAACATTTCATAATTTAAACATGGTAATGAAGATGTTGTAATTTTTCTTTCCTTTCCTTTTATATGTGCCTGAAATCTGAAAAAAAAATTTTTTTTACCACTACATTTCCAAATATTTTACTAAACCTCTTAAAATCTCCGTTCCCTGGGTCTTGTCCTCTTCCCCTTATTTCATGGTGGTTTGTAGGCATGGGCATGGGTGTGTGTGAGTGTGTGCACATGCAAGTGCATATGTGTGGGCGTGGGTGTCCCCAGAAACACTCTCTAGCCACGTGATCTTCTCCAGGCTTCACCTCAGTCTTCAGTTTCCAGTTTCTCCATCTGCGAAACAAGGTTACTGGATCTTCTTTCTCTCTGTCTCTGTCTCTCTCTCTTAATTAGCATACTGTAAAATTGACTTGTTCAGGATGCAGAGCATTTCCAACATCCTAAAATAACTTCTTCTCACTATGTTTTATAGTTACACATTCCATGCCTAACCCCTGACAATCACATTTGTCTTTTCAAAAACATCATATAACAAAAATTGTATGATGTGTAATTTTTTAAGATTAACTTCTCTCACTTAGCATAATGGCTTTGAAATTCATCTAAGATGTTGTGTTTATCAATAGTTTATTCCCTTTTCATTGTTGAGTAGTATTTCTCATATGGATGTTCCATTACATGGATATTAACTATTTTTCTACCATTTCTTAATAATTTTCAATTGGCTGGTGTTAACCTCCACTTATGTTCCACTTTGACCACCCTTTCCATGTCCATTCCTAAGCCATTTCCATCAGCCAGAAATCTCCCACATCCAAATCTTAAATGCCAGGTCCTCCTATCTTTTTACCTCTCTTTCTCATGCACCTTATAGCAATCACATGAGTCTTGTTGTCTTTATATTATATGTATAATTTTCTTCCTTTCTTTGTGGATACTCCTTCATGAGACCTCTTCCCCAACCACTCCTGTTATCTGACTTCTTACTGATTCCCCTTATAGCATTCACTAGCCTTGACTTCTCTGATAGCCCACCCAAGCCTCTTGGTGTGATTATCAAACGTTATCACTGTTGAACAGCTGGATCCAAAAGTATTGTTGACAGATGGGGCAAGGGAACAAAACTAGCAAAATGAATTGTAATAAGGATAAACATAGGTACTGCATTTAAAATTAAGATTCAACTCCATAACTGTAAGTGGGAAATACAGGTATTTTTAAGGTGGCTTAAAAGCTTAGGTGTAGAACCTGGATGCTCACATGAGTTCAGGGTGTAACAATAATAGAATAAAGTCAGTTATGTGGTCCTATCTTACTGTACCTACTCAATGCCCTGAGAGCTTCAAACTTTTATCTAATCGATCCTCCTACAAATTCTTTGAGTTACTTTTCATTAAAACTCCTAATATACAGATGAAAAGACTGAGACTTAGGTGGGTTTCTTAGGTAGGTTAAGTATTTTATCCAAAATCATACATTGTGGAACTTAATAAGATATATCCATAAAAAAAGAGTTTGTGATGCAAGTGAGGTGTTTTGGTCAGATGAACATAAGTAGAGTATTCTGTCCATCTGTCACACGTTAAAAGGGACCTTGCATACCTGCTGAAGACTTGAGTGAGGGGTACATAGCTCAAGCTATCATATCTGAAAGATGTATGAGGGTGAGTGACGCTAAGAAGAAGGAGAAGGAGGTTGGCAAGGCTATGCTTTTGAGAGTATATGTAAGACCTACATTATGCTTGTCTGTGTGAAGGGGCTATATTTATGAATAGTGTGTGTAAAAGTGTGCAGGTTTGTTCCTAAGTCTTCTGGTGTACCTAGAGGTATCAACTTCCTCTGGCTCACAGGCGTCTATTCCTCTATTATATCTCTATGCCTGGGTATATCTACTTCCCTGAATCTCAGTGGTAAGTTTGTATCATACTGAATATCTAATAAATACCTGAGGGATCATTTAAAATTTATCCACTCACCAAAATTCATTAAGTGTCTAAACTGCACCTGGTCCTACAATAGGTACTGGAGAAACAAAGGTAAATAAAATATCCCTAATTCTCCCTTTAGGGCTAGCCTAGTTAGGAAGAAAGAAATGCAAATACAGAATTGAAATATGTCAAAATAAACTATAAGAAATGCAGCATATTTATCAGAAGCTTCTGGGATCATAGAAAAGATGGTCAGCTCACACTGCCAGGGGCAGATAAGAAAGAGTTAACTGATAGGAAGTGACTTTAAGAGAGAAAATGTACCAGGAATTCTCTTTCCGTTTCTCCTCATCATGTTGTCATGGTGAAACAGATGAATACAACAAATAAATTTTAAAAGGTAATATATATGCTGGTTAGATGTTTTAGCCTAAATCTGTCTTTGAGTGCTGAAAATGCATCCATTAACCTGTTATTAAATATGAATAGAGGTATTCATACAAAAGTACTGGAGAGAGGAAAACAAGAGTGACAAAGATCTTCTAATCATAGATAGAAACTGAGAAGGGATTAGAACTGAAGTTTAAGGTAAAGAAAATGAGTGGGTAGATAACATATCTTTATAAAAGTGGCATTTTGAGGAAAAAATAGTAATACTTATTTTGAGTTCCTTTATATAAAATAACTAAAATCTATTGTGGCAAGTTATAAGGAAGTACAGTTTTAGATCAATATAGGAAAAACATTTCAACAATCAGAGTTGTACACTAATGGAACAGGCTATCTCACAGATTGCCCACTATGATAAATATCTGAGAAAAAGCAGCAAATTTATTTACTATCATTTTAAATATCCAGGCAAAATGCAGAGGACTGTACAAAGCTCTAAATGATCTATGAACTCTGAGATTCTCAAATCCTTCACTACTTAACTTACTTGCAAAACTTTTATACATTAGCATATGTCATACTCCTATCGGAAATCTCTGTACGTTACTGGGAATTTCCCTTTGGACTTTGTTCTTTCTGCTTCTTTGAGAAATAGGTTTTGTTTTTGATTTACCTGATAAAATCGCATCCGTTTTCAAAGGTCTACCTCAAATAAATAAGCATGATATGTTCTCTACTCTTTTTTTTTTTTAATTTTTAAAAATTATTTATATATTTATTTATTTTTATTGGAGTATAATTGCTTTACAATGTTGTGTTAGTTTCTGCTGTGCAATGAAGTGAATCAGCTATATGTATACATATATCCCCTCCCTTTTGGATCTGCCTCCCACCTCCTCCCCCTAACCTCAATCCCACCCATCTAGGTCATCACAGAGCACGGGGCTGAGCTCCCTGTGCTATATAGCAGGTTCCCACTAGCTATCTATTTTACACTTGGTAGTGTATATATGTCAATACTAATCTCCCAATTCATCTCACCCTCCCCTTCCCCCGCTGTGTTCACATGTCTGTTTTCTACTCTTTTAAATTTGCACTGAACTTTGTTTCTAAGGAAGAAACTTTGTTCTTCTTTGTAACATATATATACTCCAAATGATCGATACATAAAGTAATTATCCATGAAAACTAGGACCTAGTCTTCTAAATACTTCTAGAATAAAACCACGTCTTAGCATATGTGAGAAGAGAGGTTTATCTCACACCCACCCATGAGTCAATCAATAGAGTGGTGTGTCTGTCCATTGGCACATGGTTCCCAAAAGCTCTGAGTCAGAGTTCTCCTGGGCATTCTGCTAGCCACCACATGGATATAGAATGCATGGCCTCTCTTGAATAAATGTTCCGTTTGCCATGCTTTTCTGTGGAAGGGACTAACCTTCTCTACCCCTTTTCAGAAAAAGACTGATGTAAACCCTTGATGATATAATTCCATTCTTTTATTTTCACTTCTACCCATATGTGATCCTCATGTCTTTGCTCCAACTCCCCATACCCTCATCATACACAAGCAGGATGATTCAAAGATAATACACTACTAGTAATAGTAATAATAATATAATTATTCTGGCTAACTCTATGTACAAAGTACTGCTCATATGTTAACAAATTATTAACTCTGTGAGTCAGGGGCTATTTTAACCTCCTTTCTACAGATGAGAAGCACAGAGACACAGAGTAATATCCCAAGATCAAGCTGCTAGTAAATAGTGGAGGGAAAATAGCAATGCACCTGTTTTGCTCTAGAATATATGCTTTTTTTAAAAAAAAAATATTTATTTATTTTGGCTGTGTTGGGTCTTTGTTTCTGTGCGAGGGCTTTCTCTAGTTGCGGCGAGCGGGGGCCAGTCTACATCGTGGTGCGCAGGCCTCTCACTATCACAGCCTCTCATTGCGGAGCACAGGCTCCAGACACGCAGGCTCAGTAGCTGTGACTCACGGGCCCAGTTGCTCCGCGGCATGTGGGATCTTCCCAGACCAGGGCTCGAATCCGTGTCCCCTGCATTGGCAGGCAGATTCTCAACCACTGCGCCACCAGGGAAGCCCCAGAATATACACTCGTAACTACTGTGCAACAATACACATAAGAAACCTTTTTCAAAGCCTAAATTATTTGTTCTGGAATAAGGTACAGTTTGAGGTGAGAGAAGATAGATTCAACCTATTTAGCTGTATAATATTTATTATGGAGTTTGGTAATATTTTGGCACTCCAGGTCTTATTCTCACTCCTTAAGCACAATAAATATATGCTTCTTTGTGCCTTTGATTTTACAATCAATACTCCTGTTGTTTTTGGACAGAAGGTTTTGAGATAATGCTAAACGCTAGTGACTAGTATGGCAGAGACAGTACAGATCCCTGAAATCTACGTGCTCCTCTATCTGTTCCATCAGCCCTTATGATTAACTTGGCCATGTGACTGGTTCTGGATAAAGGAATATGAAGGTAATAATGTGTTCCTGGCAAAGCCAGGGGTGCCTTCTCATCATGCTCTCTCTCTTGCTCTCTCTCTCTCTTGTTTCTCCTTCCATGTGAGAGGAAGAGAAGGATTCTGAAGTAGAGAATTCAGATGCTGGAGAGTCCGGATTCCTGTGCCTCTGCTTGGAGGTGAGCACCCAGGAGAACTACCTAATAATTATTATCTGCCTGTGACATAAGCAATAAATAAACCCGAATTGTATGAGAAGCTGCCTAAAGTTAATGAAGCAAATCATGGGTCTGATATCATGCATTTATATTTGTTTATGCCTTATTTGTTTCCTTTTACTCCAATCCTACTTTCTGTTAACAATGCCATTTAAAATTCTCACCTAGGATAAAGAGACTATCGCTTCCAGACCTCCAAAGATGGAAAAGATTTTCTTAGTTCTTTCCCCACATTTACTCATTTCCTCAAGGTCACCTAAATTGATCATCATTAATGAACTGTAAGGAATCACTGCACTTTATCTAAATCCATTGTTGCATCCTTATGCATTAGACATTTGAAATTTGACCCAGATTTCTGAATAGATTTAAGACAAAGGCCTCTGCAGTGTTTTACCAGTCACACCCAGAATGACTAACACCAAGAACCTTCTACTTTAATCTCACAGACATCCCTAGCCCTCCCTGTTTGGATCTCTATTCCATTTTCCTATCTCTACATGTCCCCATGGGCAGTGCTGCCATTCTGGCCAACATCAGGAAGGAACCCTTCCTTGATGAGCCTATGTTTCTTTCCATATGGATTTAAATGTATCTGGTCTCTACCTTCCTCATCCTCCCCACAGTCATGGGTCCTGTGTTTGAATGCCTCAGAGCTTATCTTTTAAGCCTATGTCCAATAATGCTTCCTCCTTAGATTATCTTTTATGGAATCCTCTGTACTGAGAACCAAATCCTTTGACTACCATGGGGTTATCTGCTACTCCCTGCATTATGCCTCCATCTTTATTACCAGAGTCTCCTGAACTGTTAGTATCAGAATCATGTGTTGTTATGTCATGCCTATTCTTTTCTACTGTTCTAGATCAAATGGCTTTTCATGTCTTGCTCCCACCATCTCTGTCCTCTTGTCTCCATGACATGATCCACTTAGCCTGTGCTTATGTCTGGACTAATAATTGGTGAGGATTTATGCTAGGGTTGCTCATCATAATATAGGCCCACTGTCCACTATTCTTCCCTATGCACTGATTGGGAGAAGAATTGTTTCTGGAAAACATTTGTAAGCTTTCTAATTCACTCTGCTTAGCAGTTTCAGCTTAAACCTGTAAGCATAAAGATAAGTTCTTCTCTGATTTAATGTTCCACAGCCGGTTGGACCTCAGTTAAAACCTGAGCAATCATGTGAAAGACTGAGAATGTCAGTGGGAATCACAATGATAAAAAAGACAAAAAAATATATATATAGTCTTTTAATTAGTGTATTATATTCTCCGACACATATCTGGAAGATTTGTTTAGAAAATTAGGCTGCTGCTGTTGCTATGACCATTAGAAGGAAGGAAATATCGATGAAGTTACTAGGCTAAGATGGGTGGAGCCTCCATATGAGGGGACTGTTCAAGGGGGTCTCTTGATTGAAGGTGGGTGCCCCCACCTTGCAGAGAGAAGGTATCTGGGTACCTCTCCCAGCTTCCCTTTTCCCTGGTAATGTCCCCTGAGATAATGGCTAATAGTAAAGCAAGGGATAGTAAAACATCAACTTGCATTTTCAAAATGTCACAGACCTTCAAAATGATTTTAGATATTAATCTGTCTTTATTTATTCCAGGATTTCAGAAAGGACAATATTACCTTCAATTTAACGTAATGGAAAAAGCTTTTTCAAGAGATACACAAATATTGACTCTCTTTCCTCACCCCTCTGTTCCTCTTTCCCTCTCTCCCTCTCCACCATAGCTTCCCTCACCCCATATATCAGAAGTATATTCCACAAAGATTCACACCAGACTGCTAAGGCTGGTTTCCTTTAGGGAGAGGAATGAGATTAGGAAGTTAGGATTGCATAAGAACTTTCAATTTTTAATTTATATGCATTTGTATTGCTAGAGTATTCTATAAATGAAATTATTTTCTAGCTACACAATGCTTAAATATTTTATTGCATATTCTGAGTTATACTTTACTCACTTGGAAAAGGGGAATAAATGCTTGCTGCGTAGTTTATTAATGACTCAGTGAGATATTACATGTAAAGTTCGGATCAGTAAATGATATGCTGAAGGTGCTTAAAATATATATATTAAAAGGTAATATTTATAAGGTTCTTACTTTATGCTAGTCACTATAATAAGTATGTCGATGCATTAGATAATTAAGGTCTAATTTAAACACTAGATGGGAGACACTATTATATCAATTTCATGCTGAAGGTCTCTGGACTCATACAAGTTAATTAAATTTCTCAATGTCATATGTATGTTCCAAAGACTGAACTCAACCTGCAGTTTGTCTAATTTTGGATAATGCCCTCCTACACATTACACTCTTCTGATATTTTGAAAATTATTATTCTGTGGTTATTATGAGGATATTAAAACACAAAGAAGGCAGGGTTTACTCCCCCCAAAGCATCTCAAAATTAAGCTAAGCCATTAACAGAGACTTGCAAGGTAGTCTGGGGACCACAAGGGGGCAGCAGAGTTGTACTTCCACTTTAGTTCAACCCTGAACACACATATCAACACATACACACACACACACACACGGAGACCTGAGCACTTACATACTATTGTACATGCTAAGCTTTTTGCTTACATTTATGAATGAATGAATATGATAGATGATAGATAGATAGATGAATAGATGAATGGGTAGATGAAGTAATTGCTTCCCTTCCTGATTGTCTCCCTACCCTGTTTAAAAAGCCCAGGTCTCATACTAACCTGGCAAGGGAGATACCATGATCACAAAGGTGGTTTTCCATGGGCAAGGCTTATCCATTGCACTCTGGATGTGCTGACCCCTGCAATTTCCCCAAATGTCGGAAACTCGACTGCATAATTTGTGGTAGTGGGAGCAGGACAGGAGGAAAGCCCCAGGTCTCAGATCTGAGATACCGGCCTTATTTAATTCATCAGTGCCTGGGTTAAATTCTGATCTCAAAGGAAATCAAAAGATTTGGGGAAAAAAAACAATTTCTGACCGACAACTCTTGCTTCATAGATGATTGAACTAAAAAGATTCAGGAGCATTTAATAGGTAATGAATGGTATGAGATCACTTGTATGTGGAATCTAAAAAAGATAATTCAAATGAGGTATATGAAAAACAAAAAGAGACTCACAGATACAGAAAACAAACCAGAGGTTACCAAAGGGAAGAGGGAAGGGGGCACAAATTAGGAATACAGGATTAAGAGATACAAACTACTATGTATGAAATAGATAAGCAACAAGGACATATAGCACAGCAGAGGGAATTACACCCATTATCTTATAATAACTCTGAATGTAGTATAATCCGTAAAAATACTGAATCACTATGCTGTACATCTGAAACTAATATAATCTTATAAATCAACTATAGTTCAATAAAAAAAAAAGAAAAAAATAGGGCATGAACACTAATGACTCCTCTTTCCCTGAATCTGAGATCACAGGTTCTCAACACTTTCAGTCTCTCTCTTACTGTGTCAGCCGCGGAAGTAGACAGGAGAGTTGAACTTGGTAGACAAAGAACAGTATGTCAACCCCCAAAGTCACAGTCCTAAACTCTTCAAGTCTTTCCTCACCCTGAAGGTGGACCAGGGTCACTCTCTGCTGACTTTAAAAGACAGGAAAAGGACTTGTTTGCACTTTTTGTATGAGAAAAAAATATTACCTCCAGGCAGTGGTTTTTTGGGGACCACTAATTCTTTACAGAGATTCCTATAGACTACTCATTCCATCCAGTCCCCACTCTTAGAAAAACCCAAGCTCTTGTTTTTGATTTAAACTCTTTTTGATTATTAACAATTAAATTCTGACCTCCATCCCGACCCTGCTCTAGTCACTTTTTTTGGAACATTAACTATGTATTGTCTACTGTTTACTATCCTATAGTCAGGGTCAGGAGGTTGTCACTGGAAAACTCTGCAATGACTTTCCTTGATTTTTTACCATGTGTCAGGCATTGGACTAGGTGCTATATATACATTATCACATAACTGTGTTTGTTTTATAATATTTATATTATTGATAAAAAACTAAGGCCTAGTGATGATAGTTTTTATTTTCTGAACTTGTATGGCTTTCTCTTTTATTCACCATAACGTAACTTTCCCAGACACTAACAATTAAAAGCTATTGTGAATTTACTCAAACACAACAAAGTTGTTGTGAAATTAAATCTATTGTCAATTTATGGAGAAAAAATTATGCACTTTCCCCACTAAGTCACTGAAGCAAGAGAAACAAGAAAAAATAGAAATAGTAAATTTTTCAGTGGTTCCTTTACTATCATGTAAAGACAAGCATGTGGACCTGGGAGGAAAGGTATGGTCCATGTCAGGTGTGGGGTGACACAAGGGTTTGTATGGTATGGCATATAGTGCAAAGACCTCACCATCACTTTGAGAGTAGAGAGCTCTTTAAGGGCTAAGGCACACAAAAAGGGATGCAAGGTATATACAGACCTCTGAGTGTCATTCCTTTTCTTAGGGAGAGAAGAGTCATAGCCTGAGTTTGTGGACTATGAGCCCTTTCTCCTCTCTCCCACTTAGCATCCAGGTCAGAATGATATGGCTTGTCCTGCCCCTGTGCTAGGCTAACTCACTTCAAGACCCAGGCATGGGAGGGGCTCTATGAGGTCTCCGATAACACTATCTGTAGGGCCAGGACCCAGGATGGGCAGCTTCTCCCTCCCAGCCCCTGAGCAGGGTTTGCTTATTTCTGTATTCAAATGCCATATTTAATTTTAAGGAACTAACCAGGAGCCCACTCAGCCTGGCTGTGGCATGAAACTACCTAAGATATTTTAGATTCCATCTGTTCCTTCTCTCAGAAAGACCACAGTT
This sequence comes from Hyperoodon ampullatus, assembly GCF_949752795.1. Classification (NCBI taxonomy): domain Eukaryota; kingdom Metazoa; phylum Chordata; class Mammalia; order Artiodactyla; family Ziphiidae; genus Hyperoodon; species Hyperoodon ampullatus. Next base: position 61,766,322 of record NC_136920.1, on the reverse strand, counting down.
CAAGGCAAAGGGGCTCAGGGAAAGTGCACTGGAGAGCAAGTCAGGAGCTTCGAGTCCTAGACTGGGCATTTCTATGACAAATTATATCATACTGAGAAAGTCCCCATCCTTCTCTGTGCTTCAGATTTCTCTTTTGTAAACAACAGGCTAGAGTAAATGGCTCTTCTGCCAGTAGAGAATTTCTGTTGATTAAATTCAGAAGTTCCCTCAACTCTTAAACCAGGACTTCTGTGAACCCAATACTAGCAAGACATCCTCAGGTCCTCTCATTCTTCTTTAACCAGGCCCACTGGGTACTAGCTGTGTGTGTGCTGGCTCACTTGTGCATGTGGAGAAGAAAGAACGCCCTTCTTCTCTCTCTTCTCATACCTTTAGGAAAGAACTTGACACCCTTCCCACTTAACCATCACCACTAACTCATTTCAGAGATTCAACACTTTACTGCAGGGAAGTCTTAGGCGGTAGACAGCAGTGGTTAAGAGAACAGACTGTGGAGCCAGATGGCCTGAGTGGCAGCTCTTTGTATCTATATGACTCAGTTCTCTCACCTGTAAAATGGGGTTTTAACATCCTCATAAGATTGTTCTGACATTGAGAGAGTTAATATATGCAAAGTAGTGGCTTATATATGCTAAGTACTCTTAGAGACCTTTGCTATTTTTATTGTGTCGAACGTCCTACAGCGGACCACTATTTTATTCTGCACTTTACATCAGTTCATTTATAACAGTAATAATAAAATAACTGACATTTATTGAAGGCTTACTAATGTGCCAGACATTGCAAGGATTGTAAGGATTTTGCATAACTTATATCATTTGATTTATTTCTCTGAGGTCAGGGAAGAGTATACCAAGTAGAGGAAGGGTAGTGATTATGATTATTGTCTTCGTTTAAGTAGTTGGCTTTGTGAAGTCAAGGACGTGACTCTCTGGTTCACTGTTATGTCACCAGCACATGTTGCAAAGCATGCAATTTGGGTTTAACAAATGTATGAATACTCCAATATGGAAAGGTTATCCTCTGAAACAAGTATTTGAGTTATACTATGTGACAAAGGGTTAAAGGATTTTCATTTGCTTAAGAACTTTGTAAATATTATGTTGTCTAACAAAAACATGGGCTCAGTGGAAAAGCCATGAGTGCCTCCTCATGTTAGAAAGTGCTTCACTCACGATAGTATGAAACAGGGGTGTTTCAGGGGGGATTCCTACCCTAAGCAGAAGGTAGTTCTTGATGAATGCCTAGACTCATATAGCTCTGTGAAGGCCTATGCCATTACATTTTATTCTCTGTTTCCTCATCATATACACGATGATGGATGCACATGAGAAAAGGCTCTCCCTACACTTCTTATTTTCACAAATTTATTTATTTATTCAGTTATTTAATTTTTGGCTGCATTGGGTCTTTGCTGCTGCACGTGGGTTTTCTTTAGTTGCTGAGAGCGGCGGTTACTTTTTGTTGTGGTGCGCGGGCCTCTCATTGTGGTGGCTTCTCTCGTTGCAGAGCATGGGCTCTCGGCGCGTTGGCTTCAGTAGTTGTGGCTCATGAGCTCCAGAGCACAGGCTTAGTAGTTGTGGCACATGGGCTTAGTTGCTCCGCGGCATGTGGGATCTTCCCAGACCAGGGCTGGAACCTGTGTCCCCTGCATTGGCAGGAGGATTCTTAACCACTGCGGGGAAGTCCTCCCCACACTTCTTGATTGGATGAATCACACTATCAAGGGGATGTCTTGAGGCAAACTGGGAACCAGAGCTAGAAAGAGTTCCAAGTGAAGTGAAAACCACAACATTCTCTCCCCATTCAGGGCTCCAGCAGATGGGAATTTAGGGCTTTGTGAAGCCTGGCTGAAAATCAGGAAGCTCATAGGACATGCATAGGAAAGAGACCCAGTGCCCACATGGAACTGGTATCCTTCATGTGACAGGGAGCCCCCTGCTCCAAACCTCCAGAGCCCTTCTCTTCAAACTGTCCTATCAGAATGTCCTCACCTCCATCCAGAAACTGTTCTTCCCAGTCTGTGCCCCTCTTAGTTGAAGGAGTTTCCCATGAGGAGACTCTCCCAGCATCCAGAAACTGGTCCTCAGCTTCTTACTCTCAGTTTTATGAATCCAGTTGCCCAGGGTTCCTTCCTTGGCTCCTGCTGTTGACCTTGATCCTCCCTCCTCTCCCTGAACCCTGCTGAGATGATCCATTGGATAAGTATGGCTCCTTCAAGAAATACTTTGCTTGTTAATGGCTTATCCTGAAATCCCATTCTAAATATCCAACATCACTATAAGTAAGAGAGAATGAAGAGGAATATGGGAGAATAAGGAGAGAGAGAGTGAGTAGGAGAGTGTGGGAGAAGCTGGACAGGATTAATGGATGGTAAAATCTACTACTATATTTTGAGAACTTTTCTAAAGTCTAATTAAACAAGCTACTGCTTCACAGACAGTGTGTCATATTTCTTTCCAACCTCATACTAACTCCATAAGATGGATACAATTATTATCCCTGTTTTTAGATGACAAGACTAAGCTCAGAGGAATCAAAGAATTTGCCTAAGGTCAGACATGTAAGAGACAATGTTAGTTCTTGGACCCAAAGTCAGACACTGGATCTACTGCTCACAAGCCCTTTGCTGCACTGTTGAGCAGCATTAGATGGATAGGCCTAGGAAAGCAGGGCCCGGGGCTCTGGCTGAAGGAGGCAGGCATGGAGAGGTCCTTGACTATAACTTTGGGAGCAGGAGTTTCTTAGGGCTTGAACTTCAGCGAACTTTGACTCAGCAAACCCGAGGTCCCCATGGGGACACTAGGAGCTGGGGTACAAGATGTGTCTATCAGAGATCACAGAGAGGGCAGGGCCAAGGCTAGCTACCGGCTATCAGAGTCCAGAAGGGCTACAGGTCTGTGGGCTCAGATAGGTGGTTAGGGCAAGTTGGCAGCTCCGGGTGGAGCCATGAGTCTCAGGGCAGATAGACTGAGTACAGAAACGAGCACAGGAAAGGGGAGGGAGGCACAGCATAGCAGCAATTTACATTTTACCACCACGTGAGACTCTCCATTCCCTCAACTAGGGGCAAAGAACTTAGTCCTGACATCTGTAAAATAAGAGTAATAATTACATCTATCTTATGGGGTTATGGAGGATCAAAAGAGATACACACTGTCTGGACCAGTAACAGCAATTCAGGCCAGAGCTATGGGTTCCCTAGGGACCAGATGTCTCAAAGCAGCAGGTAAGTTCTAGAAAATAACACCAATCACTCTTAAATATGTAGAGACTCTCAAAACCCAATATATCATTTAACAATGGCCTGAGATGTCGTGTGAGAGGAGCCTTCCCCTCCCTCAGGAGGGCTATCTTCCCAGGTACTGTGGTCAAAGTCCAGAGCTTAGCTTTAAGGCTGAAACACCTGAAGCCACAGGTGCAGATGAAGGCAGATGACAGCAAGTTTGCACTTTAAGAAAACCTCTCTTCACACTCTGAAGCATAAGAGATCCACTAAGAATCTGACCAGAAGTTGAACAGGAAACAAGATGATTAAGGAACTAGAGACCACAAGAAAAATATTTGAAAAAACAGAGGAGATTTAGACTAGAGAAAAGTTAAAAGAGGATGGGAATTAATACTTACTGAAATCTTTCTATATGTCAGGTGCCATTCTAGGGTATTTAAATAGTCTCATTTAATATGGTAGTTCTGTGAAGTATATATCATGAAACATGTTGTAATTCATGCTAATGATAAGTGATGTTTCTTGAGTATTTAGTATATACTAAGATATAATTTAAGTTCATTATATGAATTAGTTTATCCTCATACCTATATTCAGAAGTCCATTAATGTTTCTCAACTGATGAGGAAACCAAGGTGCAGAAAATGTAAGACAATTTCTTGAATAAGTAGCCAATTTGTAATCTAAACCCAGGTGGTCCAAGCTCTCCAGCTGTCTACATTACACTGTCTCTTTTTAAGCGTGGGGGACTTGAGGGTCAAAGAGATGAAATAACCTGTCCAAGCTCATAGAGCTAGTAAGTAGTGAGGTTAAGATGTAGGCCCAGTTCTGCTGCTGCTAAAGACTGTGCTCTTCCTACAACAAAACACCAACACGGACATCTACTGTGGACCCAAGAAATAGAAGCAGATTAAACTGCCCCTATTCCCCAATTTTATACCTTGGATATTGGAGATTAGGGTTCAAGTCATAACTGCAGACCATACATCCTCAACATGGGTGTGTCTCCATAAGAAAGTCTGAAAGAGAATGAATTAAAGAAAAAAAATTGGAAACAAGTTCAGAATAAAAAGAGGCTCTAGCTTGGACTACAGAGATTGTTGGATTGTAGGTTATGTATAGGTCCCCGAGAACACTGGTGGTCTATAGTGGCCCAAATGACCTCTTTACCCTTGGCCAAGCCACAAGTTTGGCTTGTGGCTTTCAAATCATCATGTTATACACTTTACACATGTATGATTTTTATTTAAAAAAGAAAAAAATAAAAAATAAATGATTCAAAATATCTGTATTTCTAATCATCCTTTGGACATAAGATGTGACTCTAATAGTTATATGATGTAAATACTTATTATAATACTATAACAACAGATAATACTTAGTGAGCATATATTGTATCTCTATCTCTTTACATAATAAACTAAATTAATTGTCATGATTTATCCTATGAGCTAAGTCATGTTACCATCCTATATTTCAGAGACATGGAGACATTAAGAAACTTGCCCAAGGTTACATAAGAAGTAGGTGGTGTTGGGATCACTGAGCCTCTCCCAATTCCTCATGGCAACATTTGGCTAAAGCATTGTCAGCCCTATTTGATCAGGAATGGGCTTGTATTCATTGAAGACCCTGACACCCTATTCCTTTCTGTGATTTTCCTGACCTCAATAGACTTACGAAACCTCTGATGTAGAAGAGAGGAGGAGGGGAGAGTTTATTGTGGTGAGTGATGAAGTCTCTTTCTGTGACCATGCACCAGGGGGGCTCCTCTCTAAGGTTAAATCAATTTGTCTCACTGTATTCTAGCTAGTTCTATACACCTTGCCTAAAGAGCATTGGAGAACAGGTATTCTCCATTATGAAAAATCCATTCATCTCTCAAGACCCAGCTTACATTTCTTTAATCCTGTAAGATCTTTTGGTACATTATTTACTCCCTAAAAAGATCCCAGACTTAAGAGAGTCATACATTTCCCCTCCTGAATATATCTCTATTAAGTATGAAAAATATTGTATATAATTAACTATTGTTTTTGACTAGGACTCCTGGAAGGCAAGATACATGTCTTATTCTTATTTATGATTCAAGCACTGAAATTAGTGTCTAGCACATAGCAGCTACTCCAAAAACATTTACTAGATGACTGTCTTGCCTACAAGTCCAGGCCCCTCTATCCCCTTCAGCCACCTTATCTCCAATTAAATAAGCTCCAATTTCCCCTTAATTCATATTTCATTTTTGTCTAAGCCTCCGCTGCTGCCTTCCCATAGTCTAAGCATAGACATTTATGCCCCATTCTGAGTCAATGCCCTGCTCCCTATCTTCTTGGTCTGCATAGCCTTATAGGCCAGGATCTGGCCCCAACACAGCCATGCTGAGTCATGCTGAGTCATGCTGAGGCTTAGGGTGTATGGCCAGATGTTCTCAGCCCCTGCATGATGACTGCTATCTGGGTCCCCAGCAGGAGGCTTACAGGACAGATGACAAGAAAGGAGAAGTTGACTGCCTGACTGTAACTCCAACCAACATAATGAAGAGAGAGGGATACCGAGGCAGAATGTGACATGTCCTAGAATATATTCCTGTTGGATTTAAAAGTGTATTTCTGGCCATCCCATAAATGCCATAGAATGATCAGTTGTTGTTCATCTAATAATCATCTTGCAGGTAGTCTCTCACACCAAGAAGCAGGAAAAAAAAAAACCTTGTAAGTACATGTGTATGGATTTTTAATTCACAAAATATATAGTCATTAATCAAATGTGATCAGAGTAATTAGAAGCATAAGGCCTTTGCTAGTGAGATCCCTGACCCTTTCTTATGCACCATATAACTCAGGACAGAACCTTTATATACAGTTTCCTCATGTATATAAAGATGTGGCAGGGCTGGATGACTAAATAATTTTTCCAGGTCTCACCTTTTTAAGATTCCAGATACTGCACACCTACTTTGCAGTGTCCTGTAGGTAAGGACTGAAATATGATGATGAAAGAGAGAGGCATGAAACAGAGGAAAAGGAAAACATTGTTCAGCATTTTAGGGCACCCCCAGACATCTGCTGACAAAGGCTCTGTGCTCTTAGAGGGCCCACACTCACATGCTGGTCATGACTAGGAATGCCACTTGGGGACCCTCAACTTAAGGAAACATCTAAGGCCAGTCTTGGTGCTACCACTGTCATGGGAAAATGTCTTACCTTATAAGCCTCTGCTCAGCACCCAAGAGATGCAGTCTTCACATCACTTTGGGTAAAGTTCTGACATGTGAGATATTTTCTGATTTTCCTACTTACCCTTCCACCATCTTCATTTTAAAGCAAGAATTCTGAGGCAGTTAGTGTGCTGAACAAAGGAACTGACAAAACTCAACATAAAGACTCTACTTGTTCAGCTTCCAAATCCTCACACTGACATATATGCACATTCAGAAATTAACATGTACAAGAGCATGGGCATACATGTGTGCACACACAAACAAAAGCACCTCCCAAATTCCACATCCTGTTAGAAAATCCATTTGGCATTACTTTAAACATTTATTTACAGTCTGACCCCTTGTTACCACCCGTATTGCTACCACCCTCGTGTAAGGCACTATAATCTCTACCTGAACTCTTACTGCAGAGTCCTAATTGATCCTTCTCTTTCTACAACTGTCACCGGACAGTGTCTTCCCAATACTGCAGCCAAAGCACACTTGTAAAAGTGTAAATCATGTATGGTAACCTCTTTGTCCAAAGGTCTCTGATAGTTTCCTGCATCAATCATAATAAAGCCAAATTTCCTACCATAACAATTTCCTACAATAACAACAATTGCCAATGTTTGTTGGCACATATATGTGTATGTATATATGTGCATGTATGTATGAGTGTCTGTAAATATAGGTGTATATGTATGTATATATATAACATGTGCAGATATAATATGTATACATATATGTTTATAAATATATATATGCTTTTTCTTACAACTCTATGATACAGGTATTATTATTGTCACAAATTTTGTAGATTAGCACCTCCACAATGAGCACTTCTACTCTCCCTCTCAGTCTGCTCCTATATTGGCCTTATTTTCAATTCCAGAAAATTCTAAGCATCTTCCCACTTTAAGATACTTATATTTGTAATTCTTATGTCTTAAACATTTAATCCACATGCAGTGGCTATTTATCATCTGTCAGTGTCTTCTCAAGTGTCCCCTTATAGTGAAGAAATCCCTACCACACATTTTAAAGTAGTAATACCCTTCCACCCTTGTCCCCATCAAACTCTATCCTTCATTCCAGTGTTCTTTTCCTCCGTAGCACTTAACATCATTTGGCATATACCATACATTTTATTTATTTACTTATTGTTTCACTTCTTTTACTATCAACTCCATGAAAAGGTTTTGTTTTGTTTTGCTTCTGTATTCTTAGAACTTTTGCAGTATTGAATGAACAACTGAAGAGCCAAACACATACATCTATCATTACAAAGACATATACACATACACCCACCGCTACACACATACCAAGATATACAGTGTAATAATGCCAAAAGAGGTAATGCCAACTAGATCTATTTAGACCTCAGCAACCAGGACCTTGATTGAATTACTTAGTTCTAGGATGTGGCCTATTTCTTCTGTAGGCTGAGATTGACTCTTAAAGTCTTATTCTTGTTAAAATGAAAGGCACACAAACCTAAAAATAGAAACCTGTGTACTTATTTATCCATTTACATTGAGATTTATAACTTGAATACTCATGTCTTTGTGAGCAATACATTCTTTCCTTATATCAATCAAGTAAAAGTAGAGGAAACAAACTGTTCCAAAGCAAGCAGCTGGATTCAAGCATGCTAAGTAAGCATCTTGCCACTACGGTCAGACATAGCTTGTTCATCCATCTTCATGGGAAGGATAAGTTTGGTCTGGACATAAATGTTATGTGAGGTTCAAAAAATCTCTAGATTCTGAGCCAACAGAGCAACATTCTTTTTCCTATACTTTCCTTGTTGGTCAACTGTCTAATGATTAATACACTTCTCTTTATACATCAGAACATTCCATAGATTATAATCTAACTATAATCATAGTTAAGAGCTTCTGGCCTGGGAGTCATTCTGTTTCTTTCAGGTGACTTTGAGTGTCTCTTTTTTATCACTAAATTTATTTTTAATAGCAACTGAAATTAGGGTGAGATTTGTTCCCCTGTCTTTTGAGGTCTTGCATATTATCTAGTCACTGTTGCCTTCATATTTTGATAATACTCACATATTTGTACACACACACACATGCACACAAATATATTTTACACAGAGCATATTTATCAGGCATTTCTAAACAGTTAACCATACAAGACCCCCAAACACTAACCCAAAATCTTTTTCACTTGTCTACTTGTATAAAAACCAAGAATAGAGTCTTTGAAGCCAGTAGGCTTTCACTTCTTTAGCTAGTCCTCTTCTCTGCCACAGCTCTGTGTAGTCCTGAGCTCCTATCTAAGCTCACAGTTTCTGACCCCACCCAGCTATCACCAGCCCAAGTCCCCAGAAGGAAAAAAACACTGGATCTGTCTACCTCTGTTAATTAAAAACAAACCAAAATAAAATAAATGCACACCCAAACCCCAGAAAACAAATGAATACACAGAAGAAGAAGAAGAAGAGGGAGGAGGAGGAGAAGAAGAAGAAGAAGAAGGAGAAGAAGAAGAAGGGGAAGGGAAAAGGGAAGGGAAAGGAAAACAAACCAACAAACAAAAAACAAAACAGGTGCAGGAAATAACTGGTGACATTAATGCCTAAATGGGGCTGGAGTAGAGAGAAGGGCTACAGTAGCTTGTTGGTCTAGGAATCTAAGAAGTTTTCCTTTCCCTCAGAGATGCCTCAGATTCAGTAAGATGGGGGTTGTGAAAATTTGGTTTCAGAAGGAGCCCTTCTGGGGCTAGAATTAGCAAAGGCTGAAAGGGGTTTGGGAGAGGAGTGATCATTAACTGCCCTCACTAGGTCAAAGGATCCTAGTTTCTCATAATTCCTCATGGTAGATGATCTTGTTAATGGGTGGGATCTAACCATACTGCTTCCATTTAAGGCCTGCATAGTTACCAAACCTCAAATTTATACTGTTTGATAGATGCAGATTTTTTATTCAAGAAACATGCTATGCTATAGCTTCAGTATTGAGTATCCAAAGTACTGAAGATAACGTGACTAGGCAAAAAAAAAAAAAAAAAAAGCCATTAACTTTTCGAAATTCTAAGTCATCAAGTCAAGGACTTCCCAATCTTGGGACACAGAATTCTAAGCCCTATACCTAGAAGAATCTCATTTGAATCAATCGTAGGTAGAAATTTAAATATTGAGTTTATGTGTGCTTCAGAGCTACTACATATGAGCAAAGTTTGTAAATTACTACTTGACTAAAGTCTTGAGTAAGAACCATGAGATATGGACCAATGAGCTATAGTAGTGGGGTAGAGGGAAGGAAGATTAGCAAGCACTGGCTCTAATGATAGTGTCATTCCTTCTAACTATTCAGAGTTGTCTTAGTTCATAGAATACACTAGGCAATACTATTTAAACTGAACATAAAAAAACAGGAATTTCTCAAAAAATTAATCATAAAAATAAATGAAGGCAACTTTGCTTAAGGTCAAAAAGCATCAAGGAAGCCAAGAAAGTGAAGTTATAAAATGGGAATATGGGAAGTTTCTGAGTTTTGTAAGTTGCCAGATTCCAGCTTTAACCTTCAAGGTTCATCGTGTAGACAAGTGTACAATAACTGGCTGGTTATGCCTTTCCATTCCCTCTTCCCAGTGAAGATTCCTCTGGCTTAATTAACACTCACATGCATCTCTGGCTATGCCTTAGTCACAGTGGTCCCAGAGGTCAGTCAAACCATCGATGTCCGTGCTATAAGCCTCCAACAAAAGAAATCCCTCTGAGAATGAGACCCAGCTTGGGTTCACAGTCACCTGCAACCTTTGTGAGACATGATGCAGAGGCCCAGTGATTACAAAGCAGTAGTGTTGCTTGACCAGTGGTCGTGGTCTATTCTCTCATTCTTTGCAATCATAACAGAAGATATTCATTGACTCCCTGCATGGCAGACATTAGAATTTCCTGCTACTCGTGGTACGCAATTTATTCTAGACTAATGCAACACTTAATAGGACTTTTATCCCATCTATTTCTACTATAAGAAGATAAATTGAGATGCATAATGAAAGCAGACTAACTTATAGCTTCACTAATCAAGAATCCTAAGCAGCTTTTTTTGTACCTTCGGTGGTTTATAAACCCAGTCCATAATTTTCCAATTTTAAAATAAAAAATAGAAAAAAACTCATTTGTGGTAATGAATAACTTTTGAAGGATTTTTTCTCAGCTAATATTATGAAGAAATGTAATGGGATCAAAGACTTATTTTATCTATTAACAATGTAATTTATACAATCCTCCATACTAATAGCACCTAAAGATAATACAGTATTTGACTCACAGGATTAGTATATATGTCATAAATGAGCTAGCAAGATTTAAGGAAATATTTTATTTTTCCTTGCTAAAAAGAGGCATCTTACATCTTTCTTAAAATCCTGCATAGAGTTTACCAAAGTACAAATGCCACAGGATACCCTAAGAGGCAGGAGTTAATCTTTAACAAATTTTGAAGTTTCTTTTAAAACTTTTCATTTAAATACCTTAAGAGATAATATTTTTACTTTATTAATTTTAATTTATAGGCAATAAATGAATACTCTTAGTTTTTTCTTTTTTCTGACCATTTAATCTTTCTGATGTATCATGGATAATCATGTCATTTATCTCTCTAAACTTTGGGTTTTTCATCTAGGAAAAAGAGACAATAATCATGGTATTTCACAGGAGAAATAAATAAAATACTTCAAAATGAGCAGCTGAGATAATTGAGCTTGAATCAACAAGCACCTAAGCAAAAATGAAATTATATTCAGCTTAAGTGACTTCAGAATCAGAATTCATATGCCTTGAACTGAGTTACAGACATGCTGTCTTTCAACACTGTAACATTTCTTGAAGCCTTTTCCCACAATCTTTAGTAATAAGAAAGCAAGGGATGGGCCAGATCCTTGGAGGCAAGCCAGTTCTTTTCCCAAAGGCTGTTACTAGCGAAGGATATATGAGCCCTGAAATGGGTATAAGGGAGGAGAAAGGAGATCAACCGCACACTCTGAATTTAAGAGAAGCCTTGTGTCCACACTCTGAACTGGAAGGAGAATGGAACATACTTATACTGTCTGCTTCAGGTGAGGTTCGTTTCCCAAACTCTTGGTCTTGTGCAGCCTGTTTCTTATTCCCTGGGCTTTGACAATGTCTGATCCTCATACCCAAGGTCTAAGGGAAGGGTCATTGTACTCACACTGTGGATCTATACAAATGTGCCTTGGAAACCTAGAACCCTATCTCTACTGATTAAAAAATCATCCGTAATTTAAAAAGACACATGCACCTCTATGTTTGTAGCAGCACTACGTACAATAGCCAAGACATAGAAGCAACCTTCATGTCTATTGACAGATGAATGGATAAAGAGGTGTGGTACTTACATACAATGGAATATTACTCAGCCATAAAATAGAATGAAATAATGCCATTTGCAGCAACATGGGTGCACTTAAAGATTATCATATTAAGTGAAGTATGCCAGACAGAGAAAGACAAATATCATATGACATTGCTTATATGTGGAATCTAAAAAAAAATGATACAAATGAACTTATATACAACACAGAAATAGACCCGCAGACATGGAAAACAAACTTATGGTTACCAGAGTTTGGGATTAACATAAACACACTACTATATATCGAATAGATAAACAACAAGGACCTACCATATAGCACAGGGAACAATACTCAATATTTTGTAATAGCCTATAAGGTAAAAGAATCTGAAAAAATATATATATATAAAACTGAATCACTTTGCTGTACACCTGAAACTAACACAACATTGTAAATCAACTATACTTAAAAATAAATAAATAAATAAATAAATAACTCTTACTCATACAAGGTCTATTCTTCACTGAGTAGCCAAATACTTCTTGTCCTTTCATTGGTCCTCTACTTCAGTGATCAAATGTCTTCTCTCTCAACCTAGAATTCTGTCATCCTAGGTTATATAGTCTAGACCAGGGAGTCTTTCCTATCTTTCTTAAGGGGGGAATAAGCTAAGAAACACTTGTGAAGGCCACAGCCCAGGAAAACTGGTCCACTGAAGGCTGATTTTTAATTATACAATTATAGATGGCTTCTCCTCCACCATTCCTTACCACTATATCAACAGGACTCCAGTATAATAACAGAGGATTGCAGCTGGAAAAGTTGCAAGGTACATAATCTATTTCATAATGATGTGTTCTTAGGGGAACCCAGAGCCAACAGGGACATCAAAATACAAAAGAAAACAAAAAATAAGGACACTAGAGAAACTTGAAGTCTCCTGAACTGATGGCTTCAACAAACATTAAACATCCTCCAACTGCTAGCCTATCATATCAATTCATCTATTCCTCAGTTTGATCACAAGTCCTGGTTTTAAAAAATTTCAGACTCCTTAGCAACCTCGCTGGTATAAGTAAGTACAGAAAATCAAGAAGAGCACTCAGGGCAATATCTCCAGAGTAGACAGTTTCCCTTGCTGTCATAGAGAAATGGACAGAGAGAGAGTTCCCTGGAAGTACAGGATGTAAGCTTATTCTACCTGTTCTCTCTATGAAATAATCTTTGGTTATTTTACTTTGGGATTGAGGTTTTAGTTCTATTGTAGATCCCTTGCATCTCCATTCAGCTTCCTGAAGTAACCATGTATGTGTTTTGTCTCCCTTAGAAAACTAAAATCCAGAGCTTGGCTATAAACCACTCCTCAAGAGAGCTAGAACTGGCTGAGGTTCTGTGTCAACAACTGTATTATTTTTTTCTTGACTGTGTCTTTGTCCCTGTCACCATCTCACCATCCTTAACCCAAATATTAAACCTGGTTTGACTGGAACTCTATCTCGGGCTTAGCTGCACTCTATGGGTCTTTCTGGGATAAGGAGAATGGGAGAGATGGATGTCATTGTGGAGTATGACATGGGGAGAGAAGAAGGTGAAAAGAGAGAATGAATGAAAAATTGTGTTGAGGGTGGAGGAGGAGCCAACAAAAGAAGGATGTTTCAGGAATGAACACATTATCACAGACTCAATATACATCTTCCTTGCTGACCATTTCCTGACCTGACTCCACCCCTGAGGGACACAGCTCAGCCTTGACCAATGACTTTAAAGGATTAGGGGGAACAAAGGGCCAGAAGTTCAGCAGTAAAGAATAAAAGGCCACACCTTCCAGCAGCAGCACAGACTTGCTTCTGACACTTCTGTGATCACCAGTAAGCTTCAAGACCTGACATCATGGTGCATTTTACTGCTGAGGAGAAGGCTGCTATCACTGGCCTGTGGGGCAAAGTGAATGTGGAAGAGGCTGGAGGCGAGGCTCTGGGCAGGTAGCAACTGGACTTCATGGGGGAGGATGGTGAATATGAGCCTGGTAAACTGACCAGGAAATTCTTCAAACTTTTCGAGTCACTGATTTTCCATCTGCTATGGTCTCATCTCATAGGCTCCTGGTTGTCTACCCCTGGACCCAGAGGTTCTTTGACAGCTTTGGCAACCTGTCCTCTCCCTCTGCCATAATGGGAAACCCCAAGGTCAAGGCCCATGGCAAGAAGGTGCTGACATCCTTTGGAGATGCTGTTAAGAACATGGACAACCTCAAGGGCGCCTTTGCTAAGCTGAGTGAGCTGCACTGTGACAAGCTGCACGTGGATCCTGAGAACTTCAGGGTGAGTTCAGGAAATGGTCATGTGTTCTTTTTATGCTTTTTACTTTGGAATAATAATGGAAGTTGAGTCTTTGGTTGCAAAGACTAGCAAAGATCTCAGAAATCATAGATCAAAGTTGGTGTTAAGAGGGCAGAATTCCAGTGGACATACCAAGAGCACCTTGATTCGGGACTAGTGACACTAAAGGGCTACTAGCCCTTTTAAGCCTGAGTTTGCTTAAAACTTTTCAGGGACTTTTGTTAGAACTGGATTTGTTTACCCTAGAGAATATCAAAGAATAACAGACTTGTTCAAGGTGGAATGGAATCTGGTTTTTGGTAGGTGAAAACCTGTCTCAAGGAAAGAGAAATGTCTTATTTTATGTGGCTCCTGATGACTGAAGTTTAGGAAGATATTTGGGAGAATAATTTTTAGGCAGATTGTCTCAAAGAAATATCAATCAATTCTCTAAACATATTAAATTACCCATCAATGCTGGGACTAAGTGGGGGCTTATTCCTGCATTGGTTGGAGACTTTACTAAACTCACTCTAAGAACCTATGCAGCCCTGAAATCCTATGATTACAAGGATTAGACAATTGGTAAATGTGAGAGGGAGGGAGAGAGGCAAATAAAAATCGTGAAATGGGAGAGAGTGAGGGGATATAGGTAGACAGAATGTTGAATGGAGGGCTCATAGAATTTAAATAAAATTTAAGAACTAGCTTATCAGAGTTTATTGCACAGATACAAACCACGGAGCAGTTTACGATGTGGAGTTGGGAGTGGGTGTAGGTATTAAGCCATTATTTTCTGCAACTCTTTTAGGAAAATTCTACTCAACATATCTAATTGTCATTTTGTCTCTCACCTAACAGCTCCTGGGCAACGTGATGGTGATTATTCTGGCTTCTCACTTTGGCAGAGAATTCACCCCCGAGTTGCAGGCTGCTTGGCAGAAGCTGGTGGCTGGTGTTGCCACTGCTCTGGCCCACAAGTACCACTGAATTCTCTTTTCAGTTCACCATTTTTTGTCCCCAATGCCTTCCTTCTGCACATGGGGACGGGGGTTTGGCCTTGAGAGCCCAGCTTCTGTTTAATAAAGTACATTCTATTCAGTGATCAAAAATTAATATTGTATCTTCTCCATCATTTACTCTTGTGTTAAAGGAGAAAAGGTTCATTGGCTGAGGGGTGGGGAGAGACGTAGGAAGAAGAGCCCTTTGAGAAGTGTGTGTGGACTCATCAACAGAAGACAGACGTCCTGGGAGGATTCAGGATGATTGAGAGGATGCCAAGATACAGAAAGGAGTTTTCTGGGGTGGGAAATGGTTAGTTAAGTGGGCAGGGACTTACAGGACAGTGTGGCAAAAACTTATTGTAGGGGGAAGAAACGAGGTAGTAAGCAGTGCCTGAAAAAAGCCAAGGCTAAGACACTTGAAGTCATTGTGCATCATATACTGATTGAATGTAACATGCACTAAAATAAAGCTAGAATTAAGACAGTATGTGAATGGGGGGCGGGTGATGACCAAGACTTAGTGTAGGAGATAAGATAAGATACTAACAAAGGTGCATAGTCTAAGACTAGCAAGCCTGGGCTTGGTAACGTGCATGAAAGTGACTCTCTGGAAGTAAAGGAGAGAGGAAGACATAGGTAGAGGGTTAGGAAAGATAGATAATGCAAGACCTTGAATATTAAAAGAAAAGCTATTACTATGATAGTGGCAAGAGTAAGCAATAAATATTCTTAGAACTTTAAATGACCCAAGGGATAGGATTTGGGGGGACAGTCATCTGCTTAATGCACACAAAATGAATTAAAAATTGCAGAGTCTAGACATGGATGCTAATTGAGAAGAACAGACATAATGACCTCCACCCAAGAAGAGCAGGGAGGTCTGCAAAAAGTGAAGGATGAACAAGGGGAGAGCAAGGAGGACATGTTTTCTGATTGGCTGGGGTGGATGAGGAGGAAGGAAGTGATGAGAGATGATTGAAAGCTCTCAGCCTGGATCTGTTGAGAAGAGGCCTGCAATGACTTGGGGACTTTCATGTAAGAATGGCATTAACTGAATCATTCTTGAGGGAGTTATTGCCAGGTTGGTCAGGGAATCATGACCTTCAGGCTTTGAGTCAAACTGTCCTATCAAAGGTTAAGATCTTCACACTTTACAAGTTAGAGTATCATTTCTTGGCAAATTTAACTCTATTAAGCATTTCATTGCTCCCACACATTGATCACAACATGTTCTGTGAGTTACCTTCTAATTTGGCCTTTTGTCTCCACAATGGGGATGAGAAACCAGTGATTACATTGTTGCATGTTGTCAACAGCACCGGTCTCTCTGGGTCCCATAGACTCTCATTTTTCCCCTAAACAGAGTAAACAGAGGCTCTTCATGGCACTAAACCATTTAACCCAGACAGTTAGTCAGTCAACAAATGAGAGAACAAGGTACATTTTTAATCAATCAGTTTCTTTCCATCTTTCTTGCCCCTCAACTATTATTCTGACTATGAATGTCAAGGGGTCAGGGATGGTGATGACGAAATGGTGAGCAGAAGATTCATTCTTTATCCCTTAGGGATATAAATTTAGATCTAGATTTAGCCAGTTCAAGACAGCTTAATGGAAAACAAATTCATAATTAACACACACACACATGCGTACACAAATGCATACAGTAGATGGTCAGAAAGGATGTCTAATTATTGTTGTTAGGCAATAAAAGGCACCTGAGTAAAACAATGTGATAAACAGAATATGCTTGGAATGTTCATTTAGCTAAGAGTCAGAGGGTTTACAGAGTATGTCGTTACCAGGATTAAAATCCCACCTTGGCTTCTTACTCTCTACCACTGAAGAAAAGTTCTAAGTTATTAGGTTTATGCTTTCTCTGCAACAATATTTTTTGCCATTCTCATTTTTACTATTTACATATGAGCCACACTAGCCCATTTTTCCTATCTCTAGCATACCAAAGGTTTGCTTCCTCAGAGATTTGGATTCACTATTCCATCTTTCAGAATCTCTATCCCAATACTTTCCCATGGCAGATTCCTTCTTTCCATCTGGCCCCATCTCAACTACTACCTCCTTAGAGAGACTATCCCTGATGTAATTGTGTCCCTCTCTCATTTATTCCAGATATTAATTTTCTTCATAGCAAATGATAATAAGGGGAATTATTTTGTTGATTGGTTTCCTTATTCATTTTCTGTATCTTCCACCCCCAAATTATAAATCTTAAGAGGAAGGTTTTCTTCTTCTTTGTCTATCTTAAATCCCCAGTACATAGAACAATTATGATCATAGTCATTCAACAAATAGTTACTGAATGAACATTTGAGAACCCATGGGAATAAATGTTTGACAAAACATTCTAGTTAATTTTATTTAATGTAAGAAACATAGTTTTTGGTCAGCTGTACTGAGATGAAATGTGTTTCTCAGAGCACAAGTCAAGGACCCTTGCCTGGCCTTTCCCCAGTATTGTCGATTATACTAATGGAGACCCATCCTTAAGACCTAAGAACTCACTGCTTTGGTTTAAATCTGAGCATCCTGCTAGCTCTATGACCTGAGATACATTACTAAATACATTAAACCCTCATTCACTGATCATGTTTATCAAAGACTATTTTATGAGAATTAAATAAATTAATAGATCTCACATCTTTAGTTCACTACTTGGAACATAAGCTCTCTTTATCTTTCTCTAAAAAAAGATAATTAACTTTCTGTATAATTTCTTTCCTTTAGTGGTAGCATTTATGTCCTCTATAAATTCTACCTATCTACATTATATACGTATATGTATTCATAAATATATGTGATCTTTTGTTCTGAATGATAATACTTTTTAAAAAATTTAGCTATAAGGATAGTTATCATTATTGAAACCAATTGACCTTTGGTGGAAATAAAAGGTTATTTTGTGAGAAAATGGCAAATTCAAAGCCTGAATTTGGGGAATCAGCATGACAGGTCTGCATGAGAGAGAACAGATGAGTCCTTTGAAAACAGAGGGGTGATATAATCAAATTTGGAAAGCAACCAAGGATAGCTGTGGGAGGTGAAACATTGGAAATATTGATGCTGAAAGGAAAGAAACTCCAGAGGACTGGACTAACACCAAGAGGTAACGTATTTGGGCCTAAATAGTGCTCTTAGAAGTCTAGAGGGACCTGTCTGGACTCTATTGGCTTTTAGAAGAGGCTTGTATAGTGATGAGGAAAGTGTCTATTGGAAAGTATAATTGTATGAAAGGAACTTTGCCTTTACTTGTTATTTTTCAATTTTTCCCCTCCTGGAGGCAGAAAAAAATAGTCAAGGAGAAATGTCTATGCAAGCATATGCTGGCTGTGTATAAGGGAGGAACCTACAGTTCACAAATATATTGCTAAGGCTATTCATACATTGGCTGGACATTTGTACAGAATTCCTTCTAGAGACCCATTTCAAACTTATGTCCTATAAGTCCAGAAGTGGGGCGAAGTGTCTCTGAGGGAGGGATACAGCTGGAACATGTGGGCTGGAGTAGAAAGCTAGGAGTTTTTATTTTTAAACCCACTAAATATGAAGTTGGTGGTGCTAAGAATATAGAAAGAGTGAAATCATGGTCAAGTACTAGTCTATCAAGGAGAACAAACTAGCTGTGTTTAGTGACTAGGCAAGGCCCCAGACTTTGCAAAAATTTGACATCGCTGGGTTCTAAGTGGAAGTTGAGAGGCCAGCCTGAAGCTCTCTGCTCACTGGGCACATCTGTTGTCTCTCTCCACTTCCACAGCTCCTGGGAGGCATGCTAGTGATCAGCTTGGCAAACCATTTTTACATGGAATTCACCCCCCGGGTGCAGGTTACCTGGAGGAAGATGGTGACTGGACTGGCGAACTCTCTGGCCCACATGTATCACTGAGGGCCCTGCCCAGTAGTGTAGCATCACCAAGAAATAGCTTTATTTTTAAAATAATAATAATAATAACAGTAGTAGTAGTATTAGTAGCAATGCTCTGCTAAGATTTATCCTGTAATTGTCTTCAGTTCTGCTTTTCGCATGTGCTTTTAAATATGTGAAAACCTTAGGGATTATATGTTGAGGGGTGTGTGTGTGTGTGTGTGTGTGTGAGCTCCCCATTAAATTTTTGTATGAAGTAGAGATTTTGACAAGAAAATAAAAAACAGAGCAATAAAGGGTTAAGCTTGGTATATACACTTGGAAGAAACATACACTTGTGAGTTTTTCCAGTTAAAGTTAAAGATATGGGAGAGTTCTGGTGAGAGGGGAAGTGTGTCATGAGACAAGAACTCCTCAGGACCAGATGATTAAGTGGGTCTGAGAGAAGACTTCTGTGAAGGAAAAGGATCTGGGTGGAGGTAGAACACCAAAGTGGAGATTCTTTAGAGGAAAATTAAGCCAGGTCTTAAGATGGCAAAGTCCAGGCAAGGATTGTCATTCCATTCTAATTATAAGAACACATTTTCTAAAAGCAGCTGGTTTGTCACAGACCTTGTGAGGATAGACTAGGGATGGGAGGGGTTGGACGTCAGAGCAAGGGATAACTCTTTTTAAAGTCAACTCCAAAGAACTGGTTGTGGGATTTACTAAAGAACTGTCTGCTTAAAGTGATGAAAGCTGCCTAGGAATGTTAAATTGATTGCTGTTATCAGGAGAGAAATGTATGCAGATTGGCTACAGCATTTATGAAGAGAGATCATTGTAAACTGCTCAGAAAGAGTGATTATCTAAAAAGGGTGAGAGAGAAACAGGAGTTAGAGGTAACTTCCAGAATTGTTGCCTGGTTTCCTGGAAAGATGGGTGGTTATTCCACGACATTCAGAGTTGCAGATGCCCCTGAGTCTGGGGGCTTGCAGGGTGCACATACTCTGCTGAAGATGGGGGTCAGGGCCACCAAACAGCAAGTGACTGGATCCACCCTGGCAGGCCAAACCCACACCTGAGTGTGACTGGGATTCCTAGCTGTAGTCATAGGTCCCTCTTCTTTATTTTATTTCATTGACCTCTTATCTTGAAGCAAATTCTTTTAGCATTAATTCAAACTCTTTTCTTCATATCTCTGTACCAAAGTGCTCACATTAACATAGCTTGGGATGGAGAGCTCACAGATAATCATGTCTGTCATGGTAAACCAGCTTCCAGAAGCTTAGTAATTCTTATCCACATTTTACATTTAAGTCTTTTCAAAGCTGAATAGATAAAAGCCTCTTGCTGTATCAAATAGACAGAAAGGATTTATTTTCTAGTAGTAGAAATTCATCTATAATATACTGAATATATTGGGTTGAACTCTTTAAATTTTAGAGTACCTCTGTAAATACACATGGAGATTATTTATTATTATATGTATATATATTTGTAAGATTGATCTCAGGGAGAAACAAACAAACCAGCTTTCTGGAGGTCAAAATGTAGGAAAACAAATGCTGAAATAAAGAAACAAAATGAATCATTCCCTCTCCCACTACAAGTGTGCCTTTTCTAGTCCTGTAAATGCTTATTTGGATGCATGAGACCAAAGTACCTTAGATCACAGTGGCAGTGGTGTGTGGAGTACTCTCAGTGAAGATTGCCTCTGCCTGATTAGATATGAAGAAACATTACACACAGCCAGAGAGTGTGGATTCAGCACACAAGAGACAACTCCATTATTCCATAGCCATTGCCAAAGAGAATTCTAATACTCTCTTCACTGAACACAGGAACACCTATTTCCCCAACAGCCAGTTGTGTATTCTCTGATACAAATGCATAGATACATGCATTGGCCAGAGACTCTTGTCCCTATAATCAGAGTGAAAAAAATTATTCAGGCAAGTACATATATTATTGGTAGAACTCAACAACAATGGGGTGATGCTCAATTTTTCTCTAAATTACACAGTTCTTACCTATCTTATTTCTAAACAGATTCTGGATTGAGGTCTTTTTTCTTGGTTACAAGAACTATAAAATTATGAGCTCCATATAAGCTTTAATAGCTTTGGTAACCAAGAAGAGCTGTGACTTCTTCTATACCCTGGCCGAAGAGCAGAATGATGTCTTGTAAACACTTGATACAATGCTCAACAGAGTTCTAATTGTTACTCTTCCTAAATCTATTTATGCCTTATGGTCAACTCAGGGTTGGTGGCAGGGAGCTTGAGATAGGAATTGCACGGTAGATGGTAGGAGAGAGGACAGCAGAATCCCCCTGATAGAGCCACCCAACACTATCAGAGACACAAATGTCCATCTAGCCGACCCTCCCTTGCCCAAGTCCCATCCCTGGTGGTGACAACCCACCTTTGAAAAATAGTCTCATTTTATTGGAAGAAGTAAGGGCCTGGGGACAAGAGATGAGGAATAAAAGGCCATGCAGAGAAGCAGCAGCACAGACTTGCTTCTGGCCCATTAGTGATCACCAGTAAGCTCCCAGACACCATCGTGCATTTTACTGCTGAGGAGAAGGATGTTGTTGCTAGCCTGTGGGCCAAGATGAATGTAGAGGTGGCTGGAGGTGAGAGCTTGGGAAGGTAAGCACTGGACACAGGTAGGACAGGGGGCAGAAAGGCAGAAATTTTTCCAGAAAGATGGATTGGTCAGGTTTCTTACATACTCTGACTTCCCATCTGCTCTGTGACTATGATCATCCCATAGGTTCCTGATTGTCTACCCATGGACCCAGAGGTTCTTTTACAGTTTTGCTAACTTATACTCTGAGTCTGCGATAGTGGGCAAACCTAAGGTCAAGGCCCATGGTAGGAAGGTGCTGACCTCCTTTGGAAATGCCATTAAACACATGGACGACCTCAAGGGCACCTTTGCACATTTAAGTGAGCTGCACTTTGACAAGCTGCATGTGGATTCTGAGAACTTCAGGGTGAGTTCTGGGCATGCTTGTGCTTTGTTCTTTCATCCAGGTATCTGTGCTGTGGTTACAGTAGGGAACACAGGTACTTAAGTCTTATCCTATAGAGGTATTTTTGGGAGGTAATATTTCAGGAAAAAGCTTGATTTTGGTAGTTAGGCTGTTCCTAAGGTCAAAGGTGAGACCAAGTAGAGTAATTAATTATGCTATGACCAGTGGAGGCCACTGGCCATCTGATATTTCTTAAAAATAAATGTCGTGAAGAACACTGGCCAAAAGTGAGCTAAATAGTTTGGCCTGGAGAATACAAATTGAGCCAGGAAGAAGAACACCTTGCTTTTGATAACTGAAATTTTCTATAAAAATCGATGAACACATTTCTGCATGGTTCTTGAGCTTTGAACCAGGAGTAAGCAGAGCAAAGTAAGAGCGACTTTTTCATGGTTTGCCCCTCCTCCTCTCAACTCCAGCAATGATGAAATGCTCTTGTATACAAAGCACTGGATTCTTTGTCAAATGGGTGTCCAAACAATTTGAATGTATGCAATATCTGAAGACTTGGACTACGCGTATCAAGCCCAGCACTATAATCCTACTTTTAAAAAAGGAGAGAAGCAATCCATAGCAATGCTCTGGGGTCGGAAGTTGGCAGGGAAAATGAGAGAAGGATAGAACACAATGGGGGTTCAGGGCTGGGAGTCACTGAAGCCAATGTCAAGCATATAATGATGCACTTTTGTGGGAGCATGACAATGAAAGTTGCTCAACCTCTTAGCAAGAAGGAAATGGATGTTATATCTATTTGCTGTAAGGGCAGCTTGAGACCTTCTGTTCATTATGCACTATCTTCTTTTTATCCCCAGCTTCTAGGCAACGTGATATTGATAGTCTTGCAACCCACTTCAGCGAGGAATTTAACCGAAAGACGCAGGCTGCCTGGCAGAAGCTGACAGAAGCTGTGGCTAATGCTCTGGCCAACAAGTACCAGTAGTTGCCTGGCCAACTATGTTGGTGCCTACCTGAGGGCCCTGGGTCTCAACAGTCCATCTCCTGACGGTGGAGGGAGAGAGCCCTGCCTCCAGACTTAACTCCTATATAATACAAATAAAATAAAAGTCATGCTCTATAAGGAATATCCTTGTATTTTCTCTCTGTCTTTATCTTTTATAAGTTGATTCAGCTAAAAGAAAGCACTCCTATTGGAATGAGAATATTGGAGATTGAGAGCTTGGGGATGATAGAGAAGGGACTCTTATAAGATTCTACAGGATAAGAGTGGCTTCAATGGGTAATTACTCCTAGGAAGGGAAACTAGACTCTTGAGTTGGACAAGGTCTTTAGAAAAAGGAAGGAAATGGAGTTACTCTTGAGAGATGCAAAATGATTATTGATAGTGAGTTGTTAGGACACAAAGTAGAGGACCTGTATAGGCTGTTATTTGTATAAACTCAGGATAGAGTTCTTTTTGGACTATAGCTCAGTTCTATTTAATATAAGAAACATATTTTTAGCAGCTATAATACAGTGAAGATGGTACTTTTTAGAGACCCAGTTAAGGACTCTGCTCTCAACTTTTTCCTAGCATCTTCAATGGTACTAATGAAGGCAACATCCCTAAAGCATATGAACTGACAGCTTTGGTTTGAATCTATCATCACCTGGTAGCTCTGTGACCTGAAACACATTTCTAATTCTATTGGTAGAGATAAAGACCATTTATTAGGGAAAATGACAAATTCAAGAATCAGCATGCCAGGTCTAATTGACAGAGGAGAAACTGGCCCATTAAAAACAGTGGGGTGGTATAAAATTAGAGAATCTGCTAGAGAGACCAGAAAAAGAAGTAAAAGAAGCTATTGTTGCAAACAAAATTACCAGTGAGGTTTCTTGCACACCAGAGTGACATAATGAAAGGGTATTTTAGGGAAATTGATCCATATGTGGGCATAGATTTGACAAGGCAGAATCTACCCTGAATCTGGGCATAGGAATTTGCTGTGAGTAAAATGAAGTGATAGGTAAAAGATTAAACTTGACAGGAGCGGTGGAACTAAGAAAAAAATCAAATAAAGGACCACTGTGGCAAAGATGCTGCAGGACTTGAAACATAGCGAAATAGAGAGTGGAGAAGTCATGGGTGATAACCAGGTTCCCTGTCTAGTGAATGCAAAGAGGAAATCTATTGACAGAAGAAGAAAAAACCTAGATGTCTCTTACTTAGAGCTGGCAATGGGCATAGCCACCTTTGTAAAAATCACTTCAAATTTCTGTACTGAAGTCCCTGGCATAAAGTGAAAAGCCAGGGCTTTGGGATTAACAGACAATGTCAAATTATTGCCCCATTGGCTTGAAACATTTAGTTAACATTTTTCAGAATTAATTTCCTTGTTTGTAAATGGGATAATTACCCCTACCCCACAAATACATTCCAAGGTTTCAAGGAGATATTTGTAAAGTGCATTGTCTGGGGCTTCCCTGGTGGCGCAGTGGTTGAGAGTCTGCCTGCCGATGCAGAGGACACGGGTTCGTGCCCCGGTCTGGGAAGATCCCACATGCCGTGGAGCGGCTGGGCCTGTGAGCTATGGCCGCTGAGCCTGTGCATCCAGAGCCTGTGCTCCGCAACGGGAGAGGCCACAGCAGTGAGAGGCCCACGTACCACAAAAAAAAAAAAAAAAAAAGTGCATTGTCTGTCATTTTTGAAAAGGTAGTGGTAGTGGTTTATATGATGCATTATGATCTATTCCTCTGTGCCCTGTTTTTTTTTTTTTTTTTGCGATACACGGGCCTCTCACTGTTGTGGCCTCTCCCATTTAGGAACAGAGGCTCCAGACGCGCAGGCTCAGTGGCCATGGCTCACAGGCCCAGCCGCTCCGCGGCATGTGGGATCTTCCCGGACCGGGGCATGAACCCGTGTCCCCTGCATCAGCAGGCGGACTCTCAACCACTGCGCCACCAGGGAAGCCCTGTGCCCTATTTCATTGTATATTCTTGAACTGATTGCATTATTTCTGAGCTTCAGAACTAGATATCTAACTATTTGCTTAATATCCCATTTTGGATTGCTCAAAAATACAAAAAATACAGTATGTCCAAGACTGAACTCCTGATCTTTTCTTAATTTACTCCTGCTAACTGATGCTTCTTTTTGTGTTCCCCTTCTTAATGACTATCACATCATCAATTGCTCAAGCCTGAAAATAGAGATGTTTTTACTTCCCTCCCTAATACAATATCATCCTATTTGTCTCTCATTTATTTTACCCCCATGTCCACTGAAGCCAAAATAATACAAATCAAATCATGCTACTCCAGTCCTTGAATTTTTCAAGTTTTATTTGACTTTCAGGTTAAAGAAAAAGAAACTGTAACATAGTGTAAAGATCGTTCATAGCAACTTCCTATAATATTACATTCCCCCCTTGTCATCTGAACTACAGTCACACTGTCCATCTTTCTATATATAAATCATATAATTTGAATTATTATCCCTGGTAATTTTTAATCAACATTATGTTGTGCAATTAATCTGTATTACAGCATGTGATACAGATTCTTTTCATTGTTGTATAATATTTCATTCTCTTACCATATCATAATTTATCTATTCCACTAAGTGAGGAACAATTAAGTTGCTACTGAATTGAGATTCTGAGGCATATTGATGTTATAAGCATTCCATGTATACATGTCTTTGGATGCACACAAGCAAGCATTTCTGTATATATAAAAGTATAATTGCCAGGTCATAGGTGCTGCACATATTCTGCTTCAGTAGACACCACCAAATATTTTCAAAAGCAATTATACTGTTTTGCACTATCGTTAGCAAAGTATAAAAACTTTCCTTTATCTACAGCCTTGCGAAATTTTGGAATTGTCAATCTCTCCTCTCCTTTATATTCTTTTCCCTCCTCTTTCCCTTTCATTCCATTATTTTCCCTTCTCTTACTCCTTCCATTCCCTCGCTTCTTCCCTCCTTCCTTTTTGCCTCCCTCCTTCCTCCCTTCCTTCCTTCCTTCCTTGTTTCCAGCTATGCTGGTGGGTATATATTTGTATATCATTGTAGTATTATTTTGAATTGAGAAAAGAGTGAAATTCGCTTTGAATCTTCGTTCCTGGGTCCAGCTCCACTTTTTTCTTGAGGACCCAGCGGTGGAAATTTCTTCACTTGGCATTTTCCCAGAAACGCTGTCAGACTTTAACAAGCTGAATAAGATAAATCTTGTTTGCAATTCCTTTGCATTCTCTCTTTAGTCACATCATACATGTAAGTACTTATGCAATAGGTATCAGATATTTTTCTTTATTTCTCATTAAATTGTTCCCATTATAATCCATGCTCCCCAAACCTATTTCAGTAGGTGGTAGAGAGACAATATTTATTATTTTTCTTTCACTTAATGGACATTTATTTCAATGAAGGGATGGGAAAGGAAAGAATTTTGTGACCCAAAGTATTATACAAAGGAGAAAGAAAGTTAAATCTATAGCAAAATATTTATCCACTCCAACAACTTAGAAACATATCTAGAAACAAAGTGAAGCTCCATATAGAGTCAACTTAATAAAATTTTTACTTTCTAGGTTTTATTTTTCTTATGTATGAATTGAAAGAGTTGGATGGGTTAAACTGTAAGATACATTCCACAATGTTGACTAAAACATTTATGCATAGAGACTGGCAGTATATTTGTAGAAGCTACTGATGAAGGAAATGAAGCTGGGAGGTAAGTACAGGGAGAGCAGGGTTTCTGAGTCCCGACACGCTAGACCAGACAATCACAGATGAAGGGAACTGAGGAACAAGAGTGCATCTCACATTCCCCCAAACCAATGAACTTGTGTTGTGCCCTGGGCCAACCTGCTCTCAGAAGGAGGGAGGGCAGGAAGCTGGGTGGGGCTTACAAGGAAGAGCAGGGCTAGGGGCTGCTTACACTATCTTCTGACACAACTAACAAATACACAAACAGACACCATGGTGCATCTGACTGGTGAGGAGAAGGCTGGGGTCACTGCCCTATGGGCCAAGGTGAACGTGGAGGAAGTTGGTGGTGAGGCCCTGGGCAGGTAGGTATCCAGCTGACAGGCACGCTTAAGGAGAGTGAATGGCAGCTGGGCACGTGGAGACAGAGCAATCCCCTGAGATCCTGACAGGTGCTGACTCCCTCTGTCCTTTGGCTGTTTTCACCCCTTAGGCTGCTGGTTGTCTACCCCTGGACTCAGAGGTTCTTTGAGGCCTTTGGGGACCTGTCCACTGCTGATGCTGTTATGAAAAACCCTAATGTGAAGAAACATGGCAAGAAGGTGCTAGGCTCCTTTAGTGACGGCCTGAAGCATCTCGACGACCTCAAGGGAACGTTTGCTGCGCTCAGTGAACTGCATTGTGACAAGCTGCACGTGGATCCTGAGAACTTCAGGGTGAGTCTATTGGACCCTCATTGTTCTCCATCTTCTTCTTTTTTGTGGTCAAGCTCGTGTCATGGGGAGAGGGCTCAATGGCAGGATGCAGTATAGAATGGAAGAGAGGTATTCTGCTTACGGCACTATGGACTCCCCGGGACCATTTTTTTATTTTAGTTTATTTTACCCTGTTTGCTCACAACCATCACCTCCTCTTATTCATTCTTGGTCTCCTCTGTTTGTTCTCTGCAATGCTTTCTCCTTTTTTAATCACACTTTATTTTCACTGTCTAACTTTAAAAAAAGACTTTCCTTTTTATCCACTTTAAAAAATGTTAATCTAATATTTTCCTCTTATCTCTTCCTTTTGAAGGAAGGAGGATAAAATGTTGTATTGCTTCTTGAAATGGTTCTAAAGAATAAAAATGAAAACGTTCTGGATTAAGGCAGAAAGAGAGAAACATTTCTAAATATAAATTCAGGCTGATATGGATGGATTCACATAAGTAGTAACACCGACACTTCAGCTACCTTTCTGCTTATACCCTAGGGACACAGTTTGGGGTGAGACTTAAATACTCTAAGCTGGGTCCCTCTACTAACCATGCTCTTGCTTTTTATCTCTTCCACATAGCTCCTAGGCAACGTGCTGGTGGTTGTGCTGGCTCGTCACTTTGGCAAGGAATTCACCCCGGAGCTTCAGGCTGCCTATCAGAAGGTGGTGGACAGTGTGGCTAATGCCTTGGCCCACAAGTACCATTGAGATCCTGGCCTACTTCTTGGTGACCATTGGAAGAACATATTGCCCTAGATTCTATTTTCTGAACATGGGGAAATAATGTCTATCCTCAAGGGTATGGCTTCTGCCTAATAAAGAACTTTCAGCACAATTTCCTGATTCCTTTAACTCATTTTTTTCCCTAAGGATATGGGAAAGTCCCTGAAGGTCTACAGATAGGGTGCCTTTGTGTCTCATACAAAGAGGTTAAAGGAAATGAGAAAATGCAGGGGGCCATACACAGTCAATAATGGATGAAACTTTTATCTTAAGGCGGAAAAACTGTCAAGAAGATTTGAAATATAGAGAGGATACCGGCATTACAGGGGCTCTATGGGAGACCTCAAACCTAAGACAGAAACTTCAGGTTAATGTTCTGATCCATTTCCAGTAATTACTCAAAAAATAATGTGCTCAAGCAGAGACATAATGATTGCTCAAAGTACTGTTGTGTCTCCTTTTCTCCTACTTCTCTTGCTTGCATGCTGTAGGCAGCAATGCTATACTACATCAGATGTTCCTGTTCTAAGGCATAACCTCCCTCTCTCACTTGCCCCAAAAGACCCCAAAATTAACCCTACTCTCCCTTTTGAGTTAAAGTTCATAGCTCACATATCACCTGCTTATATATCTTTTGACCCTGGTCTCAATGAACTTTCCAGTATTACCTAAGGAAATCCTTCCAAACCCTGCCCCTACCTTTACCCACTTTTCACTTTTCTTCCTATCAAGCACACTCACCCTCCATGCTGTATAAGCATTCCTGCATATTTTGTACTATCCTACGCGACTACTGTGCCTTTTATAGTAGGTCCTCCATAGACAGTAAATGTATACTTATTAAATGAAATAATCAATGAATGAGTAATTATTTCTTGTCTTAGAACTCCTGGGAATAGAGGACAATCCAAACAATAGACCATTGCTTAGAGTTTCTTTGTGTTAATGCACAAAGAAAGTAAACCACTGAGGAAGCATATAGGAAAATAAACCGCTCATCAGATAGTTGCTGTGTCATCATAGGTAATAAAGTATCTATGAGCATTATTTTTGTCAAATGTAACATTAGAAGGATTTTGAGAACCTTCTAACTTATATGCATTTCTTTAAATCTATATCATGTTCCTGATGATTAATTTTAGACTTACTTGACTACCTGAAACTGAACATGTTGCTTCCATCTATAAAAAGTGCTTTTTTAATACTTCTGTTTCACTACCAGGTTATAGACAATGCATTACAGTTTACTGTTTCACCAGTATATTTTGAATTAACTGAAGGCAGAAGATTTTTTAAGTATTTATTTGTTTCTTCTCAGGTCATTGCACACAGTAGGCACTGAGAATGCTTTTCATCCCAACAGTATGTTTAAGAACCACCTGGTTACATCCCAGAAGCAGAGGAGCCTCAGGAGGATTTTAGAAAGTTTCCTTTCACACTCCTGAGCACAGAAAAGTCATCATAAGAATCAGACATTAGGAGACAAAGAGATTTCCAAAGGATTAGAAAGAGGGTAAGAGAGGCTGTGCGTTTCACAATCTGGAAATGAGGAAACAAAGTACCATTCTTCCCTCTAAATGGTCATAAAATATATATATATATATATATATATATAAAGACTTACTACACTCTCTTTTGTTCCTTCACCTCTGAAACTGGCCAATGAATCGAGAAAAGAAGTTGGACCTGAAATCTCCAATACTGGATAATTCAAGAGAACATCACTGGGATAAGACTTGGATCAATTTCAAACGATTACTATATACTAGGTGTTGGTGTCTCCACATCGGGAGTGAGGAAGTCAAGGGATGGAAGGAGACTCTGGCAGCTTTTTATATGCTTTCATTCCTTGTTAAAGTGGAGCTTCTGTAAAAGTCTAAGAGTAAAATTAATTCATTAATATTTGATTTCAATTTTATGTGATAATTTACCCAACGGTTATTTCTATTTCCTGCTACCATGTTGCTTTATAGACTATGTTCAGTATGTGTTCATGATGATGGGGTATGTGTGTGGAAGAAAGAGAGTGGAAAGTGAAAGGAGGCAACGAGAGAGAGCCAGAGCCAGAGAGTCAGAGAGAGAGGGAAAGGGAGGGGAGAAGGAAGGCTGTGAGAGAGAAGGGGAAGTACCTAATACTCTGCATTACGTTCCATAACCATTTTAAAATAATTTAATGTCAAGGGAATTCAGCATAACTTTCTAGATTATCCATCTCTTGAGCCTCAGAGAAAGGCCCTGAAGGTTTGGATTTAGGATTTAATGCCTTACATATTTGTAAACTGTTTCCAGACTGAAGCCACGATTCTGCCTCTAAAGATGAACAGTTCCAAATTTAACTTGGGAGAGACTGTCCCTTTGCTCTAGATATGTCAGTACCATAGCACACTTATGAGGTAAGCAAAGCTAATTCTGAATGAAAATCTGAGCCCAATAGAGGAAATATTATTAAGGAAGTTACTAACTGAGACATTAACTCTTCTGTAATAATTAGAATATAATTCCTTTATCAAAGTTACGGTTATACTGAATTTATTGTTTTATAGACAGAAATATGACTTTTTTTCTTTTTAAATGAGTTAATCCATACTGTTCTTAAACTATTCTGTGTGTATGACCTCTGTTTCTATGAGTTCTGCTCTTCATGGAGCATTTTTCTTTTATTTAATTGTATTTATTTAATTTAGTTTTAATTTATTTTGTTATAATTTATTTTACTTTATTATTTTTGCAAGAATGCCAAAACTGTGGTAACTAAGATATTGTGTATCTAGGAGAGGAGTAAATAATAACTGCTTTACCCAGAGAAATATAGATTAGATTGCTGAAATGGTCTACTTGGGGAATTAAAATTGAACACTAGAGCATGTACAAAAGAGTTCTAAATGAAAAGTAATTTTTGAAACAGATGATAAAACCATGCATCTCTGGATAAATGTCATGATTCTCTTGAAGAAAGTTAATAATTACCCTCTTAATTATATTCAGACTAGGCCTATCTGGTATAGAACATTTGGAAAGAGTTAAACTTGACCGACTAGAGTAAAGGAAAAAGCAAAAAAAAAACTCTCTTTAAGGGACTTGTAACGTGTGTGTGGGAGGGCGGGGGGGCATGCACGTGTGTGTTTAGTGCTCACTGCGGCTGGAATCAAAGTAGAGCAGACATGCTGTGGATCCCTTCACAGACTACAAATTAGCTCACAATGATGAAGGTGTCAGTGGGCCTGAGAAGTGTTCCAGAACCTTTGAGTGCTGACCTGGATTTGAGCTTGAGGCTCTGAACATACACCATTTATCACACAATGCACTCTTCCTTATATTTGCCTGGTATGTCTGAGCTTTTGATGCCTTATTACAACTTGAAGCCTTGTCCCTGCAGGGTTATGATAATAGAAGGAGAAGCCTGTTTAACTCTTTAATCATACCAAGTAGCAACAGTGAAACAAAGCAGCAACTCTTGCCCTGAGACTTGGATGGTGCTGGCTGCCACAGTTGTCCACACAAAAGAGTGGCTCATAGTCCATCCATGGCAGAGGAAGGCATAAGAAAGAAGACACAACTCCAATAAAGATGTTAGAAAAAAAAAAAGAAAGAAGACACAATTGAAGAATTTAGGTGTGTATGTATACAACAAAATATTACCCAGCCATAAGAACAACATGGATTGACCTGGAGGGTATTATGTTTGGTTAAATAAGTCAGACAGAGAGAGGCAAATACTGCATGTTGTCACTTTTATGTGGAATCTGAAAAACAAAACAAACAAATTCATATAAATAAAGAAAAAGAGACTCACAGATATAGAGAGCAAACTATTGGTTAGCAGTGGGAAGAGATGAGAGGGGAGGGTCAGGATAGGGGTAGGGAATTAAGAGGTACAAACTACCATGTATAAAATAGATAAGCAACAAGGATATATTATATAGCACTGGAATTATAGCCATTATCTTGTAATAGCTTTTAATGGAGTATAATCTATAAAAGTACTAAATAAATTACTATGCTGTACACCTGAAACTAATATAATAGTGTAGATCAACTATACTTCAATTAAAATTAATTAATTAAATTAAAATTAAAATCAAAAGAATTTAGGGAAACCACCTCTGAAAACAGGAAATGGTAGGGGAAGTCTTTAAGTAGGTGCTATTTCTGTCAGTCAAGATGGCTAAATTGTAGCCTTGACAATTTGGCTCTTTACGGGATAATATAGACATATTCTATACTATTATTTAGTAAGTTCCATGAGTTTCCCATGACACAGGTTTCCTGAAAAGATATGTCCAAACTTCCCCAGAAGTGGTCCTTTCACGTACATATGCCTGACCTCTGATATCAGGAGTCTGAAATAGGGTCTTGAAAAGAGTACAAATGTAAAACAATGATAAAGCTAATAGAGGTTTCAATTGAATGAAATGAAACTCAAAACCTAAAGGTCAAACCAAATGTGAGGTTGGTTTTTTTGGTTGTTTTTGTTTTTAACATTTAAAACATTTGAAAGATGTCTTTCCCCTGAAGTCAACATGTAAAATTTTTTTCCCAAGGATAGAAAAATAGTAAGATCCTCTTTGCTTCAGTGTTTTAGAAAAGAATGAATATAAACTGAAAATGATTAAATTCTATCATTTTTACCCCTATAATCTTTTTTGGGCATATAATTCTGCCCTAACCTCCAGATAGCAAAACAAGAACCAAGATTTTCTTACATGTCTGAGAATAGTCAGAGTGAATTTGTTCACAAGTGCTTGATGGGGCTTAAGACAGATAAAGGGTTGAGGAATCTTTATCTAGCAATGATGGAGAAAATATTTTGGAAAATGGAGCAATGAAAGTGGGAATTTTATGTATTTCTTTGGAACAATGAGAAATAGAGACGTCCTTTTCTCCTAGTTCACCTAAGAATTATTTTAGTTGGAGTTTCAGAGCCTTAGAGCTGAAAGGATGAGAGATTTTTGTTAAACATGTGTTGCCAATGATGACAAAGCAGAGAGAAAGGTGATTCTAGACATCAAGGTGCCCGAATCAGGAGATCCTAAAGTAGGAGAAACATGGTGAGTAAAAATTGTCTGGCCCTTTCCTTACGGAAAGGAAATGAGAATTCAGGAAGCAGGCAAGATGCAGAAGGTAGAGATGAGGAAAAGTAGAGAACATAACTAATAGGGGCACTTGAGATCTTATGCTGAGCTCAGAAATGCTTGCTGCTTTTGCTTTTTTCATTGAATTTTTTAATAGTAAGAAGCAGAACTCTATACTTATAGAGAAGGTTTTCCTGCCTAAGAAGTTAACAGGATTTACTACATGGAGAAAAAAGAGGGAGAAGGAATATTGGAAAAGCTGTACATATAGAGGAATGAATTTTAGTAAAAGAAGGAGCAAACAAACAAAATTATAGAGAGAAAATAGAATTATGGGTGATGAATTTAAATAAGAGAAATTGTTATAAACACAGCATTCTTAGTGGCCTAGGGGAGGAAAAGAAATAATCTGAACCCAGGTTAGAATGCATTTCCACATTTTTACCCCTCCTTTTAAATCATGGAGAAGCTTCTCTGTTCTCCCAGACCCTTTCCCAGGTCAGTCCAGGAAGAAACAAGTTATATGCCTCTGTTTAGTCTTTGAAAACATTGCTTCCCTCATGGTAACTAAAACCTTGGAGATGTGATCAATTTTTTACTTATTTGTGTTTCTTACTACACTGAGAGATCTCTGTTTTCATCTATGGATTCCCAAACCCTAATAGAGGAACTATCTCACAGGACCTCTCAATTCATATTTCTATTTTTCTATCATTATTTATTTGGTCATAAATTAAGAAATAAATGAATGAGTAGATGAATGAATGAATGAATATTTGTTTTCTTACCAGAAGGATTTAATCCCAATCAAGAGAAGAAATGAGATACATACTTAGAACTAGGGCAGAGGTTTTATCCATGCTGTCCTTGTAATAATTTTGCATATTCTGAAGGCACAGGATATGATCCACCCATAGAGTCTTAAGTGGAATCACAGTGGGTAAATCCCTTCCACATTCTGGACCTCAGATTCTTCAGTTGTGTACTAAGAAAATAGAGGAGGCAGTCTCTAAGAGATTACTACACTGTGATTCTAAAAATTGTACAAGTAAATTTGCCAAGGATGATGATATTAGTAGCAATTTGTATTGCTGGAATGAGTGGGACCTGGAGATACCCAGAGAGAGGGCTGAAGGCCTGGAGTCAGTGTAGGAATGCTAAGGAGATGTATGGTTGTCATCATTCAAGCCTCACCCTGTGCAACCACACCCCAGCATGGGCCAATCTGGTCACAGAAGCAGGGATGGCAGGAGGCAGGGCTGGGCATAAAAGGAAGAGCAAGGCCAGAGGCTGCTTGCACTTGCTTCTGACACAACCGTGTTCACTAGCAACTACACGAACAGACACCATGGTGCATCTGACTGGTGAGGAGAAGGCTGCCGTCGCTGCCCTATGGGCCAAGGTGAACGTGGAGGAAGTTGGTGGTGAGGCCCTGGGCAGGTAGGTATCCAGCTGACAGGCACGCTTAAGGAGAGTGAATGGCAGCTGGGCACGTGGAGACAGAGCAATCCCCTGAGATCCTGACAGGTGCTGACTCCCTCTGTCCTTTGGCTGTTTTCACCCCTTAGGCTGCTGGTTGTCTACCCCTGGACTCAGAGGTTCTTTGAGGCCTTTGGGGACCTGTCCACTGCTGATGCTGTTATGAAAAACCCTAATGTGAAGAAACATGGCAAGAAGGTGCTAGGCTCCTTTAGTGACGGCCTGAAGCATCTCGACGACCTCAAGGGAACGTTTGCTGCGCTCAGTGAACTGCACTGTGACAAGCTGCACGTGGATCCTGAGAACTTCAAGGTGAGTCTATGGGACCCTCAATGGTCTCCTTCTTCTTTTTTGTGGTCAAGCTCGTGTCATGGGGAGAGGGCTCAATGGCAGGATGCAGTTTAGATGGAAGAGAGGTATTCTGCTTACGGCACTATGGACTCCCCGGGACCCTTTTTTTATTTTAGTTTATTTTACCCTGTTTGCTCACAACCATCACCTCCCCTTTTTCATTCTTGTTCTCCTCTGTTTTGTTCTCTGCAATGCCTTCTCCTTTTAAAATCACACTTTATTTAGAGTGCCTAATATTTAAAAAAAGACTTTCTTTTTTTATCCACGTAAAAAATGCTATCTAATAATATCCTCTTATCTCTTCCTTTAGAAGGAGGGAGGATAAAATGTTGTATTGCTTCTTGAAATGGTTCTAAAGAATAAAAATGAAAACACGTTCTGGATTAAGGCAGAAAGAGAGAAACATTTCTAAATATAAATTCAGGCTGATATGGATGGATTCACATAAGTAGTAACACTGACACTTCAGCTACCTTTCTGCTTATACCCTAAGGACACAGTTTGGGATGAGACTTAAATACTCCAAGCTGGGTCCTTCTACTAACCATGCTCTTTTTATCTCTTCCACACAGCTCCTAGGCAACGTGCTGGTGGTTGTGCTGGCTCGTCATTTTGGCAAGGAATTCACCCCGGAGCTTCAGGCTGCCTATCAGAAGGTGGTGGCTGGTGTGGCTAATGCCTTGGCCCACAAGTACCATTGAGATCCTGGCCTATTTCTTGGTGACCATTGGAAGACCATATTTCCCTAGATTCTATTTTCTGAACATGGGGAAATAATGTTTACCCTCAAGGGTATGGCTTCTGCCTAATAAAGAACTTTCAGCACAATTTCCTGATTCCTTTTACTCATTTTTTTTCCCTAAGAATATGGGAAAGTCCCTGAAGGTCTACAGATAGGGTGCCTTTGTGTCTCATACAAAGAAGTCAAGGGAAATGAGAAAAGGAAGGGGGCCATACACAGTCAATAATGGATGAAACTTTTTTCTTAAGGAGTAAAAAGTGTCAGGAAGATTTGAAATATAGAGAGGATACTGGCATTACAGGGGCTCTATGGGAGACCTCAAACCTAAGACAGAAACTTCAGGTTAATGTTCTGATCCATTTCCAGTAATTACTCAAAAAATAATGTGCTCAAGCAGAGACATAATGATTGCTCAAAGTACTGTTGTGTCTCCTTTTCTCCTACTTCTCTTGCTTGCATGCTGTAGGCAGCAATGCTATATTACATCAGATATTCCTGTTCTAAGGCATAACCTCCCTCTCTCACTTGCCCCAAAAGACCCCAAAATTAACCCTACCCTCCCTTTTGAGGTAAAGTTCAGTGTTCACATACCACCTGCTCATATATTTTTTGACCCTGGTCTCAATGAACTTTCCAGTATTGCCTAAGGAAATCTTTCCATACCACCACCCCCACCTTCATCCACTTTTCATTTTTCTTCCTATCAAGCACACTCACCCTCCATGCTGTATAAGCATTCCTGCATATTTTGTACTATCCTACGTGACTACTGTGCCTTTTATAGTAGGTCCTCCATAGACAGTAAATGTATACTTATTAAATGAAATAATCAATGAATGAATAATTATTTCTTGTCTTAGAACTCCTGGGAATAGAGGACAATCCAAACAATAGACCATTGCTTAGAGTTTCTTTGTGTTAATGCACAAAGAAAGTAAACCACTGAGGAAGCATATAGGAAAATAAACTGCTCATCAGACAGTTGCTCTGTCATCATAGGTAATAAAGTATCTATGAACATTATTTTTGTCAAATGTAACATTAGAAGGATTTCGAGAACCTTCTAACTTATATGCATTTCTTTAAATCTATATCATGTTCCTGTTGATTAATTTTAGACTTACTTGACTACCTGAAACTGAACATGTTGCTTCCATCTATAAAAAGTGCTTTTTTAATACTTCTGTTTCACTACCAGGTTATAGACAATGCATTACAGTTTACTGTTTCACCAGTATATTTTGAATTAACTGAAGGCAGAAGATTTTTTAAGTATTTATTTGTTTCTTCTCAGGTCATTGCACACAGTAGGCACTGAGAACGCTTTTCATCCCAACAGTATGTTTAAGAACCACCTGGTTACATCCCAGAAGCAGAGGAGCCTCAGGAGGATTTTAGGAAGTTTCCTTTCACACTCCTGAGCACAGAAAAGTCATCATAAGAATCAGACATTAGGAGACAAAGAGATTTCCAAAGGATTAGAAAGAGGGTAAGAGAGGCTGTGCGTTTCACAATCTGGAAATGAGGAAACAAAGTACCATTCTTCCCTCTAAATGGTCATAAAAAATATATATATATATAAAGACTTACTACACTCTCTTTTGTTCCTTCACCTCTGAAACTGGCCAATGATTCTAGACAAGAAGTTGGGCCTGAAAATCTCCAATACTGGAGAATTCAGGAGAACATCACTGGGACAAGACTTGGATCAATTTCAAACGATTACTATATACTAGGTGTTGGTGTCTCCACATCGGGAGTGAGGAAGTCAAGGGATAGAAGGAGTCTCTGGCAGCTTTTTATATGCTTTCATTCCTTGTTAAAGTGGAGCTTCTGTAAAAGTCTAGGAGTAAAATTAATTCCTTAGCATTTGATTTCAATTTTATGTGATAATTTACCCAACGGTTATTTCTATTTCCTGCTACCGTGTTGCTTCATAGACTATGTTCAGTATGTGTTCATGAAGATGGGGTATGTGTGTGGAAGAAAGAGAGATGGAAAACGAGAGGAGGCTATGAGAGAGAGCCAGAGCCAGAGTCAGAGAGAGAGGGAAAGGGAGGGGAGAAGGAAGGCTGTGAGAGAGAAGGGGAAGTACCTAATACTCTGCATTACGTTCCATAACCATTTTAAAATAAACTAATTTAATGTCAAGGGAATTCAGCGTAATACTCTAGATTTTCCATTTCTTGAGCCTCAGAGAAGGGCCCTGAAGGTTTGGATTTAGGATTTAATGCCTTACATATTTGTAAACTGTTTCCAGACTGAAGCCACGATTCTGCCTCTAAAGATGAACAGTTCCAAATTTAACTTGGGAGAGACTGTCCCTTTGCTCTTGAAATGTCAGTACCAAGACCCACTTATGAGGTAAGCAAAGCTAATTCTGAATGAAAATCTGGGCCCAATAGAGGAAATATTAATAAGGAAGTTACTAACTGAGACATTAACTGTTCTGTAGTTATTAGAATATAATTCCTTTATGAAAGTTATGGTTATACGGAATTTATTGTTTTATAGACAGAAATATGACTTTTTTTCTTTTTAAATGAGTTAATCCATACTGTTCTTAAACTATTCTGTGTGTATGACCTCTGTTTCTATGAGTTCTGCTCTTCATGGAGCATTTTCATTTTATTTAATCGTATTTATTTAATTTAGTTTCAATTTATGTTGTTATATTTTATTTTACTTTATTATTTTTTCAAGAATGCCAAAACTGTGGTAAGTAAGATATTGTGTATCTTGGAGAGGAGTAAATAATAACTGCTTTACCCAGAATCATATAGATTAGATTGCTGAAATGGTCTACTTGGGGAATTAAAATTGAACAGTAGAGCACATACAAAAGAGTTCTAACTGAAAAGTAGTTTTTGAAACAGATGATAAAACCATGCATCTCTGGATAAATGTCATGATTCTCTTGAAGAAAGTTAACAATCATCCTCTTAATTATATTCAGACTAGGGCCATCTGGTATAGAACATTTGGAATTAGTTAAACTTGACCGACTAGAGTAAAGGAAAAATAAAAATAAAAAAACTCTCTCTCGGAGACTTGTAGCATGTGTGTAGGGGGGCAGGGGGACATGCACGTGTGTGTTTAGTGCTCACTGCGGCTGGAATCAAAGTAGAGCAGACATGCTGTGGATCCCTTCACAGACTACAAATTAGCTCACAATGATGAAGGTGTCAGTGGGCCTGAGAAGTGTTCCAGAACCTTTGAGTGCTGACCTGGATTTGAGCTTGAGGCTCTGAACATACACCATTTATCACACAATGCACTCTTCCTTATATTTGCCTGGTATGTCTGAGCTTTTGATGCCTTATTACAACTTGAAGCCTTGTCCCTGCAGGGTTATGATAATAGAAGGAGAAGCCTGTTTAACTCTTTAATCATACCAAGTAGCAACAGTGAAACAAAGCAGCAACTCTTGCCCTGAGACTTGGATGGTGCTGGCTGCCACAGTTGTCCACACAAAAGAGTGGCTCATAGTCCATCCATGGCAGAGGAAGGCATAAGAAAGAAGACACAACTCCAATAAAGATGTTAGAAAAAAAAAAAGAAAGAAGACACAATTGAAGAATTTAGGTGTGTATGTATACAACAAAATATTACCCAGCCATAAGAACAACATGGATTGACCTGGAGGGTATTATGTTTGGTTAAATAAGTCAGACAGAGAGAGGCAAATACTGCATGTTGTCACTTTTATGTGGAATCTGAAAAACAAAACAAACAAATTCATATAAATAAAGAAAAAGAGACTCACAGATATAGAGAGCAAACTATTGGTTAGCAGTGGGAAGAGATGAGAGGGGAGGGTCAGGATAGGGGTAGGGAATTAAGAGGTACAAACTACCATGTATAAAATAGATAAGCAACAAGGATATATTATATAGCACTGGAATTATAGCCATTATCTTGTAATAGCTTTTAATGGAGTATAATCTATAAAAGTACTAAATAAATTACTATGCTGTACACCTGAAACTAATATAATAGTGTAGATCAACTATACTTCAATTAAAATTAATTAATTAAATTAAAATTAAAATCAAAAGAATTTAGGGAAACCACCTCTGAAAACAGGAAATGGTAGGGGAAGTCTTTAAGTAGGTGCTATTTCTGTCAGTCAAGATGGCTAAATTGTAGCCTTGACAATTTGGCTCTTTAGAGGAAAATATAGACATATTCTATACTATTATTTAGTAAGTTCCATGAGTTTTCCATGACACAGGTTTCCTGAAAAGATATGTCCAAACTTCCCCAGAAGTGGTCCTTTCACGTACATATGCCTGACCTCTGATATCAGGAGTCTGAAATAGGGTCTTGAAAAGAGTACAAATGTAAAACAATGATAAAGCTAATAGAGGTTTCAATTGAATAAAATGAAACTCAAAACCTAAAGGTCAAACCAAATGTGAGGTTGGTTTTTTTGGTTGTTTTTGTTTGTAACATTTAAAACATTTGAAAGATGTCTTTCCCCAGAAGTCAACATGTAAAATTTTTTTCCTAAGCATAGAACAATAGTAAGATCCTCTTTGCTTCAATGTTTTAGAAAAGAATGAATATAAATTGAAAATGTTTAAATTCTATCTTTTTTACCCCTATAATCTTTTTTTTTTTTTTTTTTTTTTTTGCGGTACGCGGGCCTCTCACTGTTGTCGCCTCTCCCATTGCGGAGCACAGGCTCCGG
Organism: Hyperoodon ampullatus; assembly: GCF_949752795.1. Classification (NCBI taxonomy): domain Eukaryota; kingdom Metazoa; phylum Chordata; class Mammalia; order Artiodactyla; family Ziphiidae; genus Hyperoodon; species Hyperoodon ampullatus. The sequence goes on along the minus strand of NC_136920.1, from coordinate 61,725,866 downwards.
ACGCGCAGGCTCAGCGGCCATGGCTCACGGGCCCAGCCGCTCCGCGGCATGTGGGATCCTCCCGGACCGGGGCACGAACCCGTGTCCCCTGCATCGGCAGGCGGACTCTCAACCACTGCGCCACCAGGGAAGCCCCCCTATTATCTTTTTTGGGCATATAATTCTGCCCTAACCTCCAGATAGCAAAACAAGAACCAAGATTTTCTTACATGTCTGAGAATAATCAGAGTGAATTTGTTCACAAGTGCTCGATGGGGCTTGGGGGAGGTGAAAGGGTTGAGGAATCTTTATTTATCTAGCAATGATGGAGAAAATATTTTGGAAAATGGAGCAATGAAAGTGGGAATTTTATGTATTTCTTTGGAACAATGAGAAATAGAGACGTCCTTTTCTCCTAGCTCACCTAAAAGTTATTTTAGTTGGAGTTTCAGAGCCTTAGAGCTGAAAGGATGGAGATTTTTGTTAAACATGTGTTGCCAATGATGACACAGAGGAGAGAAAGGTGATTCTGGACATCAAGGTGCCGAAATCAGGAGATCCTAAAGTAGGAGAAATATGGTGAGTAAAAATTGTCTGGCCCTTTCCTTACTGAAAGGAAATGAGAATTCAGGAAGCAGGCAAGATGCAGAAGGTAGAGATGAGGAAAAGTAGAGAACATAACTAATAGGGGCACTTGAGATCTTATGCTGAGCTCAGAAATGCTTGCTGCTTTTGCTTTTTTCATTGAATTTTTTAATAGTAAGAAGCAGAACTCTATACTTATAGAGAAGGTTTTCCTGCCTAAGAAGTTAACAGGATTTATTACATGGAGAAAAAAGAGGGAGAAGGAATATTGGAAAAGCTGTACATATAGAGGAATGAATTTTAGTAAAAGAAGGAGCAAACAAACAAAATTATAGAGAGAAAATAGAATTATGGGTGATGAATTTAAATAAGAGATATTGTTATAAACACAGCATTCTTAGTGGCCTAGGGGAGGAAAAGAAATAATCTGAACCCAGGTTAGAATGCGTTTCCACATTTTTACCCCTCCTTTTAAATCATGGAGAAGCTTCTCTGTTCTCCCAGACCCTTTCCCAGGTCAGTCCAGGAAGAAACAAGTTATATGCCTCTGCTTAGACTTTGAAAACATTGCTTCCCTCATGGTAACTAAAACGTTGGAGTTGTGATCAATTTTTTACTTATTTGTGTTTCTTACTACACTGAGAGATCTCTGTTTTCATCTATGGATTCCCAAACCCTAATAGAGGAACTATCTCACAGGACCTCTCGATTCATATTTCTATTTTTCTATCATTATTTATTTGGTCATAAATTAAGAAAAAAATGAATAAGTAGATGAATGAATGAATGAATATTTGTTTTCTTACCAGAAGGATTTAATCCCAATCAAGAGAAGAAATGAGATACATACTTAGAACTAGGGCAGAGGTTTTATCCATGCTGTCCTTGTAATAATTTTGCATATTCTGAAGGCACAGGATATGATCCATCCATAGAGTCTTAAGTGGAATCACAGTGGGCAAATCCCTTCCACATTCTGGACCTCAGATTCTTCAGTTGTGTACTAAGAAAATAGAGGAGGCAGTCTCTAAGAGATTACTACACTGTGATTCTAAAAATTGTACAAGTAAATTTGCCAAGGATGATGATATTAGTAGCAATTTGTATTGCTGGAATGAGTGGGACCTGGAGATACCCAGAGAGAGGGCTGAAGGCCTGGAGTCAGTGCCAGGAATGCCAAGGAGATGTATGGTTGTCATCATTGGTTGTCATCATTCAAGCCTCACCCTGTTGAACCACACCCCAGCATGGGCCAATCTGCTCAGAAAAGCAGAGAGGGCAGGAAGCAGGGCTGGGCATAAAAGGAAGAGCAAGGCCAGAGGCTGCTTGCACTTGCTTCTGACACAACCGTGTTCACTAGCAACTACACGAACAGACACCATGGTGCATCTGACTGGTGAGGAGAAGTCTGCCGTCGCTGCCCTATGGGCCAAGGTGAACGTGGAGGAAGTTGGTGGTGAGGCCCTGGGCAGGTAGGTATCCAGCTGACAGGCACGCTTAAGGAGAGTGAATGGCAGCTGGACACGTGGAGACAGAGCAATCCCCTGAGATCCTGACAGGTGCTGACTCCCTCTGTCCTTTGGCTGTTTTCACCCCTTAGGCTGCTGGTTGTCTACCCCTGGACTCAGAGGTTCTTTGAGGCCTTTGGGGACCTGTCCACTGCTGATGCTGTTATGAAAAACCCTAATGTGAAGAAACATGGCAAGAAGGTGCTAGGCTCCTTTAGTGATGGCCTGAAGCATCTCGATGACCTCAAGGGAACGTTTGCTGCGCTCAGTGAGCTGCACTGTGACAAGCTGCACGTGGATCCTGAGAACTTCAAGGTGAGTCTATGGGACCCTCAATGGTCTCCTTCTTCTTCTTTTTTGTGGTCAAGCTCATGTCATGGGGAGAGGGCTCAATGGCAGGATGCAGTTTAGATGGAAGAGAGGTATTCTGCTTACGGCACTATGGACTCCCCGGGACCCTTTTTTTTATTTTAGTTTATTTTACCCTGTTTGCTCACAACCATCACCTCCTCTTTTTCATTCTTGTTCTCCTCTGTTTTGTTCTCTGCAATGCCTTCTCCTTTTTAAATCACACTTTATTTAGGGTGTCTAATTTTAAAAAAAGACTTTCTTTTTTTATCCAAAAATGTTAATCTAGGGCTTCCCTGGTGGCGCGGTGGTTGAGAGTCCGCCTGCCGATGCAGGGGACACAGGTTCGTGCCCCGATCCGGGAAGATCCCACATGCCGCGGATCGGCTGGGCCCGTGAGCCATGGCCGCTGAGCCTGCGCGTCCGGAGCCTGTGCTCCGCAACTGGAGAGGCCACAACAGTGAGAGGCCTGCGTACCGCAACAACAACAACAACAAAAAGTTTAACTAATATTTTCCTCTTATCTCTTCCTTTAGAAGGAAGGAGGATAAAATGTTGTATTGCTTCTTGAAATGGTTCTAAAGAATAAAAATGAAAACACGTTCTGGATTAAGGCAGAAAGAGAGAAACATTTCTAAATATAAATTCAGGCTGATATGGATGGATTCACATAAGTAGTAACACTGACACTTCAGCTACTTTTCTGCTTATGCCCTAGGGACACAGTTTGGGATGAGACTTAAATACTCTAAGCTGGGTCCCTCTACTAACCATGCTCTTGCTTTTTATCTCTTCCACACAGCTCCTAGGCAACGTGCTGGTGGTTGTGCTGGCTCGTCATTTTGGCAAGGAATTCACCCCGGGGCTGCAGGCTGCCTATCAGAAGGTGGTGGCTGGTGTGGCTAATGCCTTGGCCCACAAGTACCATTGAGATCCTGGCCTATTTCTTGGTGACCATTGGAAGAGCATATTTCCCTTGATTCTATTTTCTGAACATGGGGAAATAATGTCTATCCTCAAGGGTATGGCTTCTGCCTAATAAAGAACTTTCAGCACAATTTCCTGATTCCTTTTACTCATTTTATTCCCTAAGGATATGGGAAAGTCCCTGAAGGTCTACAGATAGGGTGCCTTTGTGTCTTATACAAAGAGGTTAAGGGAAATGAGAAAAGGAAGGGGGCCATACACAGTCAGTAATGGATGAAACTTTTATCTTAAGGCGTAAAAACTGTCAAGAAGATTTGAAATATAGAGAGGATACCGACATTACAGTGGCTCTATGGGGGACCTGAAACCTAAGACAGAAAGTTCAGGTTAATGCTCTGATTCATTTCCAGTAATTACTCAAAAAATAATGTGCTCAAACAGACACATAATTATTGCTCAAAGTACTGTTATGTCTCCTTTTATCCTACTTCTCTTGCTTCCATGCTGTAGGCAGCAATGCTATACTACATCAGATGTTCCTGTTCTAAGGCATAACCTCCCTCTCTCACTTGCCCCAAAAGACCCCAAAATTAACCCTACTCTACCTTTTGAGTTAAAGTTCATAGCTCACATATCACCTGCTTACATGTGTTTTGACCCTGGTCTCAATGAACTTTCCAGTATTACCTAAGGAAATCCTTCCAAACCCTGCCCCTACCTTTACCCACTTTTCACTTTTCTTCCTATCAAGCACACTCACCCTCCATTCTGTATAAGCATTTATGCGTATTTTGTACTATCCTACGTGACTACTGTGCCTTTTGTAGTAGGTCCTCCATAGACAGTAAATGTATACTTATTAAATGAAATAATCAATGAATGAATAATTATTTCTTGTCTTAGAACTCCTGGGAATAGAGGACAATCCAAACAATAGACCATTGCATAGAGTTTCTTTATGTTAATGCACAAAGAAAGTAAACCACTGAGGAAGCATATAGGAAAATAAACTGCTCATCAGACAGTTGCTCTGTCATCATAGGTAATAAAGTATCTATGAACATTATTTTTGTCAAATGTAACATTAGAAGGATTTCGAGAACCTTCTAACTTATATGCATTTCTTTAAATCTATATCATGTTCCTGTTGATTAATTTTAGACTTACTTGACTACCTGAAACTGAACATGTTGCTTCCATCTATAAAAAGTGTTTTTATAATAATTCTGTTTCACTACCAGGTTATAGACAATGCATTATAGTTTACTGTTTCACCACTATACTGTGAATCAACTGAAGGCAGAAGATTTTTTAAGTATTTATTTGTTTCTTCTCAGGTCATTGCACACAGTAGGCACTGAGAACGCTTTTCATCCCAACAGTATGTTTAAGAACCACCTGGTTACATCCCAGAAGCAGAGGAGCCTCAGGAGGATTTTAGGAAGTTTCCTTTCACACTCCTGAGCACAGAAAAGTCATCATAAGAATCAGACATTAGGAGACAAAGAGATTTCCAAAGGATTAGAAAGAGGGTAAGAGAGGCTGTGCGTTTCACAATCTGGAAATGAGGAAACAAAGTACCATTCTTTCCTCTAAATGGTCATAAAAAATAAAAAATATATAAAGACTTACTACACTCTCTTTTGTTCCTTCACCTCTGAAACTGGCCAATGAATCTAGACAAGAAGTTGGGCCTGAAAATCTCCAATACTGGAGAATTCAGGAGAACATCACTGGGATAAGACTTGGATCAATTTCAAACGATTACTATATACTAGGTGTTGGTGTCTCCACATCGGGAGTGAGGAAGTCAAGGGATAGAAGGAGTCTCTGGCAGCTTTTTATATGCTTTCATTCCTTGTTAAAGTGGAGCTTCTGTAAAAGTCTAGGAGTAAAATTAATTCCTTAGCATTTGATTTCAATTTTATGTGATAATTTACCCAACGGTTATTTCTATTTCCTGCTACCGTGTTGCTTTATAGACTATGTTCAGTATGTGTTCATGAAGATGGGGTATGTGTGTGGAAGAAAGAGAGATGGAAAACGAGAGGAGGCTATGAGAGAGAGCCAGAGCCAGAGAGTCAGAGAGAGAGGGAAAGGGAGGGGAGAAGGGTGGCGATGAGAGAGAAAGGGAAGTAACAAATACTGTGCATTACGTTCCATAATCATTTTAAAATAAACTAATTTAATGTCAAGGGAATTCAGCGTAATACTCTAGATTTTCCATTTCTTGAGCCTCAGAGAAGGGCCCTGAAGGTTTGGATTTAGGATTTAATGCCTTACATATTTGTAAACTGTTTCCAGACTGAAGCCAAGATTCTGCCTCTAAAGATGAACAGTTCCAAATTTAACTTGGGAGAGACTGTCCCTTTGCTCTTGATATGTCAGTAACATAACCCACTTATGAGGTAAGCAAAGCTAATTCTGAATGAAAATCTGGGCCCAATAGAGTAAATATTAATAAGGAAGTTATTAACTGAGACGTTAACTGTTCTGTAATAATTAGAATATAACTCCTTTATCAAAGTTACGGTTATACTGATTTTTTTAATAGACAGAAATATGACTTTTTTCTTTTTAAATGAGTTAAACCATACTATTCTTAAACTATTCTGTTTGTATGACCTCTGTTTCTATGAGTTCTGCTTTTCATGGAGCATTTTTGTTTTATTTAATTGTATTTATTTAATTTATTTTGTTATATTTTATTTTACTTTATTATTTTTGGAAGAATGCCAAAACTGTGGTAACTAAGATGTTGTGTATCTGGAAGAGAAGAGTAAATAATAACTGCTTCATCCAGAAAAATATAGATTAGATTGCTGAAATGGTCTACTTGGTGAATTAAAATTGAACACTAGAGCATGTACAAAAGAGCTCTAACTGAAAAGTAATTTTTGAAACAAATGATAAAACCACACATCTCATGATGAATGTCATAATTATATTATATTATAGGGGCACAGTTTGTGATGAGACTGAAATATGCTGAGTCTAAGCTGGGTCCCTCTATAACCATGCCCTTGTTTCTTGACTCTTCCACACAGCTCCTTGGCAACGTGCTGGTGGTTGTGCTGGCTGAGAACCTTAAAAATGAATTCACCGCGGAGTTACAGGCTGCCTATCAGAAGGTGGAGCCTGGTGTGGCCAACGCCCTGGCCCACAATTACCACTAAGCCCCCTTTCCTGATTTCCAGGAAAGACCTTTTTGTCCTCATAGCCCAAAACCTGGATATAGAAAAATAAAGAAGAGTTTTGAGCATCTGGTCTCTGCCTAATAAAAACGTTTATATTCATTGCACTGGTGTATTTAAATTATTTCGCATCTCTCATTCAGATGTCTCTCACATGGGAGGGCAGGCATTTAAGTCATAAAGAAATAAGGGGCTAGTTGAGAACTTGGGAAAATATATCTGTATCTTTGACTCCATGACAGGAGTTGTTGTAAACAGTTAATATAAAACAGACTCTGCTGCTTATTCTTACTTTCCCTTAAATAATTCAAGTTGCAGTTTGATTTGGGAGTTAGATCATTGCTATGTTTTATTTAAATCAATTATTTTATTTAGCCTTCCTTGTAAATGTCTTCTCTCTCTTTAATTGTCCAGAACCTAACAGCCATAATTCCACTAAGTCCTTCTGCCTAAAGACACCACTGTTCTTCTAAGATTTTCCTTATGTATTTTACTGCCCTTATTGCTCCTCCTCCTTTGACTGCTCTTATCCTAGTTTCCTCTGTCGTCTTATAAAGATCCGCATGAAGGACAGAAACCAGGGGGAGGTAGATTTGCTACCTCTTCCCTTGTATTGTAATACTGTGATAAATATAGGACTGAAGACAATGTAAAAAGGGGCTTTTGTGGCTTGATATTCACTGCTGTCTTGTAATTCTTTCATGGTCTTACACCAAATGGAATTCCATTCTCCTCAGGATGGTTTAACATCTACATCCAGGAAGTAATTGGAGGTCTGCTCTCTTCCTTATCCTGTCTCTGATGGTTTCTCTGCCTTTGTAGTTATTAACATAGTGTTACCAGCAGCAACACATGCCAATTTAATTTTATTATTCAATAGCCACTTATGTGGATGCTTGATTCTGGAAATAATATATGAATTTCAAGTAATACTTGTCCCCTGCTGCATCCCAATTCTGAATCTAGTTGGGAAGATTCTGAAGGTAATGCATCTAACAAGTGACTATAAATGAGTGTTTACAAGGGTTTATGAGATCAGAGGTGAAGCTCTTGGTACGAAATGGGTGAGAAAGATAAGTAGATACTTGTCCTAAAGAGAAGAGGAAAAAAACCAGAAAAGAAAAGGAGGATAACATATGCCAAATCATCGATGAATAATGTGTTTGTGTATTCTGAGAATTTCAAGTAAATAGGAAAGAGAATTGAAGCAAAACTGCTTGGAATGGAATAGAATAGAATAGACTATGAATATGAATTTGAATAGAAGAGTATATGAATTTTGGTGAACACTGTGGGGGATATATTTAAAATTAAAAATTCACAAACAAGAGGATATAGTCTTATTATTCATGAAATGCTTGCATTGCTAATTGACAAGTAAAGTAAGATAGTGTAACAGTTCAGAACATAGTTTTGAAATCAGACTGCCTGGATTGAAAAAAAAAACTCTACTACTTATTAGCTCTGACCTTGTGAAAAATTAGTTAACTTTGCTAAACTTCATTTTTCTTACCTGTAAAATACCCAAAATGATATCATTCTTATGGTGTGATTGTAAGGATTAAATGAGATAAAGTGCACAAAAATGTTCATTGCAACATCTGGCACCTCACACTGCCTGACACACAGCTCAGCAAATGTAAACTAAATAGTATTTTTGTTATAATTATTATGAATAATATGGGTAGAATTGGCATCATTGATATCGATGATGATGCCTGAAAGAATTGTCTCATTAAAGAGAAAAAACATAACCAGAAATATTACTGTTTTTTTAATTTGTTTATTTATTTATTTATTTTTGGTTGCATTGGGTCTTCGTTGACGCGCATGGGCTTTCTCTAGTTGCAGCGAGTAGGGGCTACTCTTCCTTGTGGTGCACGGGCTTCTCACTGCGGTGGCTTCTCTTGTTGTGGAGCACGGGCTCTAGGTGTGCGGGCTTCAGTAGTTGTGGCTTGTGGGCTCTAGAGTGCAGGCTCACTAGTTGTGGTGCACGAGCTTAGTTGCTCCACGGCACGTGGGATCCTCCCGGACCAGGGCTCGAGCCCATGTCCCCTGCACTGGCAGGGGGATTCTTAACCACTGCACCACCAGGGAAGACTAGAAATATTATTTCTTGTCTGGTACAAGCTATGCCCCACTCCCCAACCTCTTACATTCAGGGATCTGTATGATTTGTTCATTCCTGAATAGCCACAGCTGAATGTACCAGTTGGGGTCCAGCTGGGAGAAAGAAACCGCATAGTTAATTATAACAAGAGATTGAAGAACTGGAAGACTGATTACTGAGGAGTAAAGAGGACTCTAAATCGCTAAGAATAGAAGATATAGGAAGCAGGCACTGTTCCTAGTGCTGAGATAGAGCATTCAAGTAAGGAACAATGTGAGAGAGGTCTTTTCCCCGGACCTCTTGAGAGAGAGCATGCCCAAGGCTCAAAACATGGTTGAAAAAAAAATTTCAGGCTGCAAAGCTACCTGAAGTGAGGTACATAGTCATCCATCCATTGGGAAGTGCCATGTCAGCAGCATTTATTGAAAATCTGTTCCCTGGGGTGCCAGGGGCAGCCACCCATGTGGAGGAACTGCACCTCAGATGTTCCTATGAAACTGCCTGGGGGTATAATGGGAGAACTGATTCATGAGAAAATAACAGAAAAGCAACACTGGATTACAAATTTACTCCTGCGGTGTCAGAGGGAGCCATTCACTGGAGATCCTGCCTTGGCAGTCCACTGCTACAAAGTCATGTGTGTTGCTGGAAGCTGGCCCTGGAGAAGCTGAGCACCTCGCTGAAGCCTGGAGCTGTAGAGACAGAGATGGTGGCAGGATCCTGACTAGAGAATCACAGCAGAACTAGGAAGAGAATCCCCTTCCTCCTCCAGTGCCTCTCCAGAACACTCTACTAACAAAACTTAACATCGTGCCAACTTGAAAAGGAGAGCTTCTATCAGAGTCTACATCCATCATCACAATATGGGCAATTAAAAGTGGATTAAGAATCAAGAGACAATCAATTATCAATAACTGACCCCCTCCCCTACTGGCCTACACTAAATGCTTGTGTCACTTAGAGTACACAGGGCAATATGTGACAAAAATGCAATTAGGACTAGCAAATCATAAAGCAGTGCTTAGAGGATTATGAAATTAGTAAAAGAAGTAGGGCAGACTTCATCATTGTTTCGATTAACAATTTCTCCTCTGTATAAATTTGATATATTTTTCAACTTGTTCAGATGCTGGGCAAACAAAAGGAGTATGTATTCTATACTCCCATATCCAAGAGAAAGATGGTATACATTACTTCCACTGTTCTGTTTTTGTTTCAGCGACGAGCACAATGATGATAATTTTGAAACTCAAGCAGAGTCTTACTTTATAGCAGATTTTCAACACCACTCTGTAAAAGGTTTACTTTTATTTTTTCTATATATTCTTCAACCTTACATTGTTATCACTTCTAATGTAATTAGAAACTGTTCATGTATTCTTGTAAAATGCACAATGATTTTATGTAATTTATACAAATTGCATTTTCCTATAAAGTACCATTTTTGCTTGTTTCTCTCACTCAGTATATTACATGAAAATTCAGTTGAATTGTTTTGGAAGTTTTAGCCACAGCAATCACAGAAGAAAAAGAAATAAAAGGAATCCAAATCAGAAAAGAAGTAAAGCTGTCACTGTTAGCAGATGACATGATACTATACATAGAGAATCCTAAAGATGCTACCAGAAAACTACTAAACTAAGCAATGAATTTGGTAAAGTAGCAGGATACAAAATTAATGCACAGAAATCTCTTGCATTCCTAAACACTAATGATAAAAAATCTGAAAGTGAAATTAAGGAAACACTCCCATTTACCATTGGAACAAAAAGAATAAAATACCTAGGAATAAACCTACCTAAGGAGACAAAAAACCTGTATGCAGAAAACTAGAAGACACTGATGAAAGAAATTAAAAATGATACAAACAGATGGAGAGATATACCATGTTCTTGGATTGGAAGAATCAACATTGTGAAAATGACTATACTACCCAAAGCAATCTACAGATTCAGTGCAATCCCTATCAAACTACCAATGGCATTTTTCACAGAACTAGAACAAAAAATATTACAATTTGTATGGAAACACAAAAGACCCCAAATAGCCAAAGCAATCTTGAGAAAGAAAAATAGGGCTGGTGGAATCAGTCTCCCTGACTTCAGACTATACTACAAAGCTACAGTCATCAAGAGAGTATGCTACTGGCACAAAAACAGAAATATAGATAAATGGAACAGGATAGAAAGCCCAGAGATAAACCCACACACATATGGTCACCTTATCTTTGGCAAAGGAGGCAAGAATATACAATGGAGAAAAGAAAGCCTCTTCAATAAGTGGTGCTGGGAAAACTGGACAACTACATACAAAAGAACGAAATTAGAAAACTCCCTAACACCATACACAAAAATAAATTCAAAATGGATTAAAGACCTAAATGTAAGACCAGACACTATAAAACTCTTAGAGGAAAACATAGGAAGAACACTCTATGACACAAATCACAGCAAGATCTTTTTTGATCCACCTCTGGAGAAATGGAAATAAAAACAAAAATAAACAAATGGGACCTAATGAAACTTCAAAGCTTTTGCAAAGCAAAAGAATTCATAAACAAAATGAAAAGACACCCCTCAGAATGGGGGAAAATATTTGCAAATGAAGCAACTGACAAAGGATTAATCTTCAAAATTTATAAGCAGCTCATGCAGCTCAATATCAAAAAACCAAACAACCCAATCCAAAAATGGGCAGAAGACTTAAATAGACATTTCTCCAAAGAAGATATACAGGTTGCCAACAACACAGGAAAGAACACTCAACATCATTAATCAATAGAGAAGTGCAAATCAAAACTACAATGAGATATCACCTCACACCAGTCAGAATGGCCATCATCAAAAAATCTACAAACAATAAATGCTGGAGAGGCTGTGGAGAAAAGGGAACCCTCTTGCACTGTTGGTGGGAATGTAAATTGATACAGCCACTATGGAGAACAGTATGGAGGTTCCTTAAAAAACTACAAATAGAACTACCATATGACCCAGCAATCCCACTACTGGGCATATACACTGAGAAAACCATAATTCAAAAAGAGTCATGTACCAAAATGTTCATTGCAGCTCTATTTACAATAGCCAGGACATGGAAGCAACCTAAGTGTCCATCAACAGATGAATGGATAAAGAAGAGGTGGCACATATATCTAATGGAATTTTACCCAGCCATAAAATGAAACAAAATTGAGTTCTTTGTAGTGAGGTGGATGGACCTAGATTCTGTCATACAGAGTGAAGTAAGTCAGAAAGAGAAAGACAAATACTGTATGCTAACACATATATATGGAATCTAAAAAAACCCAAAAAGTGGTCATGAAGAACCTAGGGGCAGGACTGGAATAAAGACGCAGACCTACTAGACAATGGACTTGAGGACTCGGGGAGAGGGAAGGGTAAGTTGGGACAAAGTTAGAGAGTGGCATGTACATATATGCACTACCAAATGTAAAACCGATAGCTAGTGAGAAGCAGTTGCATAACACAGGGAGATCAGCTCGGTGCTTTGTGACCACCTAGAGGGGTGGGATAGGGAGGCTGGGAGGGAGGGAGATGCAAGAGAGAAGAGATATGGGGATATATGTATATGTATAACTGATTCACTTTGTTATGAAGCAGAAGCTAACACACCATTGTAAAGCAATTATACTCCAATAAAGATGTTTAGAAAATAAAAAGAGAATACAGTTGATTGGTTCTTACAGCTGCAAAAATAATATCCATTTATTATGCTTTATTTAGGCTTTCCCTTATAATGAACAGTGAGATGGTCTCCATTTCCACCAACATGAACACCAACAAAATCAATATCTTCCAATGTGCTCTTTTATTGGAAACCAAATAGGCTGTGTAATATAAACATGGGTGGTGTTGCTTTATATAAAATAAAGTCTGCTAATTGTTAACATTAGCAAACTGCTTTCAAAAATTTTGTATATTGTTTTTATTCCTATTAGAGTTTCCTGTCCAACATTTGATTTTATTCAACCTTCTAATGTGCTATTATTAGGAGTGAAAAGTGATATCAAATCTTTCTAAAATTAGAATTTACCTAATTACTACTTTATTTAAGGATCATTAATTCTCTTGTCAATTCAGTCTTTGTGAAATTCTATCCATAGAATTTGTTCAATTTTTTATTATTGTCTTATTTTTGGATAAAATTTAAGAATTCTTTTAATTGGTTTTAAATGTCAAAAATGCTTTCCTAGATTGTCATCTCTATATTAACTCTGTCTGTGGTGTCATTCATTGACCTGAAGTGATTAATTTTCCTTTCATTCTTTGTACCTGGATATCAGGGTTAAAGTTTCTTCCCCTAATATTTAAATACAAAGATTTTTTCCTAAATATTTTGTTGTCAATTTACTTTAACTTTTAGGTTTGTACTCTACTTGAAGTTCTGATTTGCATATTGAGGGTGACAGGAATATCACTTCGTTTTTCTTCAAGTAGTGAATGGTTTTCCCAAATATCGTCTACTAATCAATTTATTCTTTTGCTTTGTGATGTCACCTTTGTCACTGCTCAGGGCCCCAGAGGTACATGGATCTATTTCTGAACTCTCCATATGTTCCATTATTCTGTTTGTTGACTCTTCCATTAAGATCATATTTTTTAAATCTTTATTTTTAAATATGGTCTAGAGTATGTCTAAATATCTAATGTGTTCTTTCTAAATTACTCATTCACATACACTTAGAATGAATCTGTATTTTTTTATTTTAAACTCTACAAAATATTTTATTGCTTGGATGTGCGAGATAAATTTAGGAGGCAGAAGAATAAATACTGGCTCTCAAATTTCTTTGCTAGTGATACACAGAATACAAAAGGAATAGTTTGACAAGTTACAATCCGTTCAGTTTGGGATACATTGTTTGAGTATGAGTCTGAAACTCCAAGAAGAGTCCTAGATATAGAATTAAGTTGATTTTTTCATTAAAAATTATCTAGCACAATATATTGATTAATCAATATAATGCCAATTTATAATAACACCAAGTTCTCATTATATGTGGGTCATTTCTTGAACACTCTGAACTGTTACATTGACATACAGTACTTACCCACTCCCATGCCAACATTACACAAGTTTTATTTTAAAAGTCTTGTTATTGCATAAATTAAGTCTCCACACCTTATCACTACCACATCTTCTTCTTCCTCTTCCAAATTGTCTTAGCTGTTTCGTTTCCTTTTTTTTTATATACAGTATGTCCTTATTAGTCATCAATTTCATACTCATCAGTGTATACATGTCAATCCCAATCGTCCAAGTCATCACAACACCACGACACCCACCCCCCCACAGCTTTCCCCCTTTGGTGTCCACACATTTGTTCTATACATCTGTGTCACAATTTCTGCAGTGCAAACCAGTTCATCTGTACCATTTTTCTAGGTTCCACATATATGCATTAATATATGATATTTGTTTTTTTCTTTCTGACTTACTTCACTCTGTATCACAGTCTCTAGATCCATACACATCTCAACAAATGACCCAATTTCGTTCCTTTTTATGGCTGAATAATATTCCATTGTATACATGTACCACATCTTTATCCATTCGTCTGCTGGTGGGCATTTAGGTTGATTCCATGATGTGGTTACTGTAAATAATGCTGCAATGAACTTTGGGGTGCATGTGTCTTTTTGAATTATAGTATTATCTGGGTATATGCCCAGTATTGGGATTGCTGGATCATACGATAATTCTATTTTTAGTTTTTTAAGGAACCTCCATACTGTTCTCCATAGTGGCTGTATCAATTTACATTCCCACCAAGAGTGCAAGAGGGTTCCCTTTTCTCCACACCCTCTCCAGCATTTGCTGTTTGTAGATACTCTGATGATGCCCATTCTAACTGGTGTGAGGTGATACCTCACTGGAGTTTTGATTTGCATTTTGCTAATGATTAGTGATGTTGAGCAGATTTTCATGTGCTTCTTGGCCATCTGTATGTCTTCTTTGCAGAAATGTCTATTTAGGTCTTCTGCCCATTTTTGGATAGGGTTGTTTGTTTCTTTAATGTTGAGCTGCATGAGCTGTTTATATATTTTGGAGATTAATCCTTTGTCCGTTGATTCATATGCAAATATTTTATCCCATTCTGAGGGTTGTCTTTTCGTCTTGTTTATGGTTTCTTTTGCTGTGCAAAAGCTTTGAAGTTTCATTAGGTCCCATTTGTTTATTTTTGTTTTTATTTCCATTACTCTAGGAGGTGGACCAAAAAAGATCTTACGGTGATTTATGTCAAAGACTGTTCTTCCTATGTTTTCCTCTAAGAGTTTTATAGTGTCCAGTCTTACATTTAGGGCTTGAATCCATTTTGAGTTGATTTTTGTGTATGGTGGTAGGGAATGTTCTAATTTCATTTTTTTACATGTAGCTGTCCAGTTTTCCGAGCACCACTTATTGAAGAGACTGTCTTTTCTCCACTGTATATCCTTGCCTCCTTTGTCATAGATTAGTTGACCATAGGTGCATGGGTTTATCTCTAGGCTTTCTATCTTTTTCCATTGACCTATGCTTCTGTTTTTGTGCCAGTACCATATTGTCTTCATGACTGTAGCTTTGTAGTATAGTCTGAAGTCAGGAAGCCTGATTGCTCCAGCTCCATTTTTTTCCCTCAAGACTGCTTTGGCTATTCGGGGTCTTTTGTGTCTCCATAGAAATTTTAAGAGTTTTTCTTCTAGTTCCATAAAAAAATGCCATTGGTAATTTGATAAGGATTGAATTGAATCTGTAGATTGCTTTGGGTAGTATAGTCATTTTCACAATATTGATTCTTCCAATCCAAGAACATGGCATATGTCTGGATCTGTTGGTATCATCTTTAATTTCTTTCATCCTATCTTATAGTTTTCTGCAGACAAGTCTTTTGTCTCCTAGGTAGGTTTATTCCTAAGTATTTTATTCTTTTTGTTGCAATGGTAAATGGGAGTGTTTCCTTAATTTCTCTTTCAGATTTTTCATCATTAGTATACAGGAATGCAAGAGATTTCTGTGCATTAGTTTTGTATCTAGTATCTTTACCAAATTCATTGGTTAGTTCTAGTAGTTTTCTGGTGGCATCTATAGGATTCTCTAAGTATAGTATCATGTCATCTGCAAGCAGTGACAGTTTTATTTATTCTTTTCCAATTTGTATTCCTTTTATTTCTTTTTCTTCTCTGATTGCCATGGCTAAGACTTCCAAATCTATGTTGAATAATAGTGGTGAGAGTGGACAAACTCGTCTTGTTCCTGATCTTAGAGGAAATGCTTTCAGTTTTTCACCATTGAGAATGATGTTGGCTGTGGGTTTGTCATATATGGCCTTTATTATGTTGAGGTAATTTCCCTCTATGCCTACTTTCTGGAGGGTTTTATCATAAATGGGTGTTGAATTTTGTCAAAAGCTTTTTCTGCATCTATTGAGATGATCATATGGTTTTTATTCTTCAATTTGTTAATATGGTGTATCACATTGATTGATTTGTGTATATTGAAGAATTCTTGCATCCCTGGGATAAATCCCACTTGATCATGGTGTATGATCCTTTTAATGTGTTGGTGGATTCAGGTTGCGAGTACTTTGTTGAGGATTTTTGCATTTATATTCATCAGTGATATTGTTCTGTATTTTTCTTTTTTTGTAATATCTTTGTCTGGTTTAGGTATCAGGGTGATGGTGGCCTCATAGAATGACTTTGGGAGTGTTACTTCCTCTGCAATTTTTGGGAAGAGTTTGAGAAGGATAGGTGTTAACTCTTCTCTAAAAGTTTGATAGAATTCACCTTTGAGGCCATCTTGTCCTGGGCTTTTGTTTGTTGGAAGATTTTTAATCACAGTTTCAATTTCATTACTTGTGATTGGTGTGTTCATATTTTGTATTTCTTCCTGGTTCAGCCTTGGAAGGTTATACATTACTAAGAATTTGTCCATTTCTTCCAGGTTGTCCATTTTACTGGCATAGAGTTGCTCGTAGCAGTCTCTTAAGATTCTTTGTATTTCTGCAGTGTCTGTTGTAACTTCCACTTTTTCATGTCTAATTTTATTGATTTGAGTCCTCTCCCTCTTTTTCTTGATGAGTCTGGCTAATGGTTTATCAATTTTCTTTATCTTCTCAAAGAACCAGTTTTTAGTTTTATTGATCTTTGCTATTGTTTTCTATTTCACCTATTTCTGCTCTGATCTTTATGAATTCTTTCCTTATGCTAACTTTGGGTTGTGTTTGTTCTTCTTTCTCTAGTTCCTTTAGGTGTAAGGTTAGATTGTTTATTTGAGATTTTTCTTGTTTCTTGAGGTAGGCTTGTATAGCTATAAACTTCCCTCATAGAACTGCTTTTGACGCGTCCCATAAGTTTTGGATCGTCGTGTTTTCATTGTCATTTGTCTCTAGGTATTTTTTTATTTCCTCTTTGATTTCTTCAGTGACCTCTTGCTTATTTAGTAACGTATTGTTTAGCCTCCATATGTTTGTGTTTTTTACATTTTTTCCCCTGTAATTCATTTCTAATCTCATAACGTTGTGGTCAGAAAGGATGCTTGATATGATTTCAATTTTCTTAAATTTACTGAGGCTTGATTTGTGACCCAAGATGTGATCTATCCTGGAGAATGTTCTGTGTGCACTTGAGAAGAAAGTGTAATCTGCTGTTTTTGGATGGAATGTCCTATAAATATCAATTAAATCTATCTGGTCTATTGTGTCATTTAAAGCTTCTGTTTCCCTACTGATTTTTATTTTGGATGATCTGTCCATTGGTGTGAGTGAGGTGTTAAAGTTCCTCACTATTATGGTGTTACTGTCGATTTCCTCTTTTATAGCTGTTAGCAGTTACCTTATGTATTGAGGTGCTCTTATGCTGGGCGCCTATATATTTATAATTGTTATATCTTCTTCTTGGATTGATCCTTTGATCATTATGTAGTTTCCTTCCTTGTCTCTTGTAACAATCTTTATTTTAAAATCTGTTTTATCTGATATGAGTATTGCTATTCCAGCTTTCTTTTGATTTCCATTTGCATGGAATATTTTTTTCCATCCTCTCACTTTCAGTCTGTATGTGTCCCTTGGTCTGAAGTGGGTCTCTTGTAGACAGCATATATATGGGTCTTGTTTTTGTATCCATTCAGCCAGTCTGTGTCTTTTGGTTGGAGCAGTTAATCCATTCACGTTTAAGGTAATTATCGATATGTATGCTCCTATGACCATTTTCTTAATTGTTTTGGGTTTGTTTTTGTAGGTCTTTTTCTTCTCTTGTGTTTCCCACTTAGAGAAGTTCCTTTAGCATTTGTTGTAGAGCTGGTTTGGTGGTGCTGAATTCTCTTAGCTTTTACTTGTCTGTAAAGCTTTTGATTTCTCCATCGAATCTGAATGAGATCCTTGCCAGGTAGAGTAATCTTGGTTGTAGCTTCTTCCCTTTCATCACTTTAAGTATATCATGCCACTCCCTTCTGGCTTGTAGTGTTTCTGCTGAGAAATCAGCTGTTAACCTTATGGGAGTTCCCTTGTATGTTATTTGTCATTTTTCCCTTGCTGCTTTCAATAATTTTTCTTTGTCTTTAATTTTTGCCAATTTGATTACTATGTGTCTTGGTGTGTTTCTCCTTGGGTTTATCCTGTATGGGACTCGCTGCACATCCTGGACTTGGGTGGCTATTTCCTTTCCCATGGTAGGGAAGTTTTCGACTATCATCTCTTCAAATATTTTTCTGGTCCTTTCTCTCTCTCTCTTCTCCTTCTGGGACCCCTATAATGCGAACGCTGTTGCATTTAATTTTGTCCCAGAGGTCACTTGGCTGTCTTCATTTGTTTTCATTCTTTTTACTTTCTTTTGTTCTGCAGAAATGAATTCCACCATTCTGTCTTCCAGGTCACTTATCCGTTCTTCTGCCTCAGTTATTCTGCTATTGATTCCTTCTAGTGCAGTTTTCATTTCAGCTATCGTATTGTTCATCTCTGTTTGTTTGTTCTTTAATTCTTCTAGGTCTTTGTTAAACATTTCTTGCATCTTCTTGATCTTTGCCTCCACTCTTTTTCTGAGGTCCTGGATCATCTTCACTATCATTATTCTGAATTCTTTTTCTGGAAGGTTGCCTATCTCCACTTCATTTAGTTGTTCTTCTGGGATTTTATCTTGTTCCTTCATCTGGTACATAGCCCTCTGCCTTTTCATCTTGTCTGTCTTTCTGTGAATGTGGTTTTTGTTCCACAGGCTGCAGGATTGTAGTTCTTCTTGCTTCTGCTGTCTGCTCTCTGGTGGATGAGGCTCTCTTAATCTGTATTCTGAATGATAGTTTCTTTGTTCAATTAGCTTGTGATCTGAATGAGATTACCTTGGATTTAGAGACACATTTGGGGAGAATAGAAATCTTGAGTTGTACTATCCATTAAGATAGCATGTGTTTCCCTTTATATAGATTTTGTTTTGTGCCATTTTGGAGTGTTTTGACAATTTTTATAAAATATATCACACATATAGTACAAAAATAATTGCATCTCAGTGATTACACTTACATCCTTAATTTCCCTGACTCAAATATCCATTTGTTATTTTTCTCTTCTCCAAGATAATGCAATGGACTTAGAACAATTTATCTCCATTTTTCCCCCTCCCAATCTCTCCTTTTTGTTGTATGTTTTAAATATTTTGTAGTTTTATCCTCTAAATTTTCTATTATTATATACTTTAAACAGTGAAGAAATATTTGTAATTATTTACATATTTGCTTAACATACATTTTTTTATTTCTAACCTTCCCCTTAAAATCATTTTCCTTTTTCCTAATGTGCTTAATATTATTTTTATTTGTTGGAAATGTTTTTGTTAGTTTTGGTTTATCTGAAAATGCCTTAATTTTCTCCATTCTTAAAGCATATTAAAATAATATCATTAATGTGCAAGTCAGTAGAAAAAATAGAAAGCCAAGAAATAGATCACAGTAAAATATAATAATTTAGTATGTAAATATTTAGTCTTTAAGTTTAGCAGAGAAATGAAAAAAAAATCTCAACGGAATTTCCCTATTTTGACTTTTAACAAAAATTTATGTCAGGTGAGAATTTACCAAGTGCGGGTTCACTCATTTAACATGTCTTCTTAAATGCCAAAGCTCTCAGCTTGGGATGGCAATATTGAACAGTAGGGAATTTTGGAGCCTCATTTTTAATGGACCTTAACAGCAAGGCAACCATGCTGGCAGCATCCAGGTCTAGAAGAAAGTTGAATTGCTATGTACATCTGGAATTAACAAGGTAAAGAAAAGGCTCTCATTTTTAAGTCGAAGGTTTTAGGAGGTCAAATCAGAGGTGAAAAAGGTTTGATAATAGAAAGGGGTTTTAAAACAGTCCAGTTGAAATAAAACAAAACAAAAACAAAGAGATGAAGACATCAATATAAAAATGTGAATCAGTTGACTGATACATAGATCATCAAATGTTCTCTTTTATATTTTGCTGTTGCTGAGTATTTTCTTTCTTTTTTTTTTTTTTTTGATGTTGTTGGCAGGAGTTTATTAATTTATTTATTTATTTTTGCTGTGTTGGGTCTTCGTTTCTGTGTGAGGGCTTTCTCTAGTTGTGGCAAGTGGGGGCCACTCTTCACTGCGGTGCGCAGGCCTCTCACTGTTGCGGCCTCTCTTGTTGCAGGAGCACAGGCTCCAGACGCGCAGGCTCAGCAGTTGTGGCTCACGGGCCTAGTTGCTCCGCGGCATGTGGGATTCTCCCAGACCAGGGCTCGAACCCATGTCCCCTGCATTAGCAGGCAGACTCCCAACCACTGCACCACCAGGGAAGCCCTGAGTATTTTCAAGAACACATAATAAGCGAATAGAAGCTCATTTATGTCATAAGCTAATCAAATCATACAAATCCTGATGGGAACTTCTCAGACACCCAGATGGCTCCAGTTAGGTGCATCATGTAACATAATTTTTTATCATGCTTCTAAATAATGGATAATCATTTTCCAATATTTTAATCATGAGAATACTATTTATTGATATACAATTTATAATAATTAAAATAATAAATATATATAGATATACAAATAATATAGAATAAAGGAGAGCATTCAAAAAATGAATAGTTATAACCATTCATGTAAACTGGGATTTTAAAACCATTCTGCGTTTCCGGTGAATAAGCTCTCTCTGATGCAAACATAGTTAGGACCCCTGAACATCTTGTTCCGTGGACTAGGCTTGTAGAAGGTTCTCATCTTTTCAGTTATTCCAAAACCCTTAAAGGCCTGGCTTCCCTTACATTTATTCAGTTCTGAAACAAACCTGCTTTATGCATCTTTGAAGAAAGGGAAAAATTCATGGCCTGCTTCTGCCCCCTGCTGGTTTCCAGATGGGATCATTAGAGGAATTAGCTATCAAAGAGTGACAGTATAATGTATTTTTCAAAGCAGGTCCTGTGTGGGTGCCACTAAATAATTATGCTGAAGTACAAACAAAAATATGCATTGTCCTGGAATACAGAGATGTATTTATTCAATGTAATTATAAAGATACTGACTTTTAGATCTAACTCTCTTCCTCTGTGCTTTCAGGGTAAGCAAGGACTGTTGTTCATTACTCTACCTAATCTGAAAAATGTCAGCAAGTAATCACATAGGGAATCATTTCCAAAGGACAGAAAAAAAAAAAGTGCCCGAACACGTAGGTCAGTTTGAATTGGAGAACATAAGAAAAGCCTAACCTGAAAAAAATGTTCTATTTAAGGTTGATCACAGATATGCTTCCAAATCAGTACTCTGGACAAAGTGCACAGAGGGATATCATAATCATATAATTATCTCGGACTGAAATTCACTGATGCTTGTCCTCTCCAGTTGTTTATTTTATGCCAGACATTGTTCTGGTTGCCAAAAATTCAGAAAGAAGTATTATGCATACTGACTTTGAGGTGGTCACATCACACAGCATGATGTTTTGGGAAATAATGGGTCTTTTCTTTTCTTTTCTTTTCCTTTGTAGTACAGGTGGAGCATCTGACATATCTGAACACTTCCTTCTTGGAATCTTCATTTATTAGTCTCATCAACACCATCCTCTCCTGATTCCCATACTATGTCTCAAAACAGAATTTTTTAAAAGTCTCCAACATTTATTACTCTTCTATTGTTATAAGGTTGATATTCTCTGTGGCAGTACCATTAATATTTGTGGCTAGTCTGAAGAAGCTTGAAGGAGAGTATATTCTTTCAATGCCTGCCTACATTCACAGAATATTTGCATCTTTTGGCATCAATCCTAGGGCCTAGCCTATATGTCTGGGTCAGACTGGGCATGATAGGAATCGTATCTGAATTTTGAGTTTTATGACCAAGATCAGCAAGAATTCTTAGGACAGCATCTGTTTTATATATCATATAAATCTTGTAGATGATGACCCAAGATTGGTAGTGTGTGGCCAACAAGGATCAGATGTATACTTTAAGATATGAGTGTTTAGGTCTCATGGAACTTTTCACCGTATTGGCATTTGTCTTGTTTTTATACCTCTGTAATGGTACAGATTTTATTTCATAGATTAATTCATTAATAGAACAATTATTTGATACATGCCCACTGTATGCTAAATCTTATTTTACATATCAGTGAACAAAAAACAGACATAACTCCTGATCTTCTAGAGCTTCCAATATATCTAATGAGCAATCAGCATATAATAAGTGGTATAAATACAAAGCAGGGTATTTCAATGAGAGTAACTTATTTGAGAGAATGGGAGAAATAATGGTGGGGTTACAAAAATCACTCTGAAGAAGCACCATTGAACTGAAACCTGAATTACTAAAGGTGCTTTTGTGCAAAAACTTGGAGAAAGTCATTCTAAGCAGACAAAAGATCAAGGACAAAGATCCTGAGACAGGAATACTGTTAATTTGTTTTGAGGAAGAGAAAGATGGCTAGTGATTAGGGATCAAAGCCAACAATGGTCTCTGATGTAGAAGTAGAGGTGGATGGGCAAGTTCATGTAAAGTTTTCTGACCATGATAAATAATTTTTATTTTATTTTAAAAGCAATAAGAATCCATCAGAGTGGTTTTCAACAAAGGCTTATGTGATCTAGTAGACTTTTGTAGAAAAATAGTCTGGTTTCTCTGGAAAGAATACATTTTTTGGAGGCAAGTGCAAAAACAATTAAAATGGCTAGCAAATTATTACAATAACCAAGGAAGAAATGATGATGTTATACACCAAGATATTGGCATTATATAGGTCTATATGAGAAAAGTGTGCAGATTCAGGGTACATTTTAGGATGGAAATGATACAAATTGATGAAGGATTTGATGGACAGGGGAGGAATATCAAGAATGACTCAAGAGTTTTCTCAAGCAATTATGTGATTGCTAGAGTCATTTTATGACATTAGGAGAAAATAGTGAGAAAATTGATTTGGGGAAAAAATAAAATATTTGATAGTCATAATTTTAATTTTTAGATTAAATACCCAGATGGAGATATCAAGTAGACAATTATATCCATGAATCTAAAATCATAGGAGAGGGAGAAACCAAGATGGTGGAGTAGAAGGATGTGCTCTCACTCCCTCTTGAGAGAACACCAGAATCACAACTAGCTGCTGGGCAATCATCGACAGGAAGACACTGGAACTCACCAAAAAAGATATCCCACATCCAAAGACAAAGGAGAAGCCACAATGAGACGGTAGGAAGGGCACAATCACAGTAAAATCAAATCCCATAACTGGTGGGTGGGTGACTCACAGACTGGTGAACACTTATACCACAGAAGTCCACTCACTGGAGTGAACGTTCTGAGTCCTATATCAGGCTTCCCAACCTGGGGGTCTGGCAATGGAAGGAGGAATTCCTAGAGAATCAGAATTTGAAGCCAAGTGGGAATTGATTGCAGGTTTTTGACAGGACTGGGGGAAAGAGAGAACCCACTCTTGGAGGGCACACACAAAGTAGTGTGCGCATCGGGACCCAGGGGAAGGAGCAGTGACCCCAGGGGAGACTGAACAAGACCTACTTGCTAGTGTTGGAGGGTCTCCTGCAGAGGCGGGGGCGGGGGGCGGCAGTGGTTCACCATGGGGAAAAGGACACTGGCAGCAGAAGTTCTGGGAAGTACTCCTTGGTGTGAACCCTCCCAGAGTCTGCCATTAGCCACATCAAAGAGCCCAGGTAGGTTCCAGTGTTGGGCTGCCAAAGGCCAAACAACCAACAGGGAGGGAACCCAGCCCCACCAATCAGCAGACAAGTGGATTAAAGTTTTACTGAGCTCTGCCCACTAGAGCAACAGCAAACTCTAAGCACCACCAGTCCCTCCCATCAGGAAGCTTGCTCAAGCCTCTTAGATAGCCTCATCCACCATAGGGCAGACAGCAGAAGCAAGAAGAACTACAATCCTGCAGCCTGTGGAACAAAAACCACATTCACAGAAAGACAGACAAGATGAAAAGGCAGAGGGCTATGTACCAGATGAAGGAACAAGATAAAATCCCAGAAGAACAACTAAATGAAGTGGAGATAGGCAACCTTCCAGAAAAAGAATTCAGAATAATGATAGTGAAGATGATCCAGGACCTCAGAAAAAGAGTGGAGGCAAAGATCAAGAAGATGCAAGAAATGTTTAACAAAGACCTAGAAGAATTAAAGAACAAACAAACAGAGATGAACAATACGATAGCTGAAATGAAAACTGCACTAGAAGGAATCAATAGCAGAATAACTGAGGCAGAAGAACGGATAAGTGACCTGGAAGACAGAATGGTGGAATTCATTTCTGCAGAACAAAAGAAAGTAAAAAGAATGAAAACAAATGAAGACAGCCAAGTGACCTCTGGGACAAAATTAAATGCAACAGCGTTCGCATTATAGGGGTCCCAGAAGGAGAAGAGAGAGAGAGAAAGGACCAGAAAAATATTTGAAGAGATGATAGTCGAAAACTTCCCTACCATGGGAAAGGAAATAGCCACCCAAGTCCAGGATGTGCAGCGAGTCCCATACAGGATAAACCCAAGGAGAAACACACCAAGACACATAGTAATCAAATTGGCAAAAATTAAAGACAAAGAAAAATTATTGAAAGCAGCAAGGGAAAAATGACAAATAACATACAAGGGAACTCCCATAAGGTTAACAGCTGATTTCTCAGCAGAAACACTACAAGCCAGAAGGGAGTGGCATGATATACTTAAAGTGATGAAAGGGAAGAAGCTACAACCAAGATTACTCTACCTGGCAAGGATCTCATTCAGATTCGATGGAGAAATCAAAAGCTTTACAGACAAGTAAAAGCTAAGAGAATTCAGCACCACCAAACCAGCTCTACAACAAATGCTAAAGGAACTTCTCTAAGTGGGAAACACAAGAGAAGAAAAAGACCTACAAAAACAAACCCAAAACAATTAAGAAAATGGTCATAGGAGCATACATATCGATAATTACCTTAAACGTGAATGGATTAACTGCTCCAACCAAAAGACACAGACTGGCTGAATGGATACAAAAACAAGACCCATATATATGCTGTCTACAAGAGACCCACTTCAGACCAAGGGACACATACAGACTGAAAGTGAGAGGATGGAAAAAAATATTCCATGCAAATGGAAATCAAAAGAAAGCTGGAATAGCAATACTCATATCAGATAAAACAGATTTTAAAATAAAGATTGTTACAAGAGACAAGGAAGGAAACTACATAATGATCAAAGGATCAATCCAAGAAGAAGATATAACAATTATAAATATATAGGCGCCCAGCATAAGAGCACCTCAATACATAAGGTAACTGCTAACAGCTATAAAAGAGGAAATCGACAGTAACACCATAATAGTGAGGAACTTTAACACCTCACTCACACCAATGGACAGATCATCCAAAATAAAAATCAGTAGGGAAACAGAAGCTTTAAATGACACAATAGACCAGATAGATTTAATTGATATTTATAGGACATTCCATCCAAAAACAGCAGATTACACTTTCTTCTCAAGTGCACACAGAACATTCTCCAGGATAGATCACATCTTGGGTCACAAATCAAGCCTCAGTAAATTTAAGAAAATTGAAATCATATCAAGCATCCTTTCTGACCACAACGTTATGAGATTAGAAATGAATTACAGGGGAAAAAATGTAAAAAACACAAACATATGGAGGCTAAACAATACGTTACTAAATAAGCAAGAGGTCACTGAAGAAATCAAAGAGGAAATAAAAAAATACCTAGAGACAAATGACAATGAAAACACGACGATCCAAAACTTATGGGACGCGTCAAAAGCAGTTCTATGAGGGAAGTTTATAGCTATACAAGCCTACCTCAAGAAACAAGAAAAATCTCAAATAAACAATCTAACCTTACACCTAAAGGAACTAGAGAAAGAAGAACAAACACAACCCAAAGTTAGCATAAGGAAAGAATTCATAAAGATCAGAGCAGAAATAGGTGAAATAGAAAACAATAGCAAAGATCAATAAAACTAAAAACTGGTTCTTTGAGAAGATAAAGAAAATTGATAAACCATTAGCCAGACTCATCAAGAAAAAGAGGGAGAGGACTCAAATCAATAAAATTAGACATGAAAAAGTGGAAGTTACAACAGACACTGCAGAAATACAAAGAATCTTAAGAGACTGCTACGAGCAACTCTATGCCAGTAAAATGGACAACCTGGAAGAAATGGACAAATTCTTAGTAATGTATAACCTTCCAAGGCTGAACCAGGAAGAAATACAAAATATGAACACACCAATCACAAGTAATGAAATTGAAACTGTGATTAAAAATCTTCCAACAAACAAAAGCCCAGGACAAGATGGCCTCAAAGGTGAATTCTATCAAACTTTTAGAGAAGAGTTAACACCTATCCTTCTCAAACTCTTCCAAAATATAGCAGAGAGAGGAACACTCCCAAACTCATGAGGTCACCATCACCCTGATACCAAAACCAGTGAAAGATGTTACAAAAAAAGAAAACTACAGGCCAATATCACTGTTGAACATAGATGTGAAAATCCCCAACAAAATGCTAGCGAACAGAATCCAGCAGCACATTAAAAGGATCATACACCATGATCATGTGGGGTTTATGCCAGGAATGCAAGGATTCTTCAATATACACAAATCATTGGGACAACCATGTTAACAAATTGAAGGATAAAAACCATATGATAATATCAATAGATGCAGAAAAAGCTTTTGACAAAATTCAACACTCATTTATGATAAAACCCTCCAGAAAGTAGGCATAGAGGGAAATTACCTCAACATAATAAAGGCCATATATGACAAACCCACAGCCAACATCATTCTCAATGGTGAAAAACTGAAAGCATTTCCTCTAAGATCAGGAACAAGACAAGGTTGCCCACTCTCACCACTGTTATTCAACATAATTTTGGAAGTTTTAGCCACAGCAATCAGAGCTGAAACAGAAATGAAAGGAATCCAAATTGGAAAAGAATAAGGAAAGATGTCACTGCTTGCAGATCACATGATACTATACAAGAGAATCCTAAAGATGCTACCAGAAAACTACTAGAGCTAATCAATGCATTTGGTAAAGTAGCAGGATACAAAATTAATGCACAGAAATCTCTTGCATTCCTATACACTAAGGATGAAAAATCTGAAAGAGAAATTAAGGAAACACTCCCATTTACCAATGCAACAAAAATAACAAAATACCTAGGAATAAACCTACCTCAGGAGACAAAATATCTGTATGCAGAAAACTATAAGACACTAATGAAAGAAATTAAAGATGATACAAAAACAGATGGAGAGATATAACATATTTTTGGATTGGAAGAATCAATATTGTGAAAATGACTATACTACCCAAAGCAGTCTACAGATTCCATGCAATCCCTATCAAACTACCAATCGCATTTTTCACAGAACTAGAAGAAAAAATTTCATGATTTGTATGGAATCACAAAAGACCCTGAAGAGCCAAAGCAATCCTGAGAAAGAAAAACACAGCTGGAGGAATCAGGCTTCCTGACTTCAGACTATACTACAAAGATACAGTAATCAAGACAATATAGTACTGGCACAAAAACAGAAATATAGATCAATGGAACAGGATAGAAAGCCCAGAGATAAACCCACACACATATGGTCATCTTGTCTTTGATAAAGGCGGCAAGAGTGTACAATGGAGAAAAGACAGCCTCTTCAATACACGGTGCTGGGAAAACTAGACAGCTACATGTAAAAGAATGAAATTAGAACACTCTCTAACACCATACACAAAAATAAACTCAAAATGGATTAAAGACCTAAATGTAAGGCCGGACACCATAAAACTCTTAGAGGAAAGCATAGGCAGAACACTCTATGACATAAATCACAGCAAGATCATTTTGACCCACATCCTAGAGAAATGGAAATAAAACAAAAATAAACAAATGGGACCTAATGATATTTAAAAGCTTTTGCACAGCAAGGGAAACCATAAACAAGAATAAAAGACAACATCAGAATGGGAGAAAATATTTGCCAATGAAGCAACTGACAAAGGATTAATCTCCAAAATATACAAGCAGCTTATGCAGCTCAATATCAAAAAAACAAACAACCCAATCCAAAAATGGACAGAAGACCTAAATTGACACTTCTCCAAAGAAGATATACAGACTGCCAACAAACACATGGAAGGATGGTCAACATCACTGATCACTGGAGAAATACAACTCAAAACCACAATGAGGTATCACCTCACACCAGTCACAATGGCCGTCATCAAAAAATCTATAAACAATAAATGCTGGAGAGGACGTGGAGAAAAGGGAACCCTCTTGCACTGTGGTGGGAATGTAAATTGATACAGCCACTATGGAGAATCATATGGAGGTTCCTTAAGAAGCTTTTCAGAACTAAAATATGACCCAGCAATCCCACTACTGGGCACATACCCTGAGAAAACCATAATTCAAAAAGAGTCATGCACCACAATGTTCATTGCAGCACTATTTACAATAACCAGGACATGGAAGCAACCATGTGTCCATCATCAGATGAATGTATAAAGAATATGCAGTGCATATATAAAATGGAATATTACTCAGCCATAAAAAGAAACGAAACTGACTTATTCGTAGTGAGGTAAGTTAGAGTGAAGTAAGTCAGAAAGAGAAAAACAAATACCATATACTAACACATATATATGGAATCTAAAAAAAAAAAAAATCGTTCTGAAGAACCTAGTGGCAGGACAGGAATAAAGATGCAGACGTAGAGAATGGACTTGAGGACATGGAGACGGGAAAGGGTAAGCTGGGACGAATTGAGAGAGTGACATGGACATATATACACTACCAAATGTAAAATAGATAGCTAGTGGGAAGCAGCCACATAGCACAGGGAAATCACCTTGGTGCTCTGTGACCCCCTAGATGGGTGGAATAGGGAGGGCGGGAGGGAGATGTAGGAGGGAGGGGATATGGGGATATATGTATATATATTTTTGATTCCCTTTGTTATAAAGCAGAAACTAACACAGCAATGTAAAGCAATTATACTCCAATAAAGATGTTAAAAAATAAAAAACAACAAGGACCTACTTTATAGAACAAGGAACTGTATTTGATATATCATAATAATGTATAATGGAAAAGAATCTGAATAACAATATATACATATATATGCACATATGTTATTATCTGATACCTGACAGAAGAGATGGAAGTATTATGTCTCACCTATATATTAGAAAGTTGTGTGGGTAATGGTAATAATAGAAAGGATTCCTAGAGAACAGGAAGATTACTTGTGTAGGAGTTAATAGGTAAAAATCACCATGAAAAAAACTCTAAGCATGTCCAAAAGTATGTAGTTTCAGATATTTTCAAAATGCCACTGAACTGTGAGATATAATATGTGAAAGGGTAGTATTTAAAGATAACAGGGATCCAGTATGGAATTATCTTATCACCATCAAGGGGGTAAGGAATGTGGATTATTTTTTCTAAACACTAAGAAAAGAAACGAATATATAGAACTCTTTTTGTACTATGAAATAATCCCAATAATTTTCCTTCTTTCTTTTTGAAATTTGTATTCTCTTTCATTTGTAGCATTACCACAGTCTGTAAATATTCCAGTTTCTTCCTCAGCCTAAACAATTTGTTGAAAAAAAGAGGGAGGAATGAAGGAAGGAAGAAAGGAAAGAAGAAAAAAAAGAAAGAGAAACCTTTTCTTATTAACTCTGCCTCCCTGTTGCATGCTTCTCCTTCTCCTCACGAACCACTTATTGCATGTTTGCCTGTCCTCACATTTCTCTTTAAGGGTTTACACCGCTTTAATGGTTCACACTTACAGCAGAAGTCTGGTTTCTTTTTGAGGCTTCAGCCAGCCCTGTCTTCTCATCTGGAGCTCAGGGTCCTCTTCCAGACTCATTCAGGTTGTTGGCAGAAGTGAGTTGCTTATGGTGTAGGGTTCCGGTCTCCATTTTCTTGCTGGCTGGGGTTTGGGATTGCTCTTAACTCCCAGGGACTACTCTCAGTTTCAGCCAGGTGGACTTTTCACAACATCACATCTTGCTTCTTCTAATCCAGCAGAAGAATCTCTCTGCTGCATTCTCTTCTAAAGGCATACATGATTAAGTTAGGCCCACCCAGCATAATCTTTATTTATTTAAATTAATTAATTCATTGATTAATTAATTAACTAATTAATATATGGCTGCATTGAGTCTTTGTTGCTACGCGTGGGCTTTCTCTAGATGTGGTGAGCAGTGGCTACTCTTCGTTGCATGTGCAGGCTTCTCTTGTTGCAGAGCACAGGCTCTATGTACACAGACTTCAGTAGTTGTGGCATATGGGCTCAGTAGTTGTGGCTCACGGGCTCTAGAGTGCAGGCTCAGTAGTTGTGGTGCACGGGCTTAGTTGCTCCGTGGCATGTGGAATCTTCCCGGACCAGGGCTCAAACCCATGTCCCTTGCATTGGCAGGTGGATTCTTAACCACTGCGCCACCAGGGAAGTCCCTAATCTTGCTTTTGATTAACTCAAAGTAAAGTAATCGTGGACCTTATTAATATCTGTAAACTCCCTTTGCCATATAATGTAGTATAATAAGATAAGTGATATCCCATCACATTCATAGCGCCACTCAGACTCAAAGGATGGGTTTTATACTGAACAAGTGCACAAAAGGCAGGAATCTTGTGAGTCCTTTTAGAATTCTGCCTTCCATAACTCTCTAGGCCATCTAATTTCCAAACTTTCATAGGTGCAATTTCCACAATATTCTTTGATTGACTATCCTTATTCTCCAGTTCCACCACCAATACTTTACATAAGACTCTCATTAGTTTTGCAGGAACTTAGCAATATTCTCATAAGTAATTTCCCTGCCCTGAGTTTCAAGTGTTTCCAAACTTTCTCCATATTGATGCCAAAGTGATCTCTCAAAAATACATCTCCACATGACCCTTCATACAGAGCTCTTCATTGCCTTCAGCATGAAGTCAAAACTCTATCTCTTTATTACAGCAGTTGAGATCTCCTCAATCTACTTTAACTGCCACCAATCCTCTTTGCTACCCCAGGAACATTTTGATATAGTCAACCTGGGCTTTTTCTAATTCACCCAACTACCAAATACAGCAAGTTCTTTCACATGGATATGCTTTGCTTAATTCATGTACTTCCCACTCTTCTTTGAATTAGCCTACATTCTTTAGACTCATCATTTGCTCCACTGAACCATTTATAAATTCAACATCTCATTGATTTACATTTAAACATTAAATAGTTACATTAGAAAACATTTGGTGGCATCACCTTCTCCAAGTCAAGTCAGAAGAAAGTACTTCCTCTAGAGTCACATCCTTTTTAATTTTAACATCTAGAACAGTGGTTATTCCATTGTGAGTTATTTGAAAATGTCTCTCTGACAGAAATTAGCTACTGGCAGGTGGATTATTGCTTATTCATCATTATATTCCCAGTACTTTGTACTATATTTTGCAGTGCAGGAAGAAAATATATGCTTCTTGATATAAATTAAATCCAAGAGTTGTAAACTGACAAAGGGATCTCACTGAACTCTCTTTCATTCCCACAAAACAAGTGTCTGTGTGTGTGTGTGTGTGTGTGCGCGTGTGCACTAGGTTTTTTTGATGGAAGACTCTCTCCTAGTACTGTAGGGTAAACTTTTATGTACCTCCTTCCATTTCTTGCTTTATATGAAGATAATATTCCAGCCTCACTGTAAGAGCAAGCTGCAGGTTCTGGGCTGGAATACCTTGATTCCTCTCTCTTCTCGAATTACAGAAAGTTACTGATATGGTTGTTGGGTCAGGCAAACCTAGTGTCAATTGCTGGCTCTAGCAACAACTAGATGAGGTGCCCCAAGTGAGCATTTTACATTAGATTCTTCTCCTGTGAAATTGGTAGCATATCAATAGCATTAAATTGTAAGGATTAAATAACATAACATTTGTAAAGCATGTAATCTGATAACTAGTACTTGGGAGACATTTAATAATAGTAAATGAGGATGAGGATGAGGATGGTGGTGAGTGGTAGTAGTAGTGCCAGCTGGCCTCGGACATGATTTTGAAATGTGGTATAACTAACCAGAAAACTCACAATTGCAAGAACATGCTTACAAATCATTCTAAGCAGCATGACATATGGCCCATAGACCAAAGGAACCCCACCAGTATGGGGTTATTATGTCCCCAGAAATGCAAA
This sequence comes from Hyperoodon ampullatus, assembly GCF_949752795.1. Lineage (NCBI taxonomy): Eukaryota > Metazoa > Chordata > Mammalia > Artiodactyla > Ziphiidae > Hyperoodon > Hyperoodon ampullatus. The sequence continues at coordinate 61,693,527 of NC_136920.1, read as the reverse complement.
TTTCCTTAGCCACCATGAGAGGTTTTTACAGTTAATAAAAATTTTCCTCGTTCTTAAAGAAACCAGTGTGAGTAAAATCTGATATTTTTCTCTGAATGTAGCAGTTTTATTACACAGTATGGAGGTGTGTTCGTTCTTGCCCTATTTGCCAGAAAGGGGCCTTGGGAGCTGGGGAGGTTTACTACTCAGGGATTGGCAGCATATATAAGGAGTTATGATGCAGATTGTGTGAAATATCTTAATCAGGAAACTCCTGGTGGACTTTTTGTGGCCCCCAGAGTACGAAGCTTCTCAAGGGTTCATTCTACCTCAGGGCTGCCTTCCCCTTGTACTTCATTACAGTTATTTTTGTCATTTCTATGCAGGGATTGGTATGATACTTCCTTGACTTTATATCTAGGTAAAAGTTTGTTAGAAGTAAATTTGTCAGTAAAAAATCAAAAACAAACCACCTGCTCTATGCACAGGCTCATTCCTAATCCCCATACTACCCCACACCCAGCTGATAAATATATCAGCCTCCAATAACACTTGCATGAATTTTTTACATTTCTAAGAAAAGTTTCCATTTCTTTTTTTAAAATGTCATTAATTCTTTCTTAAAGCACTTTATCTATCACATTCTGGGGTTTTGCACTGGTAATGTACAGAATAGAACCAAGTCAATTTCCTCTAAATGCTCAAAGCCCATTGAAGAAACAGACATAAAACTTGATGATTACAACAGGACATATTCATGATGAGAGCATCAAAGGGCATATATTTATCCCGCAGGAAGGTCAGCACCAAGTTTGTCAGGAGGCAAGGGAGAACAGAGTATGGGAAAAACAGAAGTGACTAATACCATATTCAGCATGCCTGGAGCTCTGGGCGCAAGTGGGACAGCAAGTGGCAACTGAAATTGAACATGGAGGCAGGATGAATGTTGCAAAAAACCTTACAGGTATTCTAAAGCATTTGAATTTAAATAATGTAACAGAAACTGCTCAGTATGAAATTGAGTCTTTCTCCTTTCCTAGAAAATCACATTTCTACAGATCCTTGTGAAGCAACTGAAGAATTCAGGCATCTTATATGAGGCTCCATAATATACAGCAGTTCCCTGCTTGGTGAAGTATCAACCTGAATGATAAGAATATAACGTTTCTCCTCTAGGCCACAATCTATCAGTTATATAGAAATATCAGCTTAGGAAACATTCTCAAACAGAGCCTCAGTGACTTCTAGGGTCTCAGCAGAACACTTCGTCACTTACTCTTCCAAATTCTGCATCAGATTAACCAGGCAGTTATTTTCAGCATGGCTCAGACAATCTTGAACAAGCATTGTTTCATAAGGTCTATAAATAAAGACAAGAGGTGTAGACCTCTCTCTATTTGATGACAGTGAATTCACAGGAAAACATAGCTAATAGAAAAGTGAAAAAAAAAAACCAGAAAAGTGAAAAGTATTGTCTGTAAGAATAAAGAAAAGAGAGTATACTTAGGTAGTCTTCTGTGAATTGTATTACATTATAGAGAAAGAAAAGTAATATACTTTAAAATGGATTGTGCTAATGTATGCATGACTATACTATACAAAATTATATGTAACTCACTTCTTCAGTCACCTTTCATATTAGAGTGTACATTACTGGTGTAGCTTTCTTGAGAACATTCTCTGACACATTTATTTTAAAACACAGTAAGAGATATGGCTGTCCTACCTTTAAATTCTCCATTTTCAAAACTTTTACTGAGCATCCATGAAATTTGAATCATGATATTTGTGCTTTTATTGCTTAGATTTGAATGTGCATTCTGTCTCTTATGTTAAACAGTATATTTCTAGAAGCTAATTTGTCTCATTGGGCTAAGAGTTTCCTGGGTTGATGATTTTCCCTTTATTTCATGCTCTTCCTATAGAAAGAGACCACCAACTATGACTCCTCTTAATATCTGGTACAATGATGTATACACAGTATCATGAATAAGAAACAACTAGTTAAAATATCATTTCAATTTAGATATATAGAGTCAGATAGTTACTCCTTAAGAATGGAGACCATGTCTTTGTTGTTCACTGTTTCACCCCAGTGCTTCCCACAGTTTTGCCAAAATGAAGATGTTCAAAATATGTTAGAAGAA